>NC_089839.1:247185900-247505900 GCF_035609145.1 Eleutherodactylus coqui | reverse complement strand
TTTTTAGGGCCATTTCAAGGGCTACTCAAATTAGGTTGGTGATCAGGGTTGCCCTTTTTGGGGATATAGGGGTGCTCTGTCTTCGTAGGTCGACACTAGGGTAATCTTAGGGTATTTGGAATTGTACACTTTTTGGTAGTGTTGAGAGATTTGAACTAATAGAACCCTGTTTCGAACCGAGTTTTAGCAAAGTTCCAACCAAAACAGGGCTCTACTGGTTCGATTTGCTCAACTCTAGTCTTGAACACGGATTTATAACACTGTCTAAGAGCTATAAAAATCTTGTATAATACTCTTAGTGCATACAGGACTTTTATTGCTTTTAGGCAGTGTTACATACTAGTTTTATGGGTTTGGTGAACTTCAATTTTGGTTGTAAACTAATTTGGACCAAACCAAACTCGTGTGGTGCAGAGTGTTAAGGCAGCAGCTCTCACCCATGACCTGAAGTTTGCAAGTTCAATCCCTGCATGGTTCAGGGAGCCGGCTTAAGGTTGACCCATCCTTCCGAGGTTGGTAAAATGAGTACCCAGCTTGCTACTAGTACTATAAATAAATTACCGGAAAGTGCTGTGGAATATGTTGGCGCTATACAAGATTTTTAGCTTTTTTGTGAAAGTTCAGCGAGCTGGCTGAACCAAACTTTTCAAAAGTTCACTCATCACTGATTTTTGGTCCTGTCCATAAGAACTGCAACGATTTTCAACATAGTAAACATCCCATCACGCTGGAGAAAATGTATACCTTGACTGTGAAAAGCCAAATTTTAATCTTTGGGAACACTGACATATGTGATTTTGAATGCAACATATCATATAGTACCAACTGTTGCTGCTTAATAGCATCCTCTAAGATGCTGTAAAAAGCATTAACACAACCAACAACAGCTGATTTGCCTTTCTTTGATCCCTAAAGTAAAAAAGTAATGAAAAGATCCAGACGCTTTGACCCAAACCCTATTACCACTGTGAGAAAGAAGGAAAGTCTACAATTTGTATTCCTTGGTTGACATCTAATGAATCTGTACTTTGTGAAGCCCAATCTCTTATGCAGTTGCAGGGGTGAGGGAAAGGCAGAGAAAGGATTAATAAAGAGACGACAAAAGCTGATATACATATGAATAGAGAGAGATGTGGAATATACAATACGTGGTTTTTCGGTATGCAGAGGACACTGCTCTCTATTCAACACACATGGGAGCTCTGTCACATTTAGACCAATGCTTTTTATTGGCCAATGGCTCCCCTATTATTTGTGGAACAACACCGCTTCTCATGGATGAATTTTTCTCAGGATGTTCTAATTTCTCTTTTTCTCATTCACTGATATGATTTTGAAGTTTGAATTTGCCCTGCCGTAATACTCCTAAAGACAAATTTATGTACAGTGATACCCCTCCAAAAGATCACATCTAGTGATGAGCGAGCATACTCGCTAAGGGCAATGCTCGCTCGAGCAATTGCCCTTAGTGAGTATGTTCGCTCATCACTAGTCACATCCCTGAGTAACCCCTCTCTGATCTAGAACAGACATGTGTGACAAATTTTCAGAACTCGATTTTCTCAGATGCACATATTATTTTCTTGGCACTAAAGGTGGTGATGGGGGCAATCCAATAGATAATGGCCAATAATAGTTACCCTCCTCGCTCCCAGCTCTTCTTTAGCTCCAGGATCTAAAATCATGAATCCTGACACTGTCCACCATTGGTTCTGGTGTGTGGGGGTGCCCAGTACTGAATAGGAAGCTAGGAGTGAGGAGGGTAAGTTCTGGAGGTCTAAATACATTTTTCATTACTCTAGTCTGGAGTCTGAATTGATTTGGGGGTCTGATCTAGGGGTCTGAATTTATTTAGAGGTCTGGTCTACGGTCCACAATTATTAAGGGCTCAGGTACGAGGTCTGAATTTATTTCGGAGTTTGAAAAAATTTATGTTGCTATAGAAGCTCTGGATGGCCTACAGAAAAAGCAGCAAATTCTGTAGTTGTCAGAAGTTGTTATGGTGGTCCAGTGTCACGGCCGTTGAGACTGCTGGCGAAACTAGGTACTGGAGCACTCTGGACAGGCCTGTGTACACAAGACTAATGGTAGCTAGAAGAAGGAGCAGACTAAACAAAGGGGTATAGATCTGAGTGGAACACCTTTAACCTCTCCGACAGGACCTGCATTGAAGCAGAGCACCCATTCTAAAAAGGGTGACCCTACTGCTTGAGCAGAGATGAACTGGAGAATCGAACCGAGGACTGATCATAAAACTCTGAACACTAACAAAACTGACAATGAACAAAAGTGCAGAGAAGTACAAAAGAAACAGAAATGCTAAGTACTAGCCAGACAGGTATCCTGTGAGTGCTGACAAGACTAGAATATAAGAAGTATGACCGGCACTTCCAGCCAGGATTATATATTGAAAGGGAAGTTGCTGATTGGCTGACAGAGCTGTCAATCCTTACAGACAGCACATGGATGATAACTGATATTTAAGGGTAAACCTATTTAACTAAGGGGTTGTTCACATCATACTGCAGCCATTTGTATAACATATACGTATTAATAAAAAAAAGTATTAAAGACTATTGCTTCATGTAACCATTGACTATAACTGGTCAAATGTAGTTCAATAGTGCATATTTTTTTTACTACATTTGAATTTCCTTAACCCCTTAATGACATGGCCTATTTTGAGCTTAAAGGAGATGTCCCGAGGCAGCAAGTGGGTCTATACACTTCTGTATGGCCATAATAATGCACTTTGTAATGTACATTGTGCATTAATTATGAGCCATACAGAAGTTATAAAAAGTTTTTTACTTACCTGCTCCGTTGCTAGCGTCCTCGTCTCCATGGTGCCGACTAATTTTTGGCCTCCGATGGCCAAATTAGCCGCGCTTGCGCAGTCCGGGTCTTCAGCAGTCTTCTATGGAGCCGCTCGTGCCAGAGAGCGGCTCCGTGTAGCTCCGCCCCGTCACGTGCCGATTCCAGCCAATCAGGAGGCTGGAATCGGCAGTGGACCGCACAGAAGAGCTGCGGTCCACGAAGACGGAGGATCCCGGCGGCCATCTTCAGCAGGTGAGTATGAAGACGCCGGACCGCCGGGATTCAGGTAAGCGCTGTGCGGGTGGTTTTTTTAACCCCTGCATCGGGGTTGTCTCGCGCCGAACGGGGGGGGGGGGTTAAAAAAAAAAAACCCCGTTTCGGCGCGGGACATCTCCTTTAAGGACCAAGCCTTATTTTTCAAATCTGACATCTGTCACTTTCTGTGCTAATAACTTTTGAATGCTTTTACTTATCAAGGTGATTCTGAGATTGTTTTTTCGTGACATATTGTACTTTATGTTAGTGTAAAAATTTCATCAATAAATTTTGTCCTTATTTGGAAAAAAAATCCAAATTTACTGAAAATTTGGAAAAATTCACAATTTTCAAACTTTGAATTGTTTTCTTTGTAAGATAGAAAGTCAAACACCACAACATAGTTATTAATTAACATTTCCCATAGGCCTACTTTACACAGCAATCATTTTTTAAGTGTTATTTTACTTTTTGCAGACTCCACAAAGTATATAAATTTAGCAGTAATTTTTCACATTTACTAGCAAATTTCAAAATCTAAATTTTTTAAGGACCAATGCAGTTCAGACATAGTTTTGCCGAGCCTGTATATCAGAATCCCCCATGAATTGCCCCATTTTAAAATCAGCACCCTTCAAAGTATTCAAAATGGCATTTAGAAAGTTTATTAACCCTTTAGATGTTTTACAGGAATTAAAGGAAAGTGCATCAAAAATTAGAACAGTTCCTTTTTTCTACTGATTTTCAATATAAAACCTTTTTTTTATTATAAAACAGTAGGAGTTAGCAAAGAAACAAAACTTGGAATGTATGACCCAGATTCCGCAGTTTTTAGAAATGCCCCATATGTGGACGTAGCCTGTTGTATGGGCACATGGTAGGTCTCAGAAGGAAAGGAGCGCTTCTTGTCTTTTTGAATGCAGATTTGGCAGGAATAATTTTCAGACCCCATGTAGTGTTTGCAGTGCCCCTGAGGTAGCAGTACATTTGAAACCCCCAATAACTGACCCCATTTTGGAAACTATACCCCTCAGGGAATTTATTAAGGGGTGTAGTGAGCGGTTTGAACCCACAGATGTTTGAGGAATTTTTTTTAACAGTTTGAGTTCAATACGAAAAAATCCAATTTTTCACATAATGTTTAGCTTTAGGCCCAGATTTTCATTTTTCACCAGTGGCAGAAGGAAAAACGTACCCCATGATGCGTTACCCAGTTGCTCTCGAACACGGAAATGCCCCATATGTGGACGTAGCCTGTTGTATGGGCACATGGCAGGACTCAGAAGGATAGGAGCGCTTCTTGGCTTTTTGAATGCAGGTTTTGCTAGAATAATTTTCAGACCCCATGTAGTGTTTACAGTGCCCCTGAGGTACCAGTGCATTTGAAACCCCCAACAACTGACCCCATTTTGGAAACTACACCCCTCAGGGAATTTTTTAAGGGGTGTAGTGAGCGGTTTGAATCCACAGGTATTTGAGGAATTTTTTTAACAGTTTGAGTTCAATACAAAAAAATCACATTTTTCACATAATGTTCAGCTTTAGGCCCAGATTTATATTTTTTACCAGTGGCAGAAGGAAAAAACGTACCCCATGATGCGTTACCCAGTTGCTCTCGAACACGGAAATGCCCCATATGTGGACGTAGCCTGTTGTATGGGCACATGGCAGGACTCAGAAGGATAGGAGCGCTTCTTGGCTTTTTGAATGCAGATTTTGCTGGAATAATTTTCAGACCCCATGTAGTGTTTGCAGTGCCCCTGAGGTACCAGTGCATTTGAAACCCCCAACAACTGACCCCATTTTGGAAACTACACCCCTCAGGGAATTTTTTAAGGGGTGTAGTGAGCGGTTTGAACCCACAGGTATTTGAGGAATTTTTTTAACAGTTTGAGTTCAATACAAAAAAATCACATTTTTCATATAATGTTCAGCTTTAGGCCCAGATTTATATTTTTTACCAGTGGCAGAAGGAAAAAACGTACCCCATGATGCGTTACCCAGTTGCTCTCGAACACGGAAATGCCCCATATGTGGACGTAGCCTGTTGTATGGGCACATGGCAGGACTCAGAAGGATAGGAGCGCTTCTTGGCTTTTTGAATGCAGATTTTGCTGGAATAATTTTCAGACCCCATGTAGTGTTTGCAGTGCCCCTGAGGTACCAGTGCATTTGAAACCCCCAACAACTGACCCCATTTTGGAAACTACACCCCTCAGGGAATTTTTTAAGGAGTGTAGTGAGCGGTTTGAACCCACAGGTATTTGAGGAATTTTTTTAACAGTTTGAGTTCAATACAAAAAAATCACCTTTTTCACATAATGTTCAGCTTTAGGCCCAGATTTTTATTTTTTACCAGGGGCAGAAGGAGAAAACATAATCCATGATGTTACCCAACAGGGAAATGCCCCATATGTGAATCTAAACTGTTTTTAGGGCGCAGGGCTCAGAAGGGAAGGACTTAGCATGTGGCTTTATGTACAAGCTGTGCGAAGTACATCAGGGTAAAACGTCAGGGCAATAAAAAAATTAAAATTTCAGGGACGTGTGGTAGATCTTAAAACACTCATTTATACAGAGGCCGGGTTGTGTGGGGCACGTTTCACACTGGTATCTGGTGTCTTTTCTTATCCCCTGTTTGTAGCACACTCTGCACCTCTTTTGGGGCCTTCCCTTCGTCGCAGTGGAGGGAATTTCACTGAGAAAATGCTGCCCTGGTACAATTCTTGTGGCCTCGCTTCCAGAAGTACTGGGCCTCTCCCCCACCTCCTGGTCCCCAAATATTAGGTCCTTGATAACTTCCTCTTAAAATTCAAGGAATGTCCCCCTGTGGCCTGCACCTCGGAACAGCACGTAGGCATTATACAGTGCCATCTGTACGAGGTGCACGGCCAGTTTTTTGTACCACACCCGTGTTTTCCGCATGGCTCTATAGGGCTCCAGTACCTGGTCTGATAGATCGACCCCTCCCATGTACTTATTATAGTCGAGGACGCAGTCTGGTTTGGGGGTCTCTGCACTGGTACCTCGTACTGGGCAGGGGGTACTGCTGTGGCTGTGTATTGTCGTCAACATAAGGACATCCCTCTTGTCCTTATATTTAACGCACAATACATTGTCGCTGCATTGGGCCCGGCTCTCACCCCTTCTGAGCAGTTGCCCAAGCAGCGTCTTAGGGAGGCTTTTTTGATTTTTCCGAACAGTGCCACATGCCACTGTTCCTCTGGAAGCGAGGCACTGAAACAGGGGGACACTGGTATAAAAGTTATCCAGGTACAGATGGTAACCCTGGTCTAATAGTGGGTGCACCAGTTCCCACACTATTTTCCCTGTTACTCCCAGCACGGGGGGGCATTCTGGGGGCTCAATTTTAGTGTCCTTCCCCTCGTAAATACGGAACTTGTGGGTGTACCCTGATGTACTTTCGCACAGCTTGTACAACTTCACACCATACCGTGCCCGCTTACTGGGCAGGTACTGGCGGAATTTTAGCCTCCCCTTGAAGTGTACCAGGGACTCGTCTACTGCAATGTTTATCTGTGGGGCATACGCCTGGGCAAACTTGGCGTTAAAATGGTCTATTACGGGCCTGATCTTATACAACCGATCGTAATTGGGGTGATCGCTGGGGGGGCACAGCTGGTTGTCATTGTAGTGCAGAAATTTTAAAATACACTCAAAGCGCGTCCTCGACATCGCCATGCGGAACATTGGGGTGTGGTACAAAATATCGGTAGTCCAGTACGCCCTGATTGTTGGCTTCTTTATTAGCCCCATAGTTAGTATAAGCCCCCAAAATTTTTGTATCTCTGGTGCATCCACTGGGGTCCACTTATCGGGTCTGGCATAGCTGGAGGTGGGATTTTGTTGAATAAAATTCTGGGCGTACAAATTAGTCTGGGTAACAATATGGGCAATGAACTCTTCTGAAAAAAAAAACTTGAAGAAGTCCTTCCCTCTGAGCCCTTCCGGATCAAATTGAATCCCTGGGTTCCCAATAAAATCAGGGATCTGGGGTCTGTAATCTTCCGGGGTACTCCAGTGAGCATCTGATGCATTGGGGTCAGTGGCGGTCCTTGGACGCCTTCTCGGGGGTGCAGGGAGCTCAGACTCGCTGGATGAGGATGAGGAGTCGGAGAATGCCAAAAAAGTGGGGTCGTCATCACCACTACCTGAGTCCGAGTCTGATGCAATGATTGCATACAGTTCCTCTGAAGTGTACCTCCTGCGGGCCATATTTATATAAAATGGGGCACACGGGGAAAAAGTTTTATTAGATGGGACACTGCGGGATGGGGTGACCACGGGACGGGGGTCGGAAAGAACGCGGAAACTTATGTGGTGTATTCACGTGTTTTTTTTTTTTTCTTTTTGTTTTTTTTTACACAGACGAATACACTGACACAACACGGACTAACGACACACTACACACTAGACGGACTAACGACACGCTACACTAACTAATGACGGGTGACGGGACAGGTAACGAAATGGAAACAACAGGAACTTTTTTTGTTTTTTTGGGTTTTTTTTTACACAGACGAATACACTGACAGTACACGGACTAACGACACGCTACACACTAGACGGACTAACTAAACGCTACACTAACTAATAACGGGTGACGGGACAGGTAACGAAATGGGAACAACAGGAACTTTTTTTGTTTTTTTGGGGTTTTTTTTACACAGACGAATACACTGACAGTACACGGACTAACGACACGCTACACACTAGACGGACTAACTAAACGCTACACTAACTAATAACGGGTGACGGGACAGGTAACAAAATGGGAACAACAGGAACTTTTTTTTTTTTTTTTTTACACCAAGGGATACACTGACTACACGCTGCGCTACACTACACTGCTGATCGCACGCTACAGCTCACTCACTACACTTCTGATCACACACTACAGATCCCTCACTCACTACACTACACTGCACTTCTGATCACTCACTCCACTCTGCTACACTACACTGCCTGATCAATCACTCACTACACTCACTACACTACACTGCCTGATCAATCACTCACTACACTCACTACACTACACCACACTGATCACTAACACTCACTCCACTACACCACACTGATGACTAACTCCTCTCCACTACACTGATCACTAACTCCACTCTGCTACACTACACTCCACTCCACTACACTCCACTACACTGCACTCCCTGCCTAATCTACACTCTAATCGCTCGTTTTTATGGCACACAATACGGTGGTTGCTCTTTCTACAAGCACCGGAAACACATTGCGGTGCTTGCAGACAGAGCTCCTATTCTAAACAGCGCGAACACCGCTGCCGCTCTGTGATTGGTCAGTGAGTTTTTCCCTGACCAATCACAGCGATCGTGGGGGAGGGACCGCTCTGATTGGTCCCCAGCCCGGATGCCTCACTTGTCTGCCGACGATATCAGCCAGGATCGCTGCTGTGTCGCCGCGATTGTCACCGCGGCGACACTTTAATAACATGACGTACCAGGTACGTCATGTTGCGGGAAGTATCCCGCTACCATGACGTACCAGGTACGTCCAGGAGCGGGAAGGGGTTAAAGGGGTTTTCCCATGACTTAAAAGTTGCTTCACAACTACACTGGTTGCAGGACTTCAAAAAAGGTGCAGGAGAAAACCCAGGGTGCTGACCTAACTCTAGTATACTAGAACAGTAGAATAAGAAGAATGTACAGGAAATCTACACTTCTCACCTGATGAGGTACAAATCCTAGAATCACCACATGAATAACACATATTGTAAGCGTCTTACAGGTGCTGGGTAGGAACCTCAGGTGTAGCAGCCACAGATCTGGAGAGTAGTCAGATGGGAAGCCAGGAGTCAGCAATGGGAAGTCTTGGTTGGCAATACAATGGATAAGGCAGGTAACGTAGTCAGGAGGGAAGCCAGAAGTCAATATCGGAAACTCTTGTAGCAATAGCAGGAAGGAGAGAAGCTGGACTGAACACTGTGGAGCAGAATAACCACGCAATGCATGACAGGGACAGGTGTATATAGAGAGATAATTGGGGAAGGAACAAGACAAAGGGTGAACTAGATAGGGAAACACAGATCCAGGAACAAGGATCAGAAGACAAGGGATGAGGAACAAGGTATCAGAACTTTGAGTTATTCAGCATGCTGGATAGATTCCCTATCAGTAGATGCCTCGCCCAAAGCATGTGAGTTTGATATCTAAATGGATTATAATAATTTAATTTTTTATCACTGGAGTATGATTGGCTGATGGATGAAATTAATCCCGTCCATTTGCTAGATACATCTGCGGGGGCTTGAGGATTAACATGTACCTAATGAAGTCCCCAGACAGGGTTGAAACGTGTAACTTAACTAATACAACAATTTGAATCTGTTGGCCTCCAATAGAATTGTTCCAGCACTGCATTGATGTGGTTTTTCATCTCTTTCACAACTACTCTGTCCTTCCTAGTGGATGCTAACCAGAACCTGTGAATGCAGCAGTAACCAGTGATTGGGTGGCCAGCAACAACCAGGAAGGACAGAGTGCTTGTGAAACATTTTAAAGTCATGGTTGTGGGATGTATGTATAACCTAAAGAGGATGGGGGTTTTCTTGGAGAGGTTGCTCCATCACTGCTAGCAGGTGGGCATGGTCCCTAAGGGGTGCTAGGCTCTGGGATGGTAACGAAGGCCACTGGGGTGAAGCAGCTGATAGAGGGAGGACTAGGCCACGTTGCAAACTGGCAGCCTTGGCCATAACCATGTACCAGAGGGAGTAGGAAACTCCTCACCCGAACATCAATGACCGGACGTTCAGCACTGGGTAACAAACGTCTAGAGGTTTACTCCATGTTTGCAAATAACAAAAACATCCTTATGCAAACTTCTCCAGTTACTTTTGGGGCACATAAAATTGCTATTAAACATTTCAACTGACACTAGGAAGCTTATTGCAGTCAATGAAAAGGCAGCCAGCCAGACGCAGGCTAGGAGCTATTATAACAGCTAAGTGCTAACTGGGACCATTCGGTGGAGTCTACAGTCTCTGTGGTGGCACACTCCATAGGCCAGGGGCTGCTTTAGCACAGAGACAGACATTCTGGTAGATCAGTGCTTTTTAGGCAGCACATCCATAGGCCAGAGGATGACCGTGTGTGCAGTTGAACTCTTCGTGGAGGGAGAGTAGCTAATGCTGTCAACGCCAGTGCTGGAGAATGTGCGCCAAGAAGATTTAGAGGGAATCACTCACTGCTGGTACTTTAGATCTGCAAAGCTATTCACCATGAATGATGCAATGACTTTAATAGAAATTGCAGTGCCACGACACAAGGTCCGGATTCTCCTTAGGAGAACCCGATTCACATGTTTAATTTCTGGGTTGTATAGTCTCACCATAATAAGATTTCCTCCCATCTGGCGCCAACAGCACCACTCCTTCCTTAAAGTGGGCACCGCTTCTGTAAACATATCTCAGGCAATAGCATATTTTACTACAAAGGCAACATTGAGGAAAGAAATGCAAGAAGGGCCTGTTAACAACACATTACATGTGCTTGCTGTATCCTTTTTTTTACATTACAGTCAAGAGGAAACTTATAGAGGCACAGGGCTGTACACTTCCATAACTTTATCCTATATGTTTTTGTTCTCAGATGCCCAAAAGAAACAAACCAAAAAGTTTTCAGCTACAAAACGTTATTGTAAAGAAAATAAAAAACGTATACTTTTTATGTAAAAACGGGCACAAATGTGTGGAGACTAGAGATGAGCGAGCATACTCGCTAAAGGCAATTACTCGATCGAGCGAGTACCTGCCCGCTCGGAAGAAAAGATTCAGGTGCCGGCGCTGGTGAATCTTTTCTTCCGAGCGGGCAGGTACTTGCTAAGGACAATGCTCGCTCGAGTAATTGCCCTTAGCGAGTATGCTCGCTCATCTCTAGTGGAGACATATGGCATAACATATATGTTTAACATACTTACAGACATGCTTACAAGGTTTTTATACTTTTTTTTCTATGCATTTAACGTACTTACTAAACATATGTTAAAAATGTGGTGTGAACAGCCTCTAACTAGAATTACGGGATAAAGATAGTGATTTAATAGGGCTTTCAGCAAAAGCAAATGCTGCAGACACAGGATCCACTTACTGCAGCAACATTCTTGGCCGCACTGCCTTACACTATACTACTCTAATGCCCTTGTATTGGTGTTATCCTATGTCTGAACATTCCACTATAGTGAATAGAAGGGTATAAATAGAAATGTAGACATGTCTAATTTACAGTTCCTAACAACTGTGCCATAGGTAGAAAAAAAGAAAACTATGGTGAGGATTATTGGCTTTCTGACTTATGAAATACTCTAAAACTATGCCTATTTCACTCTTACATACACCGGCTACATACAATACAATGGCTAGTTGTTTTGGACACTGTATCCTGCGCCATCAATACAATTGACGCTAACTTTTTTTACTTTATAAATTTTTGTATCTGGTTATAAAACTAGTCTATTCTTAGTGAAAAGGAAAAGCCTTCTGTTTTCAATAAGAAAAATAAAACAAAGTTAATCTTTCCTGCCGCCTCTTTGTTATATACATGGTCCCAAATACTTCCAGGAAGTTGGGAAATAGAGGGGGTTAAAATATGAATGTTCACATACAACTCATATAGAGAGGTCTTTGCAAAGTTGAAGGCTGAGAGGGTTGGGTTGAACAACTTTGAGCCCATCAGATGAGATAAGACACAGGATAGGACTACACCAAGACTTTGGCTATGACGGGGGTCGTGCCACCAAAGATCGCTGTGTAGCACTGCGACATCACACTGCAATTGAACCCAATGGAGTTGCAGTGTGATTCATAGGTTGCCGTGACATCACAATTGCAAAAAATTGCCTTTGGCATCCTACAACTTGCATTGTGACTCCGAAAAGTTCAATGTCAATGCATTGCTGCAGTGCTACACAGTGACCTTTAGTCACGGCCAAAGTCGCTGTGTAACCCTACCCTGGAGCCTACTAAACGGGCTACATAAAATAGGTGCATGTCCCTTTTAATTGCATGATAAACTCTATTGGACCTCATGTGCCCTGTTAAAACCTGAACCCACCAGAGTACCATTCTCTCCTCTGGTTTGCCAGTCTGGCATTGCACACTTATCTAAAGTTCTGCATTTTTAGTTTCTTTTTGAAATCCTTAGGGACATTTCACACAGACAGAATATTTCCGCCCAGACGCACAGCTGCAGAATTTCGCACCAAAATGTGCAGGTTTAACTGCGGATTTTGATGCGGAATTGCAGACAGATTTAAATGGGTTCCGTCTTAAAAAAAAAATTCTATACTCACCTATTCCTCCCCTGACAGACTCCTTACCTCATCTTCTCCTCACTGTTATTAATCAATCCCCCAGGTCAGCTTACCTGCAGCCGGCCGGCTGGAGAAGAGAGGCCTTATGGGCCCCCTAAGGCTCCTGGGCCCAGGTGCAACCGCATCCCTTGCATTCCCTATAGTTACGCCAGTGGAATACAGGTACAGGTGGGGGGAGGGGGCCAAGATGAACTTTTGCCCCTGGGCCCCCGAGCCTTTAGATACACCCCTGGGCACCACTCATGTGCTGCAGAAGCAGAAGACAAGCAGCCATAATTCGGGTGCAGTGTATTCTTTAAATCTGAATATAGCATTGATTTTGATTGAAAGAAACATAACTACATGCAGGCCAATTTTCTACTGGTTTGCAACTGAGTTTATGAATATCAGTTTCTTAGCCATGAACATTTATCAGAGAGAAGACAAGGGCATTAAGGTCATCCATTGTTAGGGCAAAGTCACAAAAAGCAAGAGTGTCCCCTGGAGAGATGGTAACCGACAACAGGGGAAAGGGAGAGATTCTGCAGTTATTTTATTATTACACTCAGCTGGGCTCTCCCTTTTAAAAACAACCTAAAGGCAAGACAATCTACTTAATTCTACGTAACATACCCCTGCATTAGAGATGAGCGAGCACCAAAATGCTCGAGTGCTCGTTACTCGAGTCGAACTTTCAGTGATGCTCGAGAGTTCGTTTCGAGTAACGAACCCCATTGAAGTCAATGGGCGACTCGAGCATTTTTGTATATCGCCGATGCTCGCTAAGGTTTTCATTTGTGAAAATCTGGGAAATTCAAGAAAGTGATGGGAACGACACAGAAATGGATAGGGCAGGCGAGGGGCAACATGCTGGGCTGCATTTCAGGTTCCCAGGTCCCACTATTCAGCCACAATAGCGGCAAGAGTGAGAGACCCCCCCCCGCACTGTCAGCATAAAGATCGTTCTCCTCTGCCACAGCTGCAACAGCTGTAGCAGAGAAGAACGATGTTAGCCCATTGAATTCAGTGGAGCCGGCAATACAGCCGGCTCCATTGAAAGCAATGGGCTGCCGGCGAGCGCGGGATGAATTTTCGAGAAGGGCTTAAAAATATAAGCCCTTCCCTGAAATTCATCCAGAAATGTGTAAAAACAAAAAAAATATATATACTCACCCGGTCCCGGTAGACGGAGTTCAGCCGCGGCCGGCGGCAGTTCTCCTGAACTGCTCTGAGTAGTATTCAGCAGCCGGGGATTTAAAATCCCCGCCTGCTGAATGAGCTGCCTCTGATTGGTCACAGCCTGACCAATCAGAGGCAGCTCTCACTCACACCCATTCATGAATTCATGAATGGGTGAGTGAGTGCTGCCTCTGATTGGCTCAGTGCAGGGACCAATCAGGGGCAGCTCTCAGCTGTCATTCATGAATTCATGAATGGGTGTGAGTGAGAGCTGCCTCTGATTGGTCAGGCTGTGACCAATCAGAGGCAGCTCATTCAGCAGGCGGGGAATTTAAATCACCGGCTGCTGAATAATACACAGAGCCGTTCAGGAGAACTGCTGCCGGCCGCGGCTGAACTCCGTCTGCCGGGATCGGGTGAGTATATATATTTTTTTTGTTTTTACACATTTCTGGATGAATTTCAGGGAAGGGCTTATATTTTTAAGCCCTTCCCGAAAATTCATCCCGCGCTCGCCGGCAGCCCATTGCTTCCAATGGAGCCGGCTGTATTGCCGGCTCCATTGAATTCAATAGTCAGTGCTTGTTTAATCGAGACGCATACCACGTGGTGCTCGTCTCGAGTAACGAGCATCTCGAGCACCCTAATACTCAAACGAGCATCAAGCTCGGACGAGTATGCTCGCTCATCTCTACCCTGCATGTAATATGACAACCAACACATAGCCACTGCTGCCTGCTCAACATACTTCACAAGGTCAGCACTTGCAGACTGAATGTGGAAGTCCTAATACTTTGAGCAAAACTGTTTTTTGTCGTATGGCCCAAGGTATTGAAGTAGGTGGGAGGTATTATGGTGAGAAGAGGCAGCATCTTTCGCAAAAACCAAAACTTTACTTAACCGGCTTTTGTTTTTTATTCCATAGAAGAACATTTAGTAGTTGAACATTGCATGCAACAGAAAATGGCATTTGCAGTTTGGGTACAACGCTTTTATATTTTTGTCCTGAAATGGGCCACAGCAACTATCTGATTAATCCATTTGGCCACTGGCTGTCACAACTCTGTTACCTACAGTTCAGACGCTTTTTGACCTGAGATGTCAATGTCACAAACATCACACTGACAACACAATTTCTCTCTAAGGGTCTGTATTCCAGGCTTGTCACACCTCACAGCCACACTTTTAGCCCTTACGTACTTACGTACATCCTACCGATTTGCACTGAATTTCAGCTTTACCCATGATTAATAAAGTGACATCAACTTTGACATGGCTCATAAAAAACTATTTTTTCCCTTCCGCTAACTACGTACTCTGGATCCCTGTTCACACAAGATATAATACTACTTTGCCCGGTGACAAATAGTCCTCCGAGTTTCGCAGTATATGGTAACCATTTACTTACTCATAAATGGTCCATACCCTTATACTCTGCCAGCAGGCCTGCTTACTACTTACAATTTCTTCTCCTCATAGAGTGCAAACCAATTTTTGATGAAACCGAGCTTCACTCATGTTTCCTGTTGGTGGGAGGTGCAACCTCAACTGCTGCTACTTGTCACACTCTCCAACACAAGCGTACAGAAACCAGACAGTCATGCTGCCATTGAATCCTCTGCAATAACTCTCTTTTCTGCAGCTTGTCAAACCTTCGGACCCCAGTCATCAGGGTCCTTTTGCATTTTCCATTCAGTCCCTGGTCATCAGGGCCCTTTCTCTGTCTGCCTTCAGGCCCTGGTTGTCAGGCCCTCTCACGCTTATTTCTCCTGTGCTACTCCCCTGTACTCTGCTTCGCATGCACGCACACACAAACACACACACTATAAACAGAGCTGTGATGCAGCCCTCTTTTTATATTATGTCCTCAGGGTGCAGAGAACTTTCTTGGCGCATCTCTATTGGTTTAGCCTAACTTCTCTCCACTTCCCCCATCTGAGGCTGGAACTTCTGGGTGGTGACATACTAGCCACATTACTGCCTGCATCACAGGGGGGCAGGACCCCTCTTAGATAGCACACGTGAAGTCTGCAGTGCCTTCCTTCTTCAAGTGCCACACTGGCCTGGCGTTCTGCTGGTCCTTTCCAATCCCCCCTCCCAGCCACATTTCAGAACAGAGGGGGGGCCGAGCTTACTCACAGTGCTCAGGCCATTCTGCACAGCAGCTATAGGCTGCTGTCATCTGTCATACTGACCCCCTCTTACAATATTGTAGCCAATCAGAGTCTGCATTTACTGAATAGCTTTGAATGAACATTGGGGTGGGTGACAGGGGCAATAGGCTGAACTAGATGTCTTTTTTCAGTCTAACATAGTATGTTACTATGTTAAAAAAAAAGGAAGGTGAACCTGTTCATATAGTTAACAAGGCTACTCTTTCCTCAATACAGTTTTGATACATAAGATCCATATTGGCAAATACCAAAGAAAATCCAGTCTGGGAATGTTGTATTTATCCTTGGCTTCCCTGAGATTAGCAATGGCAAATATAGAAGAACTCCAGTCTGGGAATGTTGTATTTATCCTTGGCTTTCCACTCCTGAGGTCAGCTGGGGTACATAGTGTTACAAAGCATCTGTAATATTGCTCTGTTTGCCACAGAGGCAGAGAATGGGGGCTAAGTGAGCTTTCCTCTAAACATGTCTGTTGGAGCAAATACTTATATTCCACATGAAGTATCAGTTCTGGAGCATCTAGAATTGTGTGTGGTGCTTTTCCCCTTTTTTATTTCCTGGTAGTGTATGAATAAACTGACCATTGGGCATTACTATACTCTTCGTTTAAAGTTTTTCACCCTACACTGTTAGCACTGATTGGATGGTTCTAGAATGTGTAGAGACATGCCCCATATACAGGGAGAATGGCAAAATCCTGCTGTTAGTGTTGTAAATTCCAAGGAAAGTCGCTCATCATTATTTTATGGGGAATGCAAGTTTTTAGTAAAAAGCACACCCCAAGAGAGCTGGCTATCCGAGTTTTATAAAGGAACTAGTATTTTTTCTGTTGTAACTTAGAGGGGTTTGATATTAGTGTATCTTGACGCCACCGGAAGCTAGGGGTTTGACAGGGGGAACGCCCCTCTCACACCCCTATTTCCCGATTGGGTCAAGTGTAGAAGGTCCTATCCGCTTTCATGAGCAAAGTTACCCTCACCCGCATGGTGCATCGGACAGCAAAAGTCATCCGCACCCTGCAGCCCTCAGTGTGACAGCAGATCCTGTAGGATCAGGGGCGTACGTCCCAGCCGCTGCTTCTGTAGTCTCAGGTTGCTGACGGGCACCGCCCCTGTGCTGTGTGAATGCCGCTGCCCAGCTCCTGGTTGATGTCACCAGGAGCTTCAGTCCCGGCCGCTGCCTATGTCGTCTTACGTCGCAGGTGGCTGCCACCCCTGTGCTAGGTAAATGCCCCTCCCGCTCCACATGGAGGCTCTGTTCCGGCCACTACCTGTGTGCTGTGAGGTCGATGCTGGCTGCCGCCACAGTGCTTTGTGACCGCCGCGCCGCCGCTCACAGCTCGCAACACAAAGGCAGTCCACAGGAAGGCCAGCACTTCTCAGTCGTCGCCGGTAAAGCAGCTTTTCAGTCCCTGCTGCCGATTCGGCCCTGCGCTTCATTACTGAGTGGCCTTCCTACTTCTGGGGCGCAAGCGGGGAAGTCGCTTGCAGATGTGGCCATGGATGTATGCCTTGCGAAGACAAGCGAGACATGCTTAGTGCCCTTCCAGGACTTGCAGGCCAACCGGCTCAGCAGCCAATCAGGTACAGGGGGCGTAACCCCCCTGTCAATCTTGACTCCACCAGGACTTCCTGGTGGCTTCAAGATACATTAATACCGAGGGGTTCCAGGCAATGCCAGTTGTCAGTGCTGGGCTACACTGAGGTCGGAGCAGAAGCTGCTGCTCCAATCTCTGTGTAGTGGCTGGCACCTGTAATTGCAGGTGTAGCTGTCATTGAAATCAAAGGGAGCTGCCGTTGCAATTACAAGCGCACTCCCGGTATTTGTGTACCTTGACGCCACCGGAAGTGTGGGTGGTGACAAGATACTTTGTGTTTGACAGGGGGGTGATGCCCCCTGTTCCTGATTGGCAGCTGGTTATGTGACTCTCAGCAGGTCCTGGCACTTTGCACTGCAGTCTCCTCATCGCACTATACCGCTACTGTGCTGTGAGTGTCGTCGGTGCCCCCCCAGCATTGGTGCACAGACTGAGCGTTAACTTAATGGGCCGCTCTCATCCGCCTGTGCTATGAGTTAAGCCGGTGCCCTACCCCCACCACCGGTGCACTTACTGTGGCCTTCAGTTTACGAGCCGCTGTCACCCCCATGTGCTGCTGGCCCCACTGTGAGTGTCGGCGGCAGCCTCCCACCAGCAGCGGTACACTCACTGTGGGCTTCAGTTAAGGGTCTGCTGCCATGCAGGAATATGATAGGCTACCCCCTTTCTAGCAGCCATGCTCTCACTCTACGTGCCACCTCTGTTCACCCACCTCCCTTCCCATCACCTTGGGCGGCAAGTAGGAAGCAGAGATCCGGCAGTCCGCACATGGAATCGCTGAAGACCGGTGGTGGGACCAACAGTGATCACCGGAGCTGCAGCACTGTGAGTCTCCCCACATACAGAAGCACCCTGTACCCGGCCCTAACAGCGTATTGATGCTTGCCTTGGCAGGAGGGTTATGGTTTGGGATCTTTCGGGGTTAGGCTTAGATAAGTTACATAACCTCTGTGGTGAGTAGCGGTTGTGCGATTAGTTATATCCATGTTTAGGCCATATTCACACAGTCGCATGTGAGCTGCCCCCAGGAAAGCCGGGTGCAGTTTGCATTAGACAGCACACAGACACCCATCCATGTACGCTTTAGTGCAATGTATTTGTGCTGTGAATGAGGTTGATTTGCACACGTGTTTCCGCATTGTACTGTACTTTTTGCATACAGAGAGCCCGTTGATATTAAACCCCCTGCGCCCGCCCTGATTCAAAAGGCTATTTAGTCTAATTAGGTCTAGATGTGTTCTTTTTTCATGGAATTGTGCTGCAGATTTCGCATGCATTGAGCTTCATTTGAACACCTCCCATAGGCTTCTATGGGAACCTTTGGAGTGCAAATGCGCACAAAAATTGAGCAGGTCCTATTTTTTTTGCCGGCACAAGATTAGGAAATAAGAACAAACCCATTGATATGTTCTCTACATATTGGTCATGCAAATACGCCCTTGTGAATTCACCCTAAGGCCTCGGTCACACGGGCGATTTTTCGCGCGATTTGCGCATGCGCATGCGATCGCCGATTTTATAGAACCATTGCTTTGCAATGGTATCGGACACATGAGCGCTTTTTATGCGCTTGTCCGATTAATTATAGAACAGAAATTGCAGATCGCGCCTATCTGCGATCTGCGATTCCTGGTCTTCTCTATATGCGCTCAATGGGGCCGGCGGCAGCAGTGCCGACCCCATTGAGAACATGTACAACACAAATCATTCTCCTCTGCCACAGCTGTAACAGCTGTGGCAGAGAAGAATGATGTTTGCCCATTGAATTCAATGGAGCCGGCAATACAGCCGGCTTCATTGAAAGCAATGGGCTGCAGGCGATCGCAGGATGAATTTTCGGGAAGGGCTTAAAAATATAAGCCCTTCCCTGAAAATCATCCAAAAATGTGTAAAAAGTTAAAAAATATATATACTCACCTTGTCCCTGCAGACGGAGTTCAGCCGCGGCTGGCCGGCAGTTCTCCTGAACTGCTGTGAGTAGTATTCAGCAGGCGGGGATTTAAAATCCCCGCCTGCCGAATGGGCTGCCTCTGATTGGTCACAGCCCTCACCAATCAGAGGCAGCTCTCACTCACCCATTCATGAATTCATGAATGGGTGAGTGAGTGCTGCCTCTGATTGGCTCAGAGCAGGCACCAATCAGGGGCAGCTCTCAGCTATTGAATGACAGCTGAGAGCTGCCCCTGATTGGGTGATGTTTTGGCGTGCCCTGCCTCCTCCTGCCCTGTGCGGTGTTTAGCATCTAATGGACAATACACAAGTTCTTGATGTATAATATGAAAATACACTATTAAAAAAATTGCAAGTGGTTTCAATAATTAAAATGTTAAAAATTGCATGCAAATTGCATAGCAATTTTTTTTTCATGCCCCTATAGGAAGAAATGCCCAAAAATAGAACATGCTATGATTTTCAGTCTTGCTCTATCAGTGTGAGCGAAAAGTTGGGTTCTTTAGGAGCACGGCTTCTGTGCATCTTGCAGTCACGTGTAATTATTCCAATCCATGTAAATACAGCCTTTCCCAGCAATTTATCCTACCAGTGGTTGACCAATGATGATAGGCAAGTGGCGCTCCCTTCCAATTTCTATTACAGGGCCTACATGGCTACTTCCTGCACCCCTGTGAACGACCCCTCTTGAGTAGGTTTCCCATTTTCATACAAGGCCCCATGTGTCTTCTGTACTCAGTTGCTCTTCTTGTCTCAGTCTTCAGTCTTTTTTCAGGTTGTATGTTGTGTAGAACTGAGGACACAAGTTTAGTGCCCCCGTCTGAGAAACTGAACCCCGTAACACTTGTAACTTGAGTCAGAAGTTAATATTTTGCCATTAGGAATGGTGGCGTTCTATGTTCTCTGCTGTCTGTATATGGAGCCCCCATGGTTCTTGTCCCGCAGCAGCTGCCGCCATATGTTTAGGAGATGATGCACTTTATTATATGCTGAACCAGAAGCCTAGTGTTACTTCTGGAAGATTGGGCGCCAGTGATTACTCTTATCATGATAATCAAGGAGGAATCAAGACAGAAAACAAACAACACAATATAATTTTTGCTTTTAGAAGAATTTTCCTTATTGCAATAGCAATAAGCAACATTGTAATGAAATATTACCTGCTTTTAGATAAATTAAATTATGGTCGCAGTGACCCTGCCCAACATGCACTGAACATAGGGCATGTTCTATCCCTTTTAGCTGTGTGCCATTTTGTGCTGCTAATTCCTCGCATATGAACACTTCCATAAGAACCCCTCAATGTTTGGCTCTGTCCCAGGGGCGTAACTATAGAGGGTGCAGGGGATGCGGTTGCACCCGGGCACAGGAGCCTTAGGGGGCCCATAAGGCCTCTCTTCTCCATATAGGGAGCCCAGTACTATCAATAAAGCATTATAGTTGGGCCCCTGTTACAGGTTTTGCATTGGGGCTCAGAAGCTTCAAGTTATGTCTCTGTGCAGCATGGTTTATGTATGGGGACGGGTACAGATAGAGGGGGAGGCCCCAGCTTACGTTTTGCATCAGGGCCCCTGAGCCTTTAGTTACGCCCCTGCTCTGTCTGCTACGCCTTCTGCTTGCAGATGGCCTAGATCACTGTCTGGCAGTGCAGTAAACAGATTTATAATGACCCCTCTCCAGTTATGGAGGAAAGTAAAGCCCTTATGTTATCTGTCACTAGTTACATAAATCACTGCCTGCAATCACGAGTCAGTTGTCTATTTATCAATTAAGCTCCTATAACATGAAGGGAGCTGATGACCATCAATAGTTTGCCACCATGTATCAATGTCCTCCAACATCTCAGTAGCACATCTCTCCCTTTCATCCTTGTAGTAACTTCCTACAGTGCAATCACTCGCATCGGCTGGCAGTAGAATGAATACAGCACATCCTATCTACACTCCGAACTACAAAGATAGGTTAGCAAGTCCACTAAACACCTGTCTCAGGTGTAACTGGCAACGCTGGTAAGTATAGCATGGGACTAAGTTTAAATAGGAGTAACCCCGCCCAATTGAGGCGTGTCTTATAACTTTAATAACCAATCAGATACTGGTCACATGACACCGAATCATGACGCAAACGACAGAGACACAAACACATTCTATAGTTGCATAACTGGTGTCTTTAGTGGCAATCTTGTCAATGATGGTCCAATTGGACAGCGTGTTGATATATTTCTCATTATGTCATCAGTTGGTTAGAACTCATGGATCAGCTCCATAGAAATAGGTAATCCTCAGAAGCGTGTTTCACGCGCATCAGAGCATCGCAAGTGTTTCCTATTAGGTTCAACGGGAAACATCACATCGCACGGCATGCAAGTGCCATGTAGTGTCTTTTAAGGTAGCATTGGAAACAATAGGTGAGGTGTCCCGAGGGAGCGCCAGAAAACATGCTGTGATTTTTAGCCTTGCAGCATGTTTTATGTAGCATTTCATTGAATAATGGCAATCACATGACCAGATCCTGCGGCCCCCCCGTGAAATCTCCAGGCTCTTAGTTACCTTTCGTAGCCAGGAGCAGGGAGTTTTTAAATTTCCGGGGCCCTATGCAGCCTCTGCACATGCGTCCACCATTTTGCCGACGGGCAAAGGTACGCGGCTAAAGATCTCAACGAGGGACAAATCCAGGGGCCTTAGGTAAGTAATTTCATCTCCTCTTATGGATACAAACCATGAGGGGAGATGAAACTTTAACTTTTTAAACTTTTTTATAACTTTACATGATTGCTGTTATCCATTGGATAACGTCGATCACGTGACCGGGGACAGCATACCAGTGACATCTCCGTGCTCTCGGCTATGTTTGACAGCTGGGAGCAGGGAGATTTTAAATTTCTTGAGCCCTCCAGTCTTCTGCGCATGCACCATACATTTTGCCGTCTGGCGTGCATGCACAGAAGGCGGCGTCAGGTCCTTTCAGTACCAGATTGCCGCAGAACATTATGGAGGCCGGAGGTGAGTAGTTTCAGCTCTCCTCACAGATCTGATCTGAGGGAAGATGAAACTTTAACTTTATTTAACTTTTTTAAAACTTTTATGCGATCGGTGTTATCTATTGGATAACAGCGATCATGTGACTGGGGGTCGCACACCACAGCCCCCACATGACAGCTCCACGCTATCGGCTACCTTTGGCAGCCGGTAACAGGGAGCCGTCAACATACAGGCCCAGCGGCTTTGATCTACAGGGTCGTCATGTTTTTGCATTTATTATGACACATGATGTCCAGGGAATCAGGTGACCTCTGCAGCCAATCAGAGGCTGCAGCATCTTGTTTCCCATTCCATGACCTTTAAAATGATCCTTGGACCAATTCTCTACTTCCTTGTTAACAATGCAGTTCCTCTTTGGAGTAAGGTCCTGGTCCTATATACTGTATGTCCTCATTACCCAGCAGCAAAACGGATGATTTAATCAGTGCTGGGGCCCTCTCTATCCATGGGCCCCATAGCATTTGCATGGTCTGCCTCTGTGATACGTATGCTCCTGGGTCCATGTGAAGAATTACCCAAGTAAAAAATCTCAAGGTTACTGTAGCCTTTCCTGTCCGTGGACTCCATGAACAGTTCATGGCCCAAATATGCATCCTTCTGGGCCGTTATTCTATTGGCAAGAAATCCTTTTTTTTGCCTAGGGTACCACATGTACTTTCTTTGAGGGCATTACTTCATATGCAGTTTATTGTCTTTTTTTGCATTTATTAGTATTATTAATTGAATGTACTTTATTCTTATTGTGGGTATTTTATAGAGCTGCTCCAGATCTAACATGGTAATTTGTCTTTTCAGTGGGCGGATGCCCTATTGATATGCTAATGGCACTGGATCTTGCTGTGGGAACCCATGGTAATCAATGAACATACTTTACACGCTCCCTTATGTGGAGTATAACATTTTAGAATGTAGAGATCAGCAACAAATATTGTGGACTGCATTTAGTATTGCAGGGGTATGTTCACACGGTATGAATTAGGCCGGTTTGACATCTGCGTTGGAACCTTTGGCCGGAGATTCAGTCGCGGAGTCGATTGAAAATACTGGAAGAAAAAGCACTGCATGCAGCGCTTTTTATTCCATCCAAAAGCTTGACAGCTTGTCGGAAAGCGGGCAGATCCCATTATAGTCAATGAGGTCCGCCCGCTGCTGTTCAGCTCTGTCCATAGACGGAACTGTTCGGGCACGGGGATTCCCTTTTCCTGCTCCACGAACGGTGCAGGAAAGTGGAATCCCTTCACAAACGTGAAACCACCCTTAGGGCTCGTTTACATGGGCGTCAAAAGCCCATATATGCTAGCTGCGCAATAAAAAAAGAAACGCAGCTAGCGCTGCAGAAAATCTTATGAACGGGGGAATTGTGTGATAGAGTTCCGGATGCCAGATGTGTGTTATCACCCATTCACACGCCCGGGAGTGATTGAAATGATGCGCTGCTAGAGAGAAAAATGAAGGGAAGCCCCGCCATGGGGATGAAGGGAGTCCTCCACTGCGGGGCTTCTAATCATCCCTGCAGGAACACAGTGCTTCTGGGTTTAGTAGCGTGGCAGAACTCACTCCCCCTCCCTTTTTTTTCTAGCTCCCATAGGAGTCTATGGACACTGCTGCATTTTTCAGGTCAAGATCTATCTTTTTGCGCAGCAGGGAATTCCAGTTGCTGAGTTCACTCACTAATGTCCTATCTTTTTAGGTGCGATTTTTTTGTGCGCAGCTATAAATCGCTCATATGCATGCTTCCATTGTAAAACATTGGTTCTATTAGTTGCGATTTTTTTGCGCATATAACTTTGCTGCAGAAAATCGTCCATGTGAATAAGGCCTTAGCTGTGGATTTTGAAGATAATCCGTGTCAGAAATCCACAGCTAAACCCTAGATGTCTGCCATGGATTGGTATTTGGATCTCCACCACGATTAGCATCATTGCTATTCAATGGAGCAAACCCATGACTTAGTCTTTATTCACACGAGGGTATATCAGCCGCCGTTTTCACGGCTGACCGATATACGCTACCATCTGATGTATTGGATTCCAATGCATCACATCAGACGGCCGTATTCCCACGGCCTAAATGTGCCCAGCCGGCCAATAAAGCATCGGGCGCTTTTACTTCGGCCAGGAAAGATAGTCCTGGAACTATTTTTCTGACCGAAATACGGTGGCTGCATGAGTTCCTCTAGGAGCCAATGACAGCTACCGGAGGAGGGAGGTGGGGGGGAGTTTAGCAGCGTTACTGCTAAACTCCTACCCCCTTTCCCCTCCTCCTCCGCCCCTGGCCGGTTGTTTGCAATGGGAGAGGGCAAGACGGGGAGGGGGAAGGGGGGTTGTGTACCTAAATCCTGGCAGAATCCACAAGGTGTGAACACGGTCTAATGTTGTTGCATCATTTTTCCGTGTAAATATATATTTTACAAATAAAGACATGTTACTCGCAGTCCCAGAACTGATGGGAAAGGGAAGAGAGTTATCCTGTCCCAGGAACATAAGGCCGCGGAATGGAAGTCATGGCTAATGCCCTCCATGTCATCCCCACTTCCTTCATAATATCTGGCTAAACAAAAAACTGCTGAGTGAAGTTGGAGCAGAAAATGCTTTGACAATTATTCCGGAGTCACAAAATCCACCTCTGTGAATGTAAGAAGAGGAAAGATCTCTGCCGTTGTGTGGAATTTCTTTGCACAAGGGTTCCATTTCCTCCAAGTGTCTCAGGACTCCATCGGACTTGGCGCTGCACTGTGGAAGGAGCAGATAAAAGTTTCCGGACACCTTGTTTTATGCGTGTTAATGCAGGCGGCGATAGCAGTTGTGGTTTAACGGCAAAGCACCAGAAAGTGTATTTTGAAAGTGTTTGGAAGTAAACAGAGTTGTACGTAGCAATTAGATAGTAATTTCATAGAATAGAACAGTTTACGCAAGATGGCAAAGAAAGCATAGCTATACAATACTGCCCCCTTTGGGTTAGAAGACACAGAATGCCAGAATTTCAGTATAGCTTACGCAGAATAGTTACAGCTTATGAAGGTGTAGCTGAGAAGAAACGTTTGTAAGTTAGCACGCTTTATTAAGATATTATGATGGGGTTCATGTCCCTATGGCAGGATCTTGAGTCGTGACACTAATGATGCCCAAAGTATTTAGCCCTGCTACATCTGTGTTTGGGGCATGCAGCGTGGTAACGTATTGTGTCCTGAGGTGAGCTTCAGTTTGAAAGTAAAAACACTGAGTCATCAACGAAATTCTCTTTCAAAAGAAAACTACTTTGGCTACTATTGCGCAACAGAGCTACGATTAACATCCTCATTAGGTATTACTAAGACATTGTAACACTTGAAAATTACATGTGCAATTTATATGCAGTGCATGAGGATTACTACAGGTATATAAAATAAAAATAAAATCTTGGTATTTGTATAGCGCCAACTTATTCCGCAGCGCTTTCAGGTAATTATTACTTATTACCCCCCACCAAGCTGGGTTCTCATTTTACCGACCTCAGAAGGATGGAAGGCTGAGTCAACCATGAGCCGGCTACCTGAATCAGGCTTCAGGTCATAGGCGAGAGCTTAATATTTACTAGAACACATATACGTGCTTTATATGTATACATTTTGCATTCTTATACATAGCACTTGCACATATATGAATGAATGAATTCTTACAGTCATACACATAGCTGTATAATGGGTACAGGAGCTGTGTGAAGGGACTACATAGACCCTTTCAAGTGACCGGTTGCTGAACATTGGACCATGTAGGGTTGGGGATCACTACTGGATGCATTTGACAATCAGGTCTGCCAGCATTTTTAACAAGTGTTGCACTTTGTGATAGAAGAGGGCACAATCCGCACCCTGGCACGATATTGGTAGCACCAACAGTCAACAAGCATATGTAAAAACGCAGCGTTTTACTGCGTGCAGAGCTGCGTTTTTGTGTGCTTAAACGCTTGTCTGCGATGCCTCATTAAATGCTGCGTTTGAAAATGTGCGTAAATCATGGTAAAAAAACCGCCTGTGTGACAGTGGTCTATAGCAGCGCATTACTTTCCACGTGTCTACTGCATGTATGTACATAAACGGCACAAAAATCAGGCAGTTTTTGTTTCTAATACTAAACTAGAAGTCCACTGTATGGAGAGCACTACGACCTCCTTCGGAGCCAACATTGGGAAAAAGCCAATCGGCTCGCTTGGTCGTTTAGAGACCATCTTTACACTCAAACAACATTCAGGAGAGGCATGGTGCTGATGAGGGCAATTACTCAGCATGGTTTCCAAATTCCTTCCCTTTACTTGGTGCTCATTCGATGGCCTCTCTTAGTCCCTGTTTCAAACACGTTGCCCAAAGCACCAGTCACAGTTCCAATTCCTTTGGGTCCCTCAGCTCTTACAGACCAGCTCACGGTCAAAGTCTTCTACTGAAACCACTCTGCTGCACTACTCTCTAAAGGTTTCCTACATACAGGTGAGAGCGTTATTAGTCCGTGAAACTTGTACCCACGGATGTGAAGCATTTTTCTATCCAAACCACCTTCCAGCACTTCTCTCATCCTGGTCACCCAGCTGCTTACAGAACTTTCCACAAATTTTTGGAACCGTGCTACCTCCAAGTCTCCAATTGTTTGTACACTCTAATCCAGACAAACTGATAAAGGGGCTTGACCCCGAAACACGTTTTCACTTGCTGGCTTTTCACGTTGTCCAATAAAAGAGAAGTTCTTTCACTACCTCATCGATGACCAACAAAGGCTATCAAGTCATAGGCAGAGACATGAAAAGGCTGTAGGCAGATCCAGAGGCCCATAAGCCCCTAGCAAAGACCATACAGATCTTCAGTCTGATTATTGAGCGCATGTATAACTATCCCCTTAAATTTTTTATTCATGAAGGGTTAAGGCAAAGGTAGAATTCAGTCCCCTATGCAGAGTCCGTCTACTCACTGGACTGGCTGGAGAGCCTCTCAGAAAGTGCTCATTTCTTTTATCTGCTCCAATCAGTAGTTACTGTATACAGCTGAACTTGGTTGATAATGGAAGCACCACAAACCTCCCGGCCAGGTGCAACAACCCAGGGAGCATATACCACCACTGAAGGGTTCACCTACAACTGCAGGAGAAGTATCCCCTAATATCCTCCAGAGACGGGGGAGCCCAGCATCCACAACAGGAGACGAGAGGATGATTCCAAGCTTACCAAGAGGCTCCTTGTGGAGACTTACATTAGGGACAGGTAACCTCTCGTGCCATTGAGTTTTGGAAATGAGACCCTGTAGTATGCCACCTTTAGAGATCTGGAAGGACCCCTGAAAGAGTAGAGGTTGCCAAGCAGCAGCTCCATCCTCCAACCTGTCTTATGGACAGGAAACAGGAACTGAGTAGGTAAAGGGCGTACCTACCGTTAAAGAGATCTGGGATGTCCCCCATTTCCTGTCTGGGAGGAGGCAGTCTCTCACAGGTGCAGTCATTGGCGTAAGGCAAAACAAGAAGGTTTGTATACCAACAAGAAGGAGATTCTACTGTAAGATCAGTAGGACTATAAAATATCTTGCCTCAGTAAGTGGCCACCAGCAAATACCTCAGTGTAGAGCATTAAAAAGTAGCACATGTGCAGTTCCGTATGCTATGTTATTCAACGAAGGTCGCTCATGGACTGGTCTGGTCATGTGCCCCTTCATCAGCAGCCATGTTTCAGAAGGGATCTCAGTACTTTAAAGGGGTTGTCCCGCGGCAGCAAGTGGGTCTATACACTTCTGTATGGCCATAATAATGCACTTTGTAATATACATTGTGCATTAATTATGAGCCATACAGAAGTTATAAAAAGTTTTATACTTACCTGCTCCGTTGCTGGCGTCCTCGTCTCCATGGTGCCGACT
Source organism: Eleutherodactylus coqui (assembly GCF_035609145.1). NCBI lineage: Eukaryota > Metazoa > Chordata > Amphibia > Anura > Eleutherodactylidae > Eleutherodactylus > Eleutherodactylus coqui. Next base: position 247,477,676 of record NC_089839.1, on the reverse strand, counting down.
AATTTTCGCCCTCCGATGGCCAAATTAGCCGCGCTTGCGCAGTCCGGGTCTTCTGCAGTCTTCTATGGAGCCGCTCGTGCAGAATGCAGGCTCCGTGTAGCTCCGCCCCGTCACGTGCCGATTCCAGCCAATCAGGAGGCTGGAATCGGCAATGGACCGCACAGAAGAGCTGCGGTCCACGGAGACAGAGGATCCCGGCGGCCATCTTCAGCGGTAAGTATTGAAGTCACCGGAGCGCGGGGATTAAGGTAAGCGCTCCGGTAAGCTTTCTTTACCTCCCTGCATCGGGATTGTCTCGCGCCGACCGGGGGGGGGGGGGGGGGGGGTTGGAAAAAAAAAAAAAACCCGTTTCGGCGCGGGACAACCCCTTTAAGTGAATGAGACTATATCCAAAGGACAGGGTCTTGCTCTACAGATGAGAACATCAGCACTGGGCTGCTAATAAGACTATATAGAGAAGTGGATTAAGGTTCAATTTTTACACATACTGTATGTAAAAGTAATTAGAAAGTGGCCAACCCCTATAAGGCACAGGGAACATATAAACTGGAAATCGAGTGATTTCACATATAGCAGAATTGTTGCGGAATTTTGGCTATGGAATTCACACCCAAATTCTGCAACAATGTGAAATACAAAATAGGTAAATAGGGATTTAACAAACCCCATTCCACTCCAAGCAGAAGAAATCCGCCATGGAAAATAGTAATGTTGCGAATTTCCAAATCACATCAAATTCTGATGTGAAAAAGCAATGTGTTTTTACTACAGATTAATTCATTGAAATCTACACCAAAATTCACAGCAAAATCTCCACTATGTGTGCTCATCCCCTAAAGCATGGGGTGTTGTACTGCTCCCTGAACGTCACTTCCACAGGCGCTCTTAAAGTACAGTAGGTAACGTTCAGCTGCTATAAATTAGTTTTCATGCGCTCTTGAAATTCTGGATTCAGGAAATCCCTTTGGATTCTTCCCATAGTAATTAATTACAGCGCTGTATTAATTATTTTCACTTGGCAAAGATATGAAGATGTCTGTAAATATTCCAACAATGTCCAGCCTTGGGAATCTTAACAATTAATGACGTTTTGGCTGAGTCTCACTAGCGACTGAATTAACGCCAGGACCCTCAAAAGCAATAAAATAACACTTCTAGTTATTTATTAAAAGGAAGCGAAGTGCTTCAGAGCTCATCAATAAATCCCTAATCACCATCACATCAATAAATCACTAATCATCATCACATCAATAAATCACTAATCATCATCACATCAATAAATCCCTAATCACCATCACATCAATAAATCCCTAATCACCATCACATCAATAAATCACTAATCACCATCACATCAATAAATCACTAATCACCATCACATCAATAAATCACTAATCACCATCACATCAATAAATCACTAATCACCATCACATCAATAAATCACTAGCTTTTTATTTTAAAAGTTGAACCATATTACTATCTTTCTTCAAGGGAGGAGGGTTGTATTTCTCATTCAATGATACATGTGGGCTGTTTGGGGAATTTTTCAAGGCTTTTTTAAGCTTTTTAATGCAGCCTGATGTCGCTTTATATTCCACAATACATAATGAAACATGCTACAAACCCAACTTTTGTATTGTATTTCAGCATTTGTGACGGATCCTTTACCCATGTCTTTTCTTATCTCACTAGGGCTACAATTAGGGAGGGGGGGGGGGGGGGCGTTCTTTGTACCTTGAAACTTCTTTTTGAGCAGTTCTGGACAAAATTTAGAGCTAAAGGCTAAAGTCAATTCTGGCACTGGACCTATACTCCTGCTGTACTGTATGATGCCATATTTTGGATTGCTTTAAGCCAATTATTAACTCATTTGTCACATTTTGCCACAGTCCCAACATGCCCACTTTATGTAAAAACTTTTTATATTGAACAGGATCAAATGTTTTTTTGGAAAATCTACATATAAAAATAGATAAACCATCTTAGGGGCCTTTTGCACCCAAAGATAATCTTTCATATAACTGAAAGTTTTAGCGATCTATATGCATAAAATATTAATGGCCATTAGCACTTTATCATTTTCAGTTGCATGTAAAAGGGCCTGCACAAGCTGTTTGCAGAGCCTAGCATGTGTTTAAACAAACACCCAGCTGTGTAAACAGCTGCTGACTAGAGATGAGCGAGCATACTCGCTAAGGACAATTACTCGATCGAGCATTGTCCTTAGGGAGTATCTCCCCGCTCGGAAGAAAAGGTTCAGCTGCCAGCGCGGATGAGAGGCGAGTTGCGGCAGCGAGCAGGGGGTAGCGGGGGAAGAAAGGGAGAGAGAGATCTCCCCTCCTTTCCTCCCCGCTCTCCCCCGCCCACCGCCGAATCTTTTCTTCTGAGCGGGCAGGTACTCACTAAGGGCAATGCTCGATCCAGTAATTGCCCTTAGCAAGTATGCTAGCTCATCTCTACTGCTGACACATTCCTTTGTTCTCTTGTGGGTGTCGGCAGATTGCATTGTTCTCCTCCTGGCTAGTGTAAACATGCCATGGGGAGAACACCATGAGGTCTATTGAAAGATAAATGCCTTATCTCTCAGTGGCTGAACGATGGATTTTAAGTTAACCTTAAAATAATCGTTCAAACGAAAAGTGCACAATGCCCGCGTTTACATGTAATGATTATCGCTCATTTTCGTCTGTTAGAACGAATTATGCGTGTAAAAGGGCTTTTAGTCTTAGTAGACCCATTTTAGAACTGATTTCCTTACAGAGGCTGATCAGATTGGATTGACAAAAGTGGTATTTCATAAAGCCTCGTTGGTACTCCGTTATTATTTGTTTCATTTGGGATACTGCAAGCTGTCTGAAAGTTTTAAATATTTATTCCTGTTACCATGCAGGGCGGCGCTGGGTCCCGCGGCCGGCGCGCGCTGCTCCGATGTCGGCTCCGGCGTCCCGGAGCTCGGCTGTTGGGGCTTTCCCGGCAGCGTGGAGCAGCCAGCGTGCAGCGGCATGGGCATGTCCGCCCGTAGGGTGCCGCCCGCTCTTCTCCACCTTCCATATGCAACAGTGGGAGAGTCGGCTCCTCCCACTCTCCGCCCCTGGGCGGAGGCTTTAAGTTAAAAGGCTGGCAGTGACCTGAGCTCACTGCCAGTTATTGGTTCTGTTAGCCACTAGTCAGTTCTGCCTGTCTCAGTCAGTCAGTACTAGTTGCTAGCCAGTCTCTTTCTAGTGTGCCTTTACTCAGTCTGTCCTGGTTCTGTCTGCTACTAGCTTGTCTGTCTGCAGCTACTCTCAGCTAACCCTAGTTTGCCTGTCAGTTTCCTTCAGCCTGCCTGTAGCTTTGTTTGTTCTGTTGGTCTTTTCCATCTGCCTGTCGGCACTCTGTCCCCCTATCAGTTAGTTTCTCTTGTCAGTCGCCAGGTCCCTAGCCAGCGCAGGGACCGCCGTCCAGTTGTCCGCCTGGGATTAGCCAGGGCCGAGGCAAGTAGGCAGGGACAGTGGGGTGCGGGAAGTTCAGGGCACCCCACCTGGCGCTCGGGAGTCAGAGTGCCGTAACAATTGCACTATTGGCGTTTCCATATAAAATACTATCGATGACCTATGCTCAGGATAAGTCATCAATACATGATCGTCTGGGGTCTGCCACTGGGGACCCAGGCCAATTAGTTGTTTGGGCGCCCGCTGACAGCACCGCAAACACACAGGAGTCAGAGCAGAAGCTGCTGCTCTGAGCTGTGTAGTGGCTGGTTCTTGTAACTGCCAGCACAGCTCCCATTGATTTCAATGAAACCACAGCCTGCAGTTTAAAGTGCCGGCCACTATAGAGGGGTCGGAGCAGCAACATTCGCTATGACTCCTGTGTATTTGCAGTGCTGTCAGCAGGTGCCCAATCATTTGATTGGCCATGTCTCCAGCGGCAGACCCCAGATTTTTAACTATTGATGACCTATCCTGAGGACAGGTCATCAAAAGTATTTTCTCTGGAAAAACCCTTTAAGCTTACAGTTTTGTGTGAAAAGAAAACAAACAAAACTTGTATTTTAGCAATTTAAATCCCCATCATTCTCATTCAGGCATTTAAATGTACAGAGCTCAAAGGATGCTGTCTAGTTGCCTATATAATGACTGCCCTCTAGTGGTAGATGCCAAACAGAGTTTTATCAGTATCTCTATGGCTTCAGGGGATTTGCATTTCTGTATCAGAATACTAAAGCTCCAACCCTACAAAGAATTCCTATTCAGATTCAATAAAATTAAATTCTATATATGTATATTTTCCTGCCAGAGATAGCAGCTATTAAAACCTTTACCATCCGAAACAATATAATAATCCTATATAATAACTATACTATGTTGCAATAAGTTAGTGTAAATGTTAAAGGGGCTTTGTGGGACTACAAAAAAAAAAAAAAATTCTATAGAAAAAAAAATAGTAGAAGATTTAAAAAAAAAAAAAGCCATTCTCACCTCTCAAATGGCTCCTCGGTCCTGTGCAGGAGCCCTGGTCACCACCGCTCTGTTCCCGGTAGAAGCTGCAGCGGTCTTGTGCCAATCATCGAACTCAGACAATCACAGGCGTCAGTGATCAAGTGCCGTCTATGGGAGTATAACCTCTAAAGTCAGGGATTGTCCGAGTGGTCACAAGCACTATGAATGGAATGTGACCACTGCAGCTTCTTTTGGGATCGATTTTTGTGAGGACCAATGCAGCTGTGCTGGACCTGCGAAGGCTATTGAAGACTGAAGCATGACTTTTTTTTTCCATTTTCCACCATTGCCTATCCATAGATTATTTTTTGTCCCAGAGAATGTCTTTAACCACTATAGCATCTTAGAACTCCGTTGATATTAGATATAAACTTCTAACCACGCAGGAGCAACATATAGAGCTATTAGGTATAGACTGCTGAACTACTACATACTATTACTAACCACTGGAAATAAGGAAGATGGAACAATACCTCTGCAGCGCCACCTATTGGAGGGCAGCATTTCTGCAAGTCAATGTTAGACTCTTTGTACAAGTCTTATAACAATGACTGGGAATCGAAAACCAAGCCAGAATCTATACACAGACAGCAGTTTTCGGGGTTTTTGCCCCTCATCAGTGTGTAGTAGGTTTCTGGCTTGGCTATGACTCGAGTTGGGTAGGGTAGGATACACTTCCCGACATCACTAACCTTGGAACACCCCCAAGTAAAATCAATCTGTGATATAACTTCATTAAAATAAACAGAACAGCAAGATGTACCATTATTATTTTATTAAAAATATCCATCAAGTTATTTTTGTTTTTCTAGTTTATCCTGAAAACGCATAAATTTAATCACTACTTATGTAAAAAAGTCTTCCAAAGCTAATCTTCACTCCATAAAGTCTGTCCTCACACAAACCATCAGTGCCTTTTGCAATTAGGCTATATGTAGGATAGAAAAATTCTTTCCATTCATTTTTTTAATGTTCAGCATAATGACAGTCTACGGCTTGGATTTGTGATTGGCATAGTTTGGAAAACCAAATTGTGAGATCATTATGTTGGAATATACCAAAGGCATCTTTCCATAAATACTGGTCAACTTGTTAAGGCAATACGACCTTTGCAGCAGATGTTCTGCCCGGTGCCACATCCCCGTGTATCCACTTCCAGCATCCTTCTCCAGATTCCGCATATCTATAGGCTTCACCAGCACACCCGATGACATTCCTGTGTGATTTGCCACCAAGAAGTTCATAGTGATGTCATCACAATTCTGTGTCCGGTCTATCATCTCATGGACGGAGTGTGGCAATTCCTGGAAAAGTCTCAGATACCCTTTATGAAAAAATGCTGCACCGATAAGTATCATTGAATACTTGTCACCACGTCCAGCGTCTGGGGCCACTAATTCAAAACTACCATAGCTGAATATTCCTGTTGGCGAGGCAACGTGCTTCCTGGGTACAAAACCCACAATTTGACTTGGGAATAGCTGTAGAGTAAAAAGCAGATAATAATTATGTATTGCCAATATAACTACAGTGTTTCCCTGAAAATAGGACCCTGACTTGTATTATTTTTTGCACCAAAAGAGGCGCTAGGTCTTATTTTCAAGGTCTTATTATGCTTATCTAGCTGGCTCGGTCCACATCCCTCCCGCTGCTTTCCTGCAGTCATCGGCTGCCCACAGAAAATCACTTCCTGGTTACAGGATTCATAAATCCTGCCTCCACAAAGCAATGGCTGTGATTGGTTCTTCGAGCAATGCTCAGCCAATCAATGCAGCGCACGATAAACCAATGCGATGGCTGTGATTTGCTCTTTGAACACTGCATCAATTCAATGAGCAGTGCTCGAAGAACCAATCACAGCCATCAGATCGTGGAGGCGGGATTTATGAATTGGCTGAGCCGCGTTATTTCAAATGCTGTACCAGGATTTTTGGGAGCAACTCGCATCCAACAGCACTCGGAGCTCCCATTTGTGTACTGTACTGTCCGATGTCCTGAGGACATGGTGATGGTGAACTCACTAAACGAGTACAAGAGAGGCCTGGATGTCTTCCTTGACAGATACAATATTACATATTATAGTGATCGATTACTTCATAAGGGTCGGTGATCTGGGGATTATTCCAAAAGCTAGAACTGAAGTCAGGAAGAGACTTTTATATGAAATGAGAAAAAAATTGGCTTACATGAAAAAAATGGAGGCTTTGTCAGGCTTCAGACTGCCATGAGAATCCCTGCAATAGCATTGCAGTGTGCAGATGGCTGACAGAAAGAGTCCCTTCTCCCTGTTATCCGCTTACCTGCGGCAGTTGTTGTTGACTTTGGCATGTAAGAGGTTTAATGTCTCCACTTCTGGCAGTTAGAACAGGACCTTACTATCGGTAGTCAGCCAAGCCACTGACTTAAAAAGACCTACTTGCAGGTTTAACCCTTTCCAATCCATTTATTTTTTCTCACCCATTCTCCCCAGCTCCAATTTATTTGGAGCTGGGGAGAATGGGTGAGAAAAAATACAATTTTCCCTGCACCCTCCTGAACTGACAGAGTTCAGGAGGGTGCAGGTGCTCACTGCACCGTGGAGGGACCTGCTTACCTGTCCGGCGTCTTCCGCATTCTCCTTCTGCCTCCCGGCTCGGCGATCATGTGACCGCTGGGGTCAGGTGGCACCTAGCGGTCACATGATCGCCGAGCTGGGAGACAGAAGGAGAATGCGCAAGACGCCAGTCAGGTAAGCAGGTCCCACAGTGCAGGCTCCCGGCTCGGAGTTCATGTGACCGCCGGGGGTCAGGTAACACCGGCGGTCACATGATCGCCGGCCGGCCGGAATCTCTATGCATTACATAGCGCTAATTGAGCGCTATGTAATGTGTAAAGGAGAAGGCAGAAAGGGTTAAAAACCCTTTCTGCCTTCTCCTAGGGGGTCCTCGATGAGGACCAGTGCAGGAGTGTATCTGCACCCGATGTGTCTGCCGATCGGATGCAGATGCACTCCTGCACTGCAGTGTCGGGCCTGCCCCGACATTGGAGCTGTGGAGGAAAATGATGATGTCGGGGCAGGCCCGACATTGGATTGGAAAGGGTTAAAGCCCATGAGTGAGGTCAGTAAAAGGTGTATTGGCCATCACTAAGGGGTTACATAGTAAAATAGTATGCAAGGCTGAAGAATGACAAATGCCCATCCAGTTCAGCCTGTTTCCACCCCTCGTTGATCCAGAGGAAGGCAAAAGAAAACCCAATGAGGCAGAAACCAATTTACCCCATTTTGGGGGGGGGGGTAGAATTCCTTCCCGACCCTATAATAGCAGGTTAATGGATTCCGTCAGGCGCTGCTGGTTTTTGATATATGACGGACCCAGTATGCTGTTTTTATTGTTTGTTTTTCCTTTCATTTTTCTGTTCCATGACCGAACCAAAGAACAGAAAAAAAAAGCAGAAATGTGAACAGTGCCCGAAATATATTTTTTTGCAGTTTTAAGCTTCATATTGAGCCAAAGGTCATAACATTTGTAAAGAGTCCTTAACATAGGAAGCATGAAGTACGCATAGACAATCAAAAATTAGAACATTACTGTGAACACTATGAGCCGCAATAGGAGTGGCGTAACATTAAAAAAGGCTCATAGCGAAAAATGTTCAGAGATACCGAATATTTATGAAGTGACCTTTTCAGAGGTATTTAGCCCCATAACGACCGGTCTGTTTTGGGACTTTAGGAGTATTCCCAAGACAGATTTTATGACCTATCCTTAGGATAGGTGCTAAACGTCTGATCGGTGACCTCCACTGATCAGAATTTTGTTACCAATCCTTTAAGGACTGTGTATGCACTTTCTGTCAACGCACTCATATGGATGCTTGTTTTTTTTGTGTGGGAAAAGTCATACATAATAATTTACTGAATAACTTTTACCAGTTTTTTAGTTTTTGGGGGGAAAAGGGGGATGAGAAAAGCAGCAATACTGCCATTGTATGGGTGGGATTTTCTTAAGTCAAGCACGTTCCATATAAATAATGTATTATCTTTTCTGCGAGTTGTTACAACTATGTTAACTTGTTACCAATTCTAAAGCAATATCCGGATGCACTTTTTTGGGAAGGGTTTTTTTTTTTACTAAACATTATTCAATTAACTCTTACATTTACTCTGTCCCATGGGGGGCTTAAAGCTTTGATAATGTTATACCTATACAGCATAATGTTTTGGAATACTTCATATGACAGACTTTTTGCTTGCAGCAATCAATATCAACCTTTGTCAGTTACTTCTTTGTCATGCATAGCATTCAGTCATCGGATGTATGGAGCTTAACCCTTTCGAATCCAATTTGTATCCTGGTTTTCCTAGGGGGCTTACTCTTTTTCTGCTGTTATACAACGGCGCTATCTGCTGGCTAAAGCCAGTACTGCATGAGGTGACACGTTGGATAGGCTCCGACAGCAGAGAGGCTGGCAATATACAGTAAGAGAACCCCAACGGATGTCTTCCAACATCAGAGCTGTACAGCCTTAAATCATAATGTCTTCAGAGGTCAGACAGTGGATTGGAAAGGGTTAAAGCCATGTGGCGCTGCTCAGGAATCTCGCTAAATTCTAAAATCTGATTACATTCTAAACAAAGAGCTATTAAAATAAATGGCGGCTTCTCAGATTTCCAGTAAAAAACATATCTGGGCAGTATATATGGTCAGTGTCAATCTGCTCACTGGTTACTATTGGATAACAGACTATATAATACACAGAGTGCAAGGTCATTAAAGTAGTCATAATTACCTGCCACACAGAGAAGGCAAAGGAGAGGTCATGTGCACTAATGAGCGTGTCATCATCCATCATCAGTACAGCTGTGAAACACAATTAGTGGCAAGCATTTAATACTTGGGGTGCATTTTAATTTTTTTAACATCTGAAACTCTTTTCATTTTATGTTCAGACCCCATATAACTTGTGTAACCACATCGCAACTGACCACAGGTTTTGGTTCGGGTGCTGTCATCGTGACCCGATTGTTTTAGGTCCAGTTGATGTCAGAGTGGCAGCCATTGCTAGCGCTGGCTGGGAAAGTTTGTTGTAGTATAAAACTTTCCTGTCATTTAAGAGCTGCAACAGCCCCTTTCTCCTATTAGTGTGAGACTGGAGGAGAGAACAGCACTGTAGCTAGTAGAAGTGATGCTATAATGTAGGCTTCGTCTATTATGTTTTATCAGCTTTGGAAAATTTTCACCAATTTCACTACCAATGTCCCCTTTCATTCATTTATTACATCAATTAGTTATTACATAAAATAGATCTCACTGATTGGGCACCCACTTTCAGCACCACAATACAAAGGGTACAGAGTGGAAGCAGATGGCTCAGACCCCTGTGTAGTGGCCTGCGCTGGTAATTGCAAACGCAACTCTCACTGTATGTGCCGGCCCCTACGTAGGGCTGGAGCCATCTGCTTTCGCTCCATAACCTATATTATGGCAATGACAGTGGGTACTCGATCAGTTGATTGACCAGCAGACCCTAGCCATTCAACTATTGATGACCTATCCCAAGGATAGGTCATCAATCGTATTTGCATGGAAAACCCCTTTAAGGCTTGTTCACATTACTGTGACTCCATTCGGAGTCTCCGTTACTGAATTCCTTTAAAATGTAGGACAGAGAATCTAAAAAAACTAACCTTAAATCACTCATGAAGCCACCAAATTTGATGTTCAGCTTACATTTGTTATCGAGGTCTAGTTACAAGGACCTCATACTCTACGTTTTACCCTACTTATGGAAAAAGTTAATAAAAACATTTTCGAGTAAAATGTAGGACAGAAACCAGATGGACCCAATGATGGAAGAGTAATATGAACAAAGCCTTAGAAATATGACTGTCACTTATATCCTATGTTCTTCAACACTAAACTTCTATCCGCAGACGCCAATTGCCTTGATGGTAGAGTTTCTTGCCTAATGGTTATACGTAACTCACCCTTGGTTTCTATCTCTGGAAAGTTTTGCAGTCTGTTCCTCATGAGATTCACAGTTTGTTTCTTGAAGTAGACAGGCACAGGATGGGGCCCTAAGCTCTCCCACATTTCCTGGGGTGGATCCTGCCCCACGTTATTCCATACCACAATCACAGAGTGAAGATGAGGCATGGCCTGGTAATGGTTCAGCATTTTAAGCAACAAATCGGTTCGGTTATAGGTTTGCATTATGAGTGTGAAGGAGTCTTGGGGTGATGGACTGGCGCGAGATATTCGTCGTTGGACGCCCAGTATTAGGTCTTCATGTGCAGAGGGAAGCAAAGCAGCGAGAGCACCAAGTAGGAAGAGGAGAAGAAGGAGGACAGCACAGGACACACGGAGCATCTTGATTCTCAAAACTTTTCCCAAAAATCTGCTAAAGTAAACAGGAAACAATTGAGTTAAAGAATGCCAAACTTATACATGGACCCTATAGAAGTTTGACCCAAATTCTGCTTTGCTTGCCTATACAGAGGCCAGAGGCATCTGCAAAGTAAACTCTGCAGTATACAGTTTCATTTATTTTCTTACTAATTGGAGCCTATGGGAAGGCCGATGTATGCTAATGTAGGTGGTATAAGTAAAAAGTGCCTTGAAAAAATATTCACCCCCTTGGTGCCTTTTCTGTTTTGTTGAAGTCAATGGAATCTGTCCGTCCCGCGGCCATTCTGCAATCATTGCAGAATGGTTGCAGGAGCCGCATCATTGCCATAGCGACAGCGTGGCGTTCTTTGTACTGCACATGTGCGCCAGCGCGTTGGCCGGCACATCCGCAGCAGAGAAGAAGACGGCGGAGAGGTACGCTGGGGTCAACGGGTCGAAATGTGCTGTGGGAATCCTGCATGCGGGGTCTGACCCGTCCGTGTGCAGGCAACCTAAATACAGGGCAATTCTTAAGGAAAACTTATGTTTAATCTGCTAGAGATTTGAGACTGGGACGGAGGTTGACCTTCCAGCAGGACGATGATGCTAAACCTACTGCTAAAACTACACTGCATGTGTCTAAGGTGAAACATAGAAATACCTTGGAATAGTCTAATCAAAGTCCAGACCTCCATCCAATTGAGAATCTGTGGCAGGACGTGAAGACTTCTGGAGACCAACACAACCCATCTAACGTCAAGGAGTTGGAGCAGTTTTGCCTGGAAGAATAGGCAAAAATCCCAGTGTGTATATGTGCTACGGTAATGGAGACCTACCCCAAGAGACTTGCATCTGTAATTGCAAGAAAAGGTGGCTGCACAAGGCATTACTGACTTTCAAGGGATGAATCGTTATGCCCCCCTAACCTGATTGCCTGTCCTATTCTAGAGGTCTCCTCTGTGTATTCCAGTCACTTTCATGCTGTGCAGCCCCCTTATCAGGCGCCATCTTGATGGTGAGATTTTTTACTTTCACTTTCGATGACTTCCAATGATGCATCAGCCCAGCATTAGTTAAAGGGGTTGTCCCGCGGCAGCAAGTGGGTCTATACACTTCTGTATTGCCATATTAATGCACTTTGTAATGTACATTGTGCATTAATTATGAGCCATACAGAAGTTATAAGAAGTTTTTCACTTACCTGCTCCGTTGCTAGCGTCCTCGTTTCCATGGAGCCGACTAATTTTCGGCGTCTAATGGCCAAATTAGCCACGCTTGCGCAGTCCGGGTCTTCTTCTTATCTCAATGGGGCCGCTCATGCAGGATGCCGGCTCCGTGTAGCTCCGCCCTGTCACGTGTTGATTCCAGCCAATCAGGAGGCTGGAATCGGCAATGGACCGCACAGAAGCCCTGCGGTCCACCGAGGGAGAAGATCCCGGCGGCCATCTTCAACCGGTAAGTAAGAAGTCACCGGAGCGCGGGGATTCAGGTAAGCGCTGTGCATTTTTTTTTTTAAGTCCCTGCATCGGGGTTGTCTCGCGCCGAATGGGGGGGGGGGGGGGGGTTGAAAAAAAAAAAAACCTGTTTCGGCGCGGGACAACCCCTTTAAGGCTATATTATTTTTGCCTGCGAGGAGAGGTGGCAGTTAAATTCTCATTACCTTCTATATTCATCCAAATAAGCTAAAGGCCATAAGCATACAGTTAGGAAGATAAGCTGTGATCTCCTTTATTATAATGGTGTGACAGGAGCTGTGTGGTCATCATCAGTAATTGTGACAGGAGATACTGTATCCACTTCTAGACAGTCTCTTTGGTAGATCTATGTAACTGCATCACACAGACCAAGAAATAGACTAGAAAATGAATCCATAACCCCCACGTAGATTTGAGCTGGTCAGAATTGAAATCACATTGTTTAAATGGGAGATGCAGATGGGAAGTCATGGAGGCTACTGCAGCTACAAAGATATAAATGAGAGGCTGTTACAACTGAACACTGACTGAGGACTGCAGCAACAGAAATGGAATCTGAAAGGACATGCTGTGCGAAGAACAGAGCCATAATGTGCTAGGTTGACTATTTGTATGTTATGTAAAGGTATGTTTTGTGTTGTGATGGTGGAAAAGAACAGAAAATGGAGATAAAGTTCAATAAAAAGATTTAATTAATTAAAAAAAAAAAAAGAATTGAAATCACATGATTACAGTATCTGAGAAAAAGAGGCCAGGAAATTAAGACCGAAAGGGATAACTAACAAAGGTAACACTAGATGACTTATATATACTGGGGGGAGAGTTGCATAATGAATGAATTAAAAAAATTACTGTCGTGGCCCTTTAAAGTTCCATTTTTTTATTCTGATTATTGTTTGAGTCACAGTAGAAAGTATTTTGCACCTTCAAAGTGCTTGGAATGTTGTGTATGTCTTATAGTACAACCACCCAAAAACCATTTTAATTCCCAGTCGTAATGCAAAAACATGAAAATCACCAAGGAGGTGAATAGTCTTGCAAGGCACTGTAGGTATTTGTCAGGAATACTTCTTAAACCTCTAACAAGCTCTGATCACACCTAGCAGTTTATAACAGAATTACTACAAATATTCTCCCATATAACAAAGGAGCTACAGGTGGTCAAAAGGCACAGTGAAATATCATGCACTTCATGGGGCAATCATGTCATCACACTAAAGGCTTATCCACACAGACGAGCCCATAGAAATTAAACGCAAAAACCATTTGGTGGACGCAAAGACACCATCTGCGTGCTCTCCAATGCTCACAGTTGGCCGACACTGCATGGGCTATTCTCATTCTTGTAAATAGAGATGAGCGAGCATACTCGTTAAGGGACAATACTCGAGCCAGTAACGTCCTTTTCGAGTACCTGCCTGCTCGTCAGAAAAGATTCGGGTGCCATCGGGGGTGAGCGGTGGGTTGCGGGAGTGAGCAGGGGGGAGCGGGGGCTGGGCTGGGGTGGGAAAGAGAGAGATATCCCCCCTCCCGCTCTCCCCTGCCGGCACCTGAATCTTTTCTGACAAGCAGGCAGGTACGGGAAAAGGACGATACTCGCTCGAGTATTGTCTCTTAACGAGTATGCTTGCTACTTGTAAACAGATGAGAACAGGACATGCTGCAATTTTTTTTTCCCCACACGGACTATCGGTCTGTGTTAAAAATCATGTGTGTAAATAGGACCATAGGCTGTTGAGGGTCCGTATGCTGTAGGGGGGAATACACGGACAGTACACAGACATGAAAAGTGCACACTGGCGACAAAGACATACGATTTTGTCGCCTTGCTACAAATCGCATGTATGTGAAGCCCATGCTTTCCTATGGGTTACTTCACACGTGTGATGTTTTGTAGCATGTGACATCCCAACACAAAAAGCCTTGTGGGTCTGGCGATATGCCCGCGACACACGAGATTTTGTAGCCCATGTTTCCTTATGAAACCTTCTGCAATTTTCGTGCGGTGTGATGCAACTTTGACAGTAGGAAATCCTACTGTCAAAACCATAACTTAAGCCCTTGCTGCAGGAAAAAAAAAACAAAAAAACACATAAATCACTTTAGAAGAGCTGTCAGCCCGGCCGCATCTTCTCCCCAGCACTATTTTCCTTCATCTCTTCTGGCTGGGGATTAAAAAATCCCCGCCTCCTGAAAGCGCTGTCTCTGATTGTCTGACACTTAGCCAATCACAGCCAGTGCTCGATGAACCAATCACAGCCATTCATCGAGCGCTGGCTCTGATTGGCTAAACATCAGCCAATCACAGCCAGTGCTTCCAGGAGGCAGGGATTTTTCAATACTCAGCAAGAAGAGATGAAGAAGAAGAGTGCCAGGAAATGGGAGGAAGCTGCAGCAGAACCCAGGACAGTGCTTCTAAGTTGATGAATGCTTTTTTTTTTTGCAGCTAGGGCATATTTTCGGGGTAGGGCTTATATTTCAAGCCCCCCCCCCATGCCCCGAAAATCCTCACATGTAACGCTACAAAATCGCAGAATCACTGTGAGAAACCGCAGCGATAGTGCACAGACCAGCGATGCTATATCGCCGCGATCTTCTCACTGCGATGCTGTCACCTGTGTGAAGGAGGCCTAAGTCCTAAGCAGAAGTGTCTCACTATAAAGGATTTGAACAATGCATTTGGTGTGATGCCATCAGATACATTCTTGCAAAGTAGGATAAAGATATTATCCCAGATGTTCTTTCTGGTGATAACTGAATAAATGCCCAACATACCCCATTGACAATGGGCTCACGCATTTCCAGGAGGTCAAATAACAGAAAATGGGGTCAAATCTATTGCATATTCTGTCCAATACATTAACCAATACCTTGCTTTTATTGTTTTTGCAGGAAGCAGTGCGGCTTCTCATAAGGTGCAGGACAGCCCGCCTGATCTAATAGTATGGCTGACACTAATCAGCTGTAAGCCTGCATGGTGCCCTACAGGTATCTGTATGACTAGTACCCTATACAAGCCTTATCTATGTGCTAGTATAATACTAAGCAGCTACCCTCCGTGTACAGAAGGTCTGTGAGTGACAGTTCTCATTTGCAGCAGGAATAATAGAGGAATGACACAATGCCAAGTTCTGTGAAAAGGTGAATTGTTACAGAATTGTTAAAAACAGACTTGTCAATAGAACTGACAGATCCGCTTTAGACTGGCGCTACAAGGTGACTTTGGTAGAGAGACCAAACATCCCTTTGTAGCATTACCATTGAACTCTATGACGTCACAGGTTGCCATGACCACAACGCCAGAAGCTAAAATCCAATGTCAATGGGCTTTTTGCAACTGCATCCTCATAGTTCCAGCAACCTACAATGCATACTGTAGGTCCATTGAGTTCAATGGCAATGCGAGGTCGCAGTACTACACCCAAATTGTACCTCATTTCCGTGTAAGAGTTCCTCTTGTTGGAGACGATCTCATGGAGACCTCACTAGAAATGACAAACCGAAAATGCCTATAATGTAAATTCCATTAATAGAGATATATTACTGTGTAGTAGCCACCATATATTACATGCTTAGTAGAGCTGAGCGAACATACTCTGCCGAGCTTGATGCTCGTTCGAGTATTAGCGTACTCAATAGAGAGAGAGAGAGAGGCCGCCTGCAGACGGCCGGGTCGCATCCCGCTGCGAGAATTCTCGCAGCAGGACCCGAGCGTCTGCAGAGAGCAGCGTGACACTCACCTGCGCCCCGCACAGAAATAGAGCATGCCGCGATTTGTTTGCCGCGCGAGATTTTGCACGGCCAAATCGCGGCCATCTGCATAGGATTGCGTTTGTTAACACAATCCTATGGCAGCTTCCAGGGGCGGAAATCCCGCCGCGGAATTTCCGCTCGTGTGCAGGCGCCCAGAGAGAGAGTTTTTCTTGCTCTTTTTTTTTACCGCGTTATCGCTGCGTTTTTTTCATGCAATTGTCAATGGGACTTTCTAATGTTAAAAACGCATCGCACAAAAATTGCAAAGCACCAACTTGCGACGCGTTTTTAACATTAGAAAGTCCCACTGACAATTGTATGTTTTGTAGCCCATGTTTCCCTATTGAGCCTTTACTTGTGTTGCGTCGCATGAAAATGCGGTTTTCGTGCGGTGCACCTTTTACAGTAGGAAGTCCTACTGTTTGAACCTTAAAATAAGCCCTGGCTCCATTAAAAAAAACAATACATCACCTAAGAGGCACTGTCCACTTCGCAATATGTCTCCTCCGCAGCTCCAGCACACTTATCAGTAGTCTTCTGTCAGCGCTTCCTGGTCAGGAGTTTTAAAATCCCGGCCTCCAGAAAGCACTGCCTCTGATTGGTTCTTGAGTGCTGCAGCTCATCCAATCACTGCAGCTTTCGATGAACCAATCACAGCCATCGCATTAAATGGCTGTGATTGGTTCAAGCGCTGCAGTGATTGGTTCTGAAACCCCTGACCAGGAAGAGCTAACAGAAGACTACAGACAAGTGTGCCGGAGCTTCAGAAGGAAAGAGCGGACAGCGCCTCTTAGGTGATGTTTTTTTTTTTTTATGTAGCCATGGCTTATTTTTGGGGTTGGGCTTATATTTCAAGCCCCCTCGAAAATCAAGGCAAAAGAGAAATACAAAGTTGTGCAACTTTGTAGCAACACAAAACCGCGATATCGCTGTCACCCATGCGAAAGAAGCCTTAGGGTAAAGTCGCCAGTGACTTACCATTTAAAGGGAACCCGTCACCTCCCTACAGCACCATAGGCAAAGTTATGGTGCTGTTAGGGCAGATGACGAAGAGCCCAATCCTGCGCTGTTACCTGCTGAAGTCTGTACACCACACAAAAATCTTTTCACATTGCCATACGCATGCTCTCTCATACAAGTCTAATGGGAGAGCACATGCATAGTAATGTGCAAATATTCCTGCTGCTCGCCGACTTCAGCGGGTGACAGCATGGGCTTAGGAGAGCAGGTGAGCATAAAAAAATACATCATCCAGCTTACCTCCCCCAACAGCACCATCATTTTGTTCATAGTGCTGTAGGGAGGTGTCAGGTTCCCTTTAAATTCCCTTCAGTGCAAATGCTATTCTCTGCATATTGCGTGTGCTAATTACGCATGCACAATGCGCGGCGCAAATAAGTACGTCATGCAGCGTTTTATGCATACGGTCGTGTGAATGAGCCCTTACTGGGATATTTATATTCACAATCGATCATGTCCCCTGCGACGTACGCCCGGACCCTGTCAGTTTTGCAGCTCTGATATGTTTCTGTAGGGAGAGATGCACCAGTGTAGCATTACAGTATTCACCCCGGGGTAATATTAGATATGTAATAAAATATACACATTTGATATCCTTACCCAATGCAAAAAGTAGTATAGAGAGCGTGAGGGGCGGCAGCATATCGGTAGTGTCCTTCTTCATGGAGAACCACATGAATCCTCACATCTCAGCTCTACTTTCAAACAAGCAACTAAGTTTCTGCACTGATTTCCTGTCTTACACACTTTCCCAGAATGCCTTGCTAGGACTCAGCTCAGGTTACAGTCTGTTCTGCGACTCTGGTGCACAACGTGGCGGCAGAGTTCACAATGTAGCTAAGCCTTGCAGACATTGTATACCACCACATGCCATCATTTCTGTGTTGACACAGCTGAACAAGAAAATGTTTTGCAAGACTTTACCAAAAGTTGTTCTTATTATTCCAAACATTGTGGAATTTTTATATGAAAGCGTTTAATTCCTACTAAGCCCTCAGTGACACGGCAGGGGCGTAACTACAGATCATGGGGCCCCATAGCAAGAATTAGAACCCTCCCCCCCCTCATGCTTTAAAAAAATATATACTGATCTAGCTATTATTAACCCCTTAACGACCAATGACGTACCTGGTACGTCATGGAGCGTCGGGGTATGTATGAAGAGAGGTTGCGTGGCAACCTCTCTTCATACAGTGCGGGCATCAGCTGTTTATAACAGCTGACACCCGCGGGCAATAGCCGCGAGCGGCCGCGCGGCCGATCGCGGCTATTAACCATTTAAACGCCGCTGTCAATTCTGACAGCGGCATTTAAATCCCCCGAACGATGTTCGGGGGTCCCGCGCGGCCCCCCCGCGGTGAGATCGGGAGAGCCGTGCATGTGTCATGGCAGCCGGGGGCCTAATGAAAGGCCCCAGGGCTGCCTTAGCAGACTGCCTATCAAGCCGTCCCCGTGGGGTGGCTTCATAGGCTGCCTGTCAAAAAGCAGTATGACGTAATGCTATAGCATTACGTCATACTGCAGGAGCGATCAAAGCATCGCATCTTAAAGTCCCCCAGGGGGACTTCAAAGTAAAGTAAAAAAAAGAATCAATAAAGTTTTTTTTTAATTGAAAAAAAAAAAAAGTTGTAAAAGTTTAAATCACCCCCCTTTTGCCATATCTTTAATTAAAAAATCTAAATAATAAATTAAAAATATGTATTTGATATCGCCGCGTCCGTAAAAGTCCGATCTATCAAAGTAGCACATAATTTTTCCCGCACGGTGAACGTCGTCCGAAACAAAAAATGAAGAACGCCAGAAATGCACTTTTTTAGTTACCCTGCCTCCAAGAAAAAACGCAATAAAAAGCGATCAAAAAGTCATATGTATTCCAAAATGGTACTATCAGAAACTACAGGACATCCCGCAAAAAATGAGACCTTGCTCAACTACGTCGACGGAAAAATAAAAAAGTTATCGCGCGCACAAAATGACGACAGAAAATAATTGAAAAAAATTTTATGTCTTTAAAAAAAAAAAAGAGGAGTATAGTAAAAAAAAACCTAAACAAGTTTGGCATCGTAGTAATCGTACCGACCCATAGAATAAAGTTATCATGTCGTTTTTGTTGCCATTTGTGCGCCGTAGAAGCAAGACGTACTAAAAGATGGCAAAATGTCGTTTTTTTTCCATTTTACTCCACTTAGAATTTTTTAAAAGTTTTTCAGTACATTATATGGTACTTTAAATAGCACCATTGAAAAATACAACTCATCCCGCAAAAAACAAGCCCTCATACAGTGACGTGGATGGATAAATAAAGGAGTTATGATTTTTTTAAAGGGGGGAGGAAAAAACGAAAATGGAAAACGAAAAATGGCCGCGTCATTAAGGGGTTAAACAAGCTTTATTTGATATAATTTTGCTAATAAAATGTGTTTTTTTGGGGAAGAAATCTAATCAGTGATGAAAAACAGGGAAAGCATAACTAGACAATGCCATTCAGGAGTCTCATAAAGCTGGGTGACGCCTATGGGATTTAGTGATCATATTGGTTATCACTAGAGATGAGCGAGCGTACTCGGATAAGCACTACTCGCTCGAGTAATTTGCTTTATCCGAGTATCACTGTGCTCGTCCCTGAAGATTCGGGTGCCGGCACGGAGCGGGGAGCTGCAGGGGAGAGTGGGGAGGAACGGAGGTAAGATCTTTCTCTCCCTCTCTCCCGCCCGCTCTCCCCTGCTCCCCGCTGCGACTCACCTGTCAGCCGCAGCGGCACCCGAATCTTTAGCCCCGAGTACAGCGATACTCGGATAAAGCACATTACTCGAGCGAGTAGTGCTTATCCGAGTACGCTCGCTCATCTCTAGTTATCACCCAGCTTTCCCAGAATCCTGAATCTACCAAGAGTGCGAATATGATCTGATCATCATGTTGGATTCTGGGTAAGGCAAGTAATAACCAATATGATCACTAACTTCCATAGGCGTTTTCACCCAGCTTTCCCAGACTTATGACTGGCATATCATCAAAATGACAAAGAAGGGAAAGTATGAAAAATAGTTTTTTTTCACGTGTATTTTTTAAACTTTTTTAAATTTTGTTTACATTTTTATGTCCCTCTAGGGGACTTGAATCTCTGAACCCAAGACTGCTATGATAATACATTACAGTACTTCTGTACTGCAATGTATTATCGCTAATAACAGCGATCATGGGATATGGCAGACCTGGATGCCATTGCAACCCGTCAGTTCAGCCTCTGTGAACCCTTTATATGCCGCGACCAACATTGATCGCAGCATGTAAGGGGTTAACAGCAGTAGGCTGTCAGTTACAGCTGTGTCCTACTGTGGATGGACCGGGCTAAGCTTCTGAGCCTGCACTATCCATAGGATGTAACGTAAGTTTACATCCATTTGCAAGAACCCCTGCCCAGCCAGGATGTAAACTTATGTTAAAAATTAAATTGAGTTAAATTAAATTGCTAGGCCGTTACAATCATGTGGATACAAAACATGTGGTGTTCTTATGCAATACTAATTTTATAGGATTTTTTTCCAAAATTAGCTTTTTCTTTAGTTTTTTTTGTAATACCTTATTTTTTTACCTATTAAAGAGCCTTTAGCCCCCTAAGGACGCATACCTTTTTTTTCCATTTTTGTTTTTTCCTCCCCCCCTTTAAAAAAATCGTAATTTCTTTATTTATCCATCGACGTTATTGAAAAACTTTTTAAAAATTATAAGTGAAGTAAAATGAAAAAAACAAACAAATGACATTCCGCCATCTTTCAGTGCGTCTTGTTTCTACGGCGCACAAACTGCAACAAAAATAACCTGATAACTTTATTTTATGGGTCAGAACGATTACTACGATACCAAACTTGCATAGTTTTTATTTTTGCTGTACTACGGCGTACTTTTACCTTTTTTCAAAACATTTAATTTTTTTTATTTTCTGCCGCCATCTTCTGCACACAATAACGTTTTTATTTTTACATCAACGTAGTTGTGCAGGGGCTCATTTTTTGCGAGTCGTCCTGTAGTTTACGTTGATACCATTTTAGAATACATACGACTTTTTGATCGCTTTTTATTGCATTTTTTTACGTCCTGGAGTGTAAAGGGGTTAAATTCTCACTTCAATATTTAATTATTTACCTACTTCTACAAGCCTCAGTAGCACACTGACTCCAAGGATTAAAGGGGTTGTCTTGCGCTGAAACGGGGTTTTTTTTTTTTTTCAATAGGCGCGAGACAAACCCAATTGATGGGTTAAAAAAAAATATATATATATTACTTACCCGAATCCCCGCTCTGCGACGACTTCTTTCTTCCTTCTCCAAGATGGCCGCCGGGATCTTCATCCACGATGCACCGCGGGTCTTCTGCCATGGTGTACCGTGGGCTCTGTGCGGTCCATTGCCGATTCCAGCCTCCTGATTGGCTGGAATCGGCACACGTGACGGGGCGGAGCTACGATGACGAAGCGGGACCAGCTCTCCGGCACGAGCGGCCCCATTCACCAGGCAGAAAACCGGACTGCGCAAGCGCGTCTAAAAACGCCAGAAGACAGCGAATTTAGACGGATCCATGGCGACGGGGACGCTAGCAACGGAGCAGGTAAGTGAATAACTTCTGTATGGCTCATATTTAATGCACGATGTACATTACAAAGTGCATTAATATGGCCATACAGAAGTGTATAACCCCACTTGCTGCCGCGAGACAACCCCTTTAATGAAGAGGACAGCGGGGTGCCCCTAGTGGTCACATATAACGCCCAGATAAGCATCTTGAGGAAAATCACTGCAGATTTCTAACCTATACTCCATAAAGATTTATTCTGATTGTCAGATTTGAAGTCAGAAAAGATGTGGGTTTTTTTTTTCCTAAAATGAGGAAAATTGGCTTCTTCCTCAGGTTTTTGCATTCTTCTGGATCAACATTGGAGATCGTAGGCAGGATAACACAATGCACTGCATGGCCAGTCTTTTTCAGCCTTACAAACAATGTTACCATGTTATTTGCCGACTCTTCATTGTTTATCAACAGAGACATTTTATCCATCTCCTCTTCATTCTCTTTCATTAGGCAAGGGATACATGATGATTTTCTCAACAACACGTCATGCAGCCGAAGATTGCAGTATTGCCATGCGACATCACAAACTTAGGCCGCCTGCACATGGCGGAGTTTGAATTGCGATCTGCGATCGTCTCCCGTGTGGATAATCAGCTGCATTCCGCTTCCAATTCAAATCAATAGAGCATCTGCATGTCCGTTCACACGATCGGACAGCGGCTGCGATTTTCTGCTTGCGGCAAAAAAAATCACAGCAATTGACATGACACAGGAAAAGCAGGAATAAAAAAAAAATCTGTACTGCGCAAGACAGGATGAAAAGACAGGTACACAGGGTCACCAGCAGGCAGATTCCATTGCAGGATTCCGCATCCGGAATCCAACCCGGTCATGTGCAGCTGGCCTTATGCAAGTAAATGGGGTTGCTATTATTTAATTTTACAAGCCCTTTAATTCCAGCATACCCTACAGAATAAATGAGGATACAGGACATATCAAAGAGAAAAGAAAAAAATAAACCTAACTAAATGACGGACAGTCAGAGGGGAGAGGACCCTGCCTACGAGGGCTTATGGCCCTTTTACACGTAATGACTGGTTGGGCACAGATAACCGATAGGCCGTCCCAGCGATAATCATTCCTGTGCTTCTACACAGGAATGATCATCACAGATTGAACAGTCAGTCCTACCTGCCTTCGATTCTTAAGAGAACAACTGCCTGTTTACATGAATGATCCGTCGTTCAGTGTTTTGTGAAGGGAACAAGTTCTCATTTGTTGTTCAGACGGGGCATGCATCTACACTGAACGATAATCTTTAATAAATGAGGCTCACTGAGGTAAATGTAGCAAAATTGGTGCAAAAAAGTATAATGTTAGGTAGGTATGGAGATAAGACTGGGAGTCCCTAAAAACCACCCACACCTCTGACCCTACTATACTGTCTAGGTATAGCCTGATACCACGGGGGGAAAAGGAGAACAAAAACTAAGGAAGAAACTACCACGGAGATACACAGAAGGCTCAATGAAACTACAGCAAAGGAAGGCAAGGATGGAAGCACAAGGACTAAGAGGACCAGAGAGACCTAGTTAACCTCACTAGATACAAAAGAAAAACTGGCAATGAAACTTACCAGCTGCTGCCTCTTATCCCTAGAAAAGGGGCAGAGCCAATGACATGCTGGTGGATGGAGAAAGAAGACCCGCCCTCTCACATCATAAAAGGCTCCCAGAGCCGCGCGGCCGCCCTAAGGGAAACGCCGCCGGACCCGGAAGGAAGAACGCCATGCCTGGACCCCGCAGCTTAACCGGGTGGGTCCGAGACCCGACTGCTCTCCTGGTAAGTTTCTTCCTAACATTACCCCCTCTTTTACGGGGGACCTCCGGAACCCCGACAATTGGAGCAACCTCCTATGAAAAGAGCGCACAAGACAAGGAGCATGAACTTCTCTGGCAGGAACCCAAGAATGTTCCTCCGGACCAAATCCTTTCCATGCAATGAGATACTGAAGGAAACCATGAAGCATCCTGGAATCCAATATCCTCTCCACCTTGTACTCTAATTCTCCCTGAACGAGGGTGGGCGGTGGGGGACCGGAGGTGGGAACCACCGCAGGAATGAATTCCTTCAATAATATTTTGTGGAACACCTTATGGACTCTCCAGGTTTTGGGCAAATCTAACTCATAGGCTATTGGGTTGATAACCAGAGTAATAGCAAATGGTCCAACAAATCGAGGCATGAACGTAGAGGTACCTTTAATTTAAGGTTCTTGGTAGACAAGTACACCAATTGACCCACCGAAAAAGGCTGAGAAATAGTACACCTCTTTCTGCTACGATCCTGCATTTCATTACATGCCTTTTCGATATTAATACGCACATTATTCCAAATCTCTTGAAATTGCTGAATACGATCCTCTACCACCGGAACATTCGACTCAAGAGAATTGAAAACTGAGAATCGAGGATGCAGACCGAAATTACAGAAAAACAGTCTTCTTACGGTAGTAGCAGAATTTACATGATTGTTAATGGCGAATTCTACCAACGCCAAGAGTTCTGCCCAACGACTGGGGTTGTCACCCACAAACAACCTAAGGTATTGGAGAAGTTCCTGATTCATCCGTTCAGTCTGCCCATTAGATTCAGGATGGAAGGCGGAGGAGAAAGATAACTCAATACCGATCCTCTTACAAAAAGTTTGCCAAAATTGAGCTACAAATTGGACACCACGGTCAGAAACAATGTTGGTGGGAATGCCGTGTAATCTAACAATCTCCTCATTGAAAACGGTGGCCAACTCAGAAGCAATAGGTAGTTTTTTAAGAGGAACAAGGTGACCCATCTTAGTAAACCTGTCGACTACAACTAGAATGACGGAGTTACCTAACGATTCCGGTAAGTCCGTGATAAAATCCCTAAAAAGGTGCGACCACGGTTTGTTTGATATCGGTAAAGGCAGAAGCAGACCCTCCGGACGTCTGCGAACAGCCTTCCCTCAGGTGCAAACTGAACAGGCCCTAACAAACCTCTTAACATCCCGCAACATTTGCGGCCACCAATAAAGACGCGAACATAAATTCAGGGTTCCTCGAATGCCTGGGTGCCCTGCTAATTTTGACGAATGCACTTCCTCCAAAACCACTAATTTCAAGGTACTGGGAATGTATAACCTCCCTGCCGGAAGACCTTCCGGTACTGTCTGTTGTTCAACTTGATGTTGAGTTGCCAAGCTAGAGGAGAGAGTTGCCACTACCGTGACTGGTTGTAAAATATTTACCGGTTGGCACTCCACACAATCTGGTGTCTCAAAACTACGCGACAGGGCATCCGCCTTGACATTCTTAGTACCCGGAATGTACATAACCATAAAATTGAATCGAAAAAAGAAAAGGGTCCATCTGGCTTGTCGGGCATTAAGGTGTTTAGCCGTTTCCAAGTAAATTAAATTCTTATGATCTGCAAGTACTGTAATTGTAAGCTGGGCACCCTCAAGAAAATGTCGCCACTCGTCAAAGGCCTATTTTATGGCCAATAACTCCCTATTGCCAATATAATTTCGCTCAGCTGGGTTGAATTTCTTAGAGAAGAAAGCACAAGGCTGCAAGCCAGAGCCACCTTGGAATTCCTGAGACAAAACTGCACCCACGCCATGCTCTGAAGCATTAACCTCATCTACAAATGGCCGATCAAAATTAGGTTGAGCAAGAACTGGCGCTGAAGAAAAGGCTTTTTTCAACTGAGTAAAGGCTTGGACTGCCTCTACCGTCCAAGTGCTAAAGTCCGCCCCTTTTTTAGTCATATCAGTTAAAGGTTTGGCTATGGTAGAAAAATTGCTTATGAATTTACGATAAAAGTTCACAAACCCTAAGAACCGTTGTAAGGCTTTCAAGTTGGTAGGTTATGCCCATTCAGAAATGGCCTTGACCTTGTCAGAATCCATTAGAATGTTAGTAGGAATAATTACATACCCTAAAAAGGAAATCTTTTGAACCCCAAAAATACACTTCTCAAACTTGGCAAATACGTTCTGAGTGCGAAGATGAGATAACACGATATGTAAGTGTTTTACATGTGTTTCCCAGTTGGGGAAAAAAATCAGTATATCATCAAGATAGACCACCAAAAAGGACCCACAAATGTCATGAAAGATAGAATTCATGAAACCCTGAAAAACGTCAGGTGCATTACACAACCCAAAAGGCATGACCAAAAACTCAAAATGACCTAAGGGCGTATTAAATGCACTTTTCCACTTATCACCTTCTTTTATACGAATCAGGTTGTATGCTCCTCGAAGATCTAACTTAGAAAACCACTGGGCTCCAACAATCTGATTGAGCAAATTGGGAATAAGTGGCAACGAGCACTGGTTCTTAATCGTGATCTCGTTTAGAGCGCGGTAGTCCACGCAGGGATAGAGAGAACCATCCTTCTTTTCAACAAAAAATAATCCCGCCCCAGCGGGTGATTTAGAGGGCTGGATGTGTCCCTTATTCAGACTCTCAGTAATGTATTCCTTCATAGCACTATGTTCAGGAACAGACAAGTTATAAATCCCTCTCTTGGGGATCTTGCTACCTGGAATGAGGTCTATCCTGCAATCCCACTCTCGGTGTGGAGGCAAAACCTCAGACAATTGTTTAGAGAACACACCCGTAAATTCTTTAATGTATAAGGGTAGGCAAACCTCAGTACCAGAGATGGGAGGGAAAACTACATGAGCCAAAAGATCTTGACAAGAAACCCCACAGCATACTAACTCAGAATTTACCCAATCAATTTGGGGATTGTGGAGCTTTAACCAGGATAAACCCAAAACTACATCGACGGATAATTCTCCATAACAAAAAACGAACACGTCTCGGTGTGTAAAGCCCTCACAGAAAATAAAACTTCAGGAGTCTTTTTAGTAATGAAGCCAGCCCAGAGTGGTGTTGAGTCAATCCCAGAAAACTGGATGGGAGACCTGAGAGAAATAAAGAAAGATGACAAAGATTTGGCAAAATCGGCATTGACAAAATTCGCAGCTGCCCCAGAATCTATAAAGGCTCTCTCTTCTAACTTGAAAGTTTTAAATGAAGTGACACAAGGAACTAACAATTTAGAAGATCTCGGCAGTACCTGTTCTCCTAGCGATCCTTCCACAAATCGCCTAGGAGTGGGAGTTTTCCTGTTGTCTCCTTTTATAGCATGCAGTGATCCCATGACCTGGTTTGCCGCAGTACAGACATAGACAATTCTTGATGCGAAACTCTTTGCGCTCTAGCGGGGACATGGAATCCACATCCATAGGTTCAGCTGTGGACGAAGGAGAATCCTGGGACTCCTTCCGCTGAGGTGTAACGACCGGACCCCTAGGAGGCTTGTGTCTAGCATGAAGATGACGGTCAGCCCTGACTGCTAACGTCATGGCCTGTTCCAGAGTTCTAGGCTCTGGGTGAGACAAAAGCAAATCTTTTAGTGACTCTGACAATCCAATGAGAAACAGATCTTTAAGAGGGTGGTCATTCCACCCAGATTCCACCGAATATTGCCTAAACAGAGAACAATAATCTTCCGCAGAACGTTTATCTTGACGCAAATCTAAAAGTTTACTGACGGAAAAATCGGCATGATCAGGCTCATCATAAATGTGACCGGGGTCTCTAAAAAAAACTATCAACCGACAATAGAGCGGGAGAATCGGCCGGCAAAGAAAAAGTCCATTTCTGTGCTTCTGTACCTGAAGAATGGGTCCGCACCTTAAAGTACAACTTGCACCCTTCCTGAAACGAAAAAAAAGTTAGCCGGTCCCCAGAAAAAATGTCCGGCAACTGAATCTTAGGTTCGGAACTCGGACTGGGAATCGTAGAGATAGTCTGTTCCTGAAGAACAACTCTGCTGGACAATTCTTGTACCACACAAGTTAGGTTTCTAACCTGCTCGGCAAGAGCGGTAAGCAAATCCATACTAAATAAAAAATGGAGCGATGAAAGCCGGAGAAATTTTTTTTTCTTTTTTCTTATATGGCCAGTGTTTCTCTTAGGCAGGTACGGAGATAAGACTGGGAGTCCCTAAAAACCACCCACACCTCTGACTCTACCTACATGCCTCGCCCTGGCTAAACCCAGGGGGACAACTGGGCGACAGTCCCTATTCTGTCTAGGGATAGACTGATACTACGGGTGGGGAAAAGGAGGACAAGAACTTAGGAAGAAACTACCACAGAGATACACAAAAGGCTCAATGAAACTACAGCAAATGAAGGCAAGGATGGAAGCACAAGGACTAAGAGAACCAGAGAGACCTAGTTAACCTCACTAGATACAAACAAACACTGGCAATGAAAATTGCCAGCTGCTGCATCTTATCCCTAGAAAAGGGTTGGAGCCAATGACATGCTGGTGGGCGGAGGAAGAAGACCCGCCCACTCACATCATAAAAGGCTCCCAGAGCCGCGCGGCCGACCTAAGGGAAATGCCGCCGGACCTGGAAGGAAGAACGCCATGCCTGGACTCCCGGGGCTGGACCGGTATGCTGCCGAGACCCGACTGTGCTCCTGGTAAGTTTCCTCCTAACATATAATGGTTGGTTAACTGTCACGTCTGTGCGGCACACAAGCACCATGGCGCATGACAACGTACACACTTAAGGAAAATAAGAAAACACCACACTAGGCAGATCAGTAGCACCACTCCAGGGGGGAAGGAAGTCTGGCCCTAACCTAGCAGGTAGGTGACGGGTCCCTGCCTAAATCGGAGACATCGCCTCGATAAAAGGCAGCCCCTCGGTCTTCTTCCTGGGCCCTGATTGTCCCTATGGAAACCCTTGAAGAGATGAACTGAGACAAACAAGCAACAACAATAAGGGAGACCAAAATACAACCGATAGCAAGCAACAGAACTTATCTGAATATGTAGGAATTCACCCAGCCTAGAGAAACTCCAGCCTTTCCTCTAGAGAACTAAATAAGCAGCATTGAGCCGAGGGAGGGGTGAGAATATAAACCCACTTCAAACCTGAAGACTAGCACGGTAATTAGGGAAGCACACCTCCAACCTTCTCCCAGGCATGACCAATCAAGCATGCATCATGCAGCAAAGAAAGACAGCACCATCAGTCTCTGCACACGGTGCATTAACCCTTGCCTAACAAGGCAACAGGTCTTGGCCTGTGTCGAGGCCACCATGCCACGACGCTGTCACGACCGACAAGCCACAATAGCAACCAATTGGATTTTAGCTCTCATTTTTCATATAGCCCTTTGAAAAATTCAATTCATACAAAAAAATATCTTTTTGTGTTTTCTTAACTTTGTAAATGTTTGGTAGCTTACACTGATCTAGATGGTCAAAAAGCATTCATTATTATTGTTCATCTGTTCTCCCTTAGTCCTATCAGCAGCACAACCATGTGGGTAATTCTGCCCCTGCCTATAGGACAGATTTTTAATTAATCAAATCAAACACTAATTAACTAAACCCTGTTGGCCCTATGAGAAGAGTGTCTAGCCACTCCCACACTGTTTTTGTTATAAAGTAATAGTATATAAATAGGGTGATAAGCTTGTGCTGCTGTTAGGACTAAAGGCCCATTTAGACACAATGATTATCGCTCACAATTCACTGAAAAGCCATGTTTTGAGCGATAATTGTTGTGTCTAAATGTGCCCATCTTTCAGTTTTCTGCCGAACTATGGTTTTCAATTGTGCTTGAAAACCATTGTTCAGCAGAACAGCTGATAAGCAGGACCGCACGCTGTGCTCTGCTCGCTAATAACATTGTATCAGCTGTTCCCAGCTGTCAGCCCTGCTGGCATCAGGGAACAGCAGGAGGTCTGTTTCCTGATTTCACCTCCGGTGGCTCACATGCTGCTACTTGGTAATTGGTAATAGGCATTAGTGCCAAGTAGTAGTTTATGCAAAATGATCGATCAAAAGCCATCTTTTAAGCGGTCATCTTTGCAATGTAAATGCAACCTAAGAGAAAACAGATTAACAATCATAATCAATGCTTCCCTTCTGTCTTACATAGGCATAACCATGGGGCTTAATCAAGAAGTCACCCTATAGGGAGGGTCCTTATGCATGGCAGAACTCGAAGTTCACCTACCAAGAGCTGTCTGCTCCAAGACCTGAAATTTCAACCTATAGGTTGATAAATATATACTGCAAGCTCCAAGATGCACAGCAAATCTGATTCCAGCTGGTTCAGACTTCACCCACTTTGAAGACCTTAGACCCCCAATTGATGGAGACAGGAGCTTCCTTCCCCTGGGTCAACATCATGGTTGTATGACCAGATGAACTTAAGAAATTTTCTGCAATTTGACAAGGGCAGGATACTAAGGTGACCAGACGTCTCAATTTAGGAGAGACAGTCCCGCTTAGTGACCCTGCATCCGGCCTCCGCCAGGACAGCCATTGGTCCCCCTTTTACCAGCTGGAGTGCTGTAGCTCCCAAGCCGGTAATCACTTTGTGGCGGATGTACACACGGATGGCAGCGTGTGCATCCGGGATCTTTCTCTCCCTCCCCTGATCTATGCTCTTTAGTTCCGCAAGAGGAGAGGAGATGGAAGAAAGCGCTGCTGTGTGTGAACACAGACTTCCTCACGCAGCACCGCTGGGAAGAGAAGGTGCAGCGGTGCTCAGAAGACCAGGAGGAGGGTAAATATATCGATTTCATAGGGGCTCAACTACTACTGTGGGGGTCACTGTTACTACTGGGCAGGGGCGTAACTATAGAGGGTGCAGGGGATGTGGTTGCACCCGGGCCCAGGAGCCTTAGGGGGCCCATAAGGCCTCTCTTCTCCATATAAGGAGCCCAGTACTATGAATAAAGCATTATAGTTGCCCTGTTACAGGTTTTGCAT
This sequence comes from Eleutherodactylus coqui, assembly GCF_035609145.1. Taxonomy (NCBI): domain Eukaryota; kingdom Metazoa; phylum Chordata; class Amphibia; order Anura; family Eleutherodactylidae; genus Eleutherodactylus; species Eleutherodactylus coqui. The sequence goes on along the minus strand of NC_089839.1, from coordinate 247,447,156 downwards.
TGGGGCCCAGAAGCTTCAAGCTATGTCTCTGTGCAGCATGGTTTAGGTATGGGTACGGGTACAGACACAGATAGAGGGGGGGCCCAGCTCACCTTTTTGCATCAGGGCCCCTGAGCCTTTAGTTACGCCCCTGCTACTGGGGTCTATATAAGGGACACTATTAGGAATAGAGTCCCCTATATCAGCCCCAGTAGTAATAGTATTAGCACTGAGGCCACTGTGGGGGACACTACTACTACTGTGGGTCACTGTGGAGGACACTATTACTACTGAGGGCCACTGTGGGGGTCACGATTACTACTGAGGGCCACTGTGGGGGTCACGATTACTACTGAGGGCCACTGTGGGGGTCACGATTACTACTGAGGGCTACTGTGAGGCTGGAGTTCATTATAAAGGGTTACAGGAACTCCTTGGAGGTGATGAATCGTGCAGGTGGCAGAAAGGGCTGGTTATCATCCTGTCCACCATAATGTGATGGGCCTTGGCAGTTGCATACAACTGTCAAAGTTCTATGTTGTTCTTATTAACACATGCTGGTATGGTTTTTTTCCCCAATTATGAGATTCAATAAATGCTGTGTCAGACCCCAGCTTCCAATAAAGTCATTGTCTTTATAAACATGGATTATTATTAATGCACCTCCCACCCCACAAGTGTATTTATCTGCCTGCAGTCCTGTAGGAGACTCCTGGATTTGAGATCTCTAATGGGTCTCTGAACGTTGAGTCCCATCATGAACTTTTGATACATTATACACAGGGCAGTGAGAGCAGACACTGCCACCTTCTGGCCTGTAATAGCACTACATTCAGTAATAAGCCCTGATGTCAGGCTAGTGATGAGACTTCTAGCTCTTTTTGGTGAGCCGCATCATTTGTCTCAGCTCACCACAAATAGTCAACTCTTTTGGCTCCCCAATGGCTCTTCATTTAATACTAATACAGTTCTGCTCCCCTTCTTTGCTGCACGTCCGCCTCTGCTGATGGTCAAAACCAACTTCTAGGCAGTAGACCCTTGTCATACACACTGTCATTACTGCATGCTGTGTAGTGATATCATCAGAAAACCTGTATCTATGGAGCTCTGCATGCTGCAGCCGATGGGAGTCGCTCCAGTCTAAGAGCCCGAAACCGCTCCTGTAATGCTTCCTTTACATGGGACCACAGCCGCCCCAGCGACTATAGCTCCTGGGCATTACACAGAAGGGGCAGTCGTTCTGTGAATGGCGATGGATAAGGGTCGAGGATCATTCATTTTATGGCTCTGTCGGCGGCCGAGTGTACATACGGTAGGACGACTATCACTCGAATCGCTGTATCCAATATTCGCTCCATGTAAAGGTACCTTAAGTTACAGGCTAGAACTCTTTCACTGCTGGAAAGGGGATATGTGCTCCGTCCACAGAGACGAAGCAGTGAGGAGAGTTGGTTAGGAGTTTATGGGTGGGGGCCTGTTTAGACGGGCTGACTTCTCATTTAACCCTTTGCAATCTAAATTTGGATTCAGGGTTTCCTAGGGGGCTTACTCTTTCTGCCATTATACAATGGCGCCATCTGCTGGCTAGAGCCAGTACTGCGGTATGGGACATGCTGGAGAGGCCCCTGACAACAGAGCGGCCAGTAATATACAGTAAGAATACCCTGCCGGACATCTTTTGACATCGGAGGTGTACAGCCTTCACTCAGAATGTCTTCAGATGTCAGACAGTGGATTGGAAAGGGTTAAATGAGTGAACGATATCAGAGTTCGCGTGGACAGCCTGTTTCTACGGACAGATACATCGTTGGCGTATTCAAACGAGAAATCGTTCAATTGTTCACATTCGCTGTATAGCGCCGGTTTCAAGCGGCCAGGAATCTTGCGTGAGATTTGTGAGCTGCGAGACGCACAAAGCTTGTACGAATATGAACATTGTTCTTTTAAATGGGGTCTTACACATGAGCGACGTTTTACTGCAACACATCACACCGTGAAACAATTGCAGCATGCCCTATCTTTGGGCGTGCCATTGCATCACCCATTGTACCCAATGGCGACGGCGGCAGCATCCCACCACGTGCTACGAACCCCGTTACCTACAAGCGATCTTTAGTCAGCGGCTGAGGACAGCAAGCAAGCGCGCTGGAGCTATGTAGACCAGCGGAAAGGACCCAGACTGCGCCTGCTAGGTCAGTATTGTTTTTTTTTTTATGTAGTGTAGTTAGGGCTTATTTACAGGGTGAGGCTTACATTTCAATCCCCCACCCAAAAAAAAATCAGCTTGGGCTTATTATAGAGTTAGGTTTTATTTTCGGGGAAACATGGTAGGTCCACTCAATGCAAAGTTAAACATCCATCGAAAATAACGGAAAACACAGCGATCCTCCGATGCAGCTGACAGTAAAGGCAGGGCTCACTGTATAATGTCCCCCGCCTGCTATATGTGCTATACCTGCTGCAGGGCTTAGTGTATTATGTCCCCCTCCTGCTATATGTACTATAGCTGCTGCAGGGATCAGTGTATAATATCCCCCTGCTGTTATATATGTACTATAGCTGCTGCAGGGCTCAGTGTATAATGTCCCCCTCCTGTTATATATATGCTATAGCTGCTGCAGGTTTCAGTGTATAATGTTCCCCTCCTACTATATGTGCTATACCTGCAGCAGGGCTCAGTGTATAATGTCCCCCTCCTGTTGTATATGTAGTATCGCTGCTGCATGGCTCAGTGTATAATGTCCCCCTCCTGTTATATGTACTATACATGCTGCAGAACTCAGTGTATAATTGTGCCCTCCTCCTGCTATATATACTATACACACTACAGGGATCAGTGTATTATGTCCCCCTCCTGCTATATGTACTATAGCTGCTGCAGGGCTCAGTCTATAATGTCCCCCTTCTGTTATATATATGCTATAGCTGCTGCAGGTTTCAGTGTATAATGTTCCCCTCCTGTTATATGTGCTATACCTGCTGCAGGGCTCAGTGTATAATGTCTCCCTCCTGTTGTATATGTAGTATCGCTGCTGCATGGCTCAGTGTATAATGTCCCCCTCCTGTTATATGTATTATACATGCTGCAGAACTCAGTGTATAATTGTGCCCTCCTCCTGCTATATATACTATACACACTACAGGGATCAGTGTATAATGTCCCCCACCTATATATGTACTATAGCTGCTGCAGGGCTCAGTCTATAATGTCCCCCTTCTGTTATATATGTGCTATAGCTGCTGCAGGGCTCAGTGTATAATGTCCCCCTCCTGTTATATATGTATTAGAACTGCTGCAGAGCTCAGTGTATAATGTCCGCTTCTTGCTATATGTACTATACCTTCTTCAGGGCTCAGTGTATAATGTCCCCCTCCTGCTATATGTACTAAGCTGCTGCAGGGATCCGTGTATAATGTCCTCCTCCTGTTATATATGTACTATAGCTGCTGAAGACTCAGTGCATAATGTTCCCGTCCTGTTATATATGTGCTATAGCTGCTGCAGGGATCAGTCTATAATGTCCACCTCCTGTTATATATGTCCTATAGCTGCTGCAGGGCTCACTGTATAATGTACCCCTCTTGTTATATATGTGGTATAGCTGCTGCAGAGCTCAGTGTATAATGCCCCCCTTCTTGCTATGTGCACTATAACTTCTGCAGGGCTCAGTGTATAATGTGCCCTCCTCCTGCTATATATAGTATTCCTTCTTCAGGGCTCAGTGGATAATGTCCCCCTCCTGTTATATGTACTATAGCTGCTGAAGGCTCAGTGTATAATCCCCCCTACTGTTATATATGTGCTATAGCTGCTGCAGGGCTCAGTGTATAATGTCTCCCTCCAGTTATATGTCCTATAGCTGAAGGCTCAGTGTATAATGCCCCCCTACTGTTACAGTATATATGTGCTACATCTGCTGCAGGGCTGTCTATAATATCCACCTCCTGTTATATATACTATAGCTGCTGCAGGGCTCAGTGTATAATGTCCCCATCCTGTTATATGTCCTATAGTGGCTGCAGGGCTCAGTGTATAATGTCCCCATCCTGTTATATGTCCTATAGCGGCTGCAAGGCTCAGTGTATAATGTCCCCATCCTGTTATATGTCCTATAGCGGCTGCAAGGCTCAGTGTATAATGTCCCCATCCTGTTATATGTCCTATAGCGGCTGCAGGGCTCAGTGTATAATGTCCACCTCCTGTTATATGTACTATAGCTGCTGAAGGCTCAGTGTATAATCCCCCCTACCGTTATATATGTGCTATAGCTGCTGCAGGGCTCAGTGTATAATGTCTCCCTCCAGTTATATGTCCTATAGCTGAAGGCTCAGTGTATAATGCCCCCCTACTGTTACAGTATATATGTGCTACATCTGCTGCAGGGCTGTCTATAATATCCACCTCCTGTTATATATACTATAGCTGCTGCAGGGCTCAGTGTATAATGTCCCCATCCTGTTATATGTCCTATAGTGGCTGCAGGGCTCAGTGTATAATGTCGCCATCCTGTTATATGTCCTATAGCGGCTGCAGGGCTCAGTGTATAATGTCCCCATCCTGTTATATGTCCTATAGCGGCTGCAGGGCTCAGTGTATAATGTCCCCCTCCTGCTATATGTCCTATAGCTGCTGCAAGGCTCAGTGTATAATGTCCCCCTCCTGTTATATATGTCCTATAGCTGCTGCAGAGCTGTCTATAATATCCACCTCCTGTTATATGTACTATAGCTGCTGCAGGGCTCAATGTATAATGCCCCCCTCCTGTTATATGTCCTATAGCTGCTGAAGACTCAGTGTATAATGCCCCCCCCTACTGTTATATATGTGCTATAGCTGTGCAGGACTCAGTGTATAATGTCCCCATCCTGTTATATATGTCCTATAGCTGCTGCAGGGCGGTCTATAATATCCACCTCCTGTTATATGTCCTATAGCTGCTGAAGGCTCAGTGTATAATGCCCCCCTACTGTTATATATGTGCTATAGCTGTGCAGGACTCAGTGTATAATGTCCCCATCCTGTTATATATGTCCTATAGCTGCTGCAGGGCTGTCTGTAATATCCACCTCCTGTTATATGTACTATAGCTGCTGCAGGGCTCAGTGTATAATGTCCACCTCCTCTTATGTACAATAGTTACTGCAGGGCTCAGTGTATAATGTGTCCCTCTGTTATATGGCCTATAGTTACTGCAGGGCTCAGCGTATAATGTCCCCCTCTTGTTATATGTACTATGGTTACTGCAGGGCTCAGTGTATAATGTCCCCCTCTTGTTATATGTACTATGGTTACTGCAGGGCTCAGTGTATAATGTCCCCCTCCTGTTATATGTACTATGGTTACTGCAGGGCTTAGTGTATAATGTCTCCCCCCTGTTATATGGCCTATAGCTGCTGCAGGGCTCAGTGTATAATGTCCCCCTCCTGTTATATGTACTATAGTTACTGCAGGGCTCAGTGTATAATGTCCCCCTCTTGTTATATGTACTATGGTTACTGCAGGGCTCAGTGTATAATGTCCCCCTCCTGTTATATATACTATGGTTACTGCAGGGCTTAGTGTATAATGTCTCCCCCCTGTTATATGTCCTATAGCTGCTGCAGGGCTTAGTGTATAATGTGCACCCCCTCTTATATGTACTATAGTTACTGCAGGGCTCAGTGTATAATGTCCACCTCCTGTTATATGTACTATAGTTACTACAGGGCTCAGTGTATAATGTCCCCCTCTTGCTATATGTACTATGGTTACTGCAGGGCTCGGTGTATAATGTCCCCCTACTGTTTTATGTACTATGGTTACTGCAGGGCTTAGTGTATAATGTCTCCCTCCTGTTATATGGCCTATAGCTGCTGTAGGGCTCAGTGTATAATATCCCCCTCCTGTTATATATGTCCTATAGCAGCTGCAGGGCTCAGTGTATAATGTCCACCTCCTGTTATATGTACTATAGTTACTGCAGGGCTCAGTGTATAATGTCTCCCTCCTGTTATATGTTCTATGGTTACTGCATGGCTCAGTGTATAATGTCCCCCTCCTGTTATATGTACTATGGTTACTGCAGGGCACAGTGTATAATGTCCCCCTCCTGTTATATGTACTATGGTTACTGCAGGGCTTAGTGTATAATGTCTCCCTCCTGTTATATGGCCTATAGCTGCTGCAGGGCTCAGTGTATAATGTCCCCCTCCTGTTATATATGTCCTATAGCTGCTGCAGGGCTCAGTGTATAATGTCCCCCTCCTGTTATACGGCCTATAGCTGCTGCAGGGCTCAGTGTATAATGTCCCCCTCCTGTTATATATGTCCTATAGCTGCTGCAGGGCTCAGTGTATAATATCCCCCTCCTGTTATATGTACTATAGTTACTGCAGGGCTCAGTGTATAATGTCCACCTACTGTTATATGTCCTATAGCTGCTGCAGGGCTCAGTGTATAATGTCCCCCTCCTGTTATATATGGCTCATAGCTGCTGCAGGGCTCAGTGTATAATGTCCACCTCCTGTTATATGTACTATAGCGGCTGCAGGGCTCAGTGTATAATGTCCCCCTCCTGTTATATATGTACTATAGCTGCTGCAGGGCTCAGTGTATAATATCCCCCTCCTGTTATATATGTACCATAGCTGCTGCAGGGCTCAGTGTATAATGTCCCCCTCCTGTTATATATGGCCTATAGCTGCTGCAGGTCTCAGTGTATAATGTCTACCTTCTGTTATATGTCATAAATCGGCTGCAGGGCTCAGTGTATAATGTGCACCTCCTGTTATATGTACTATAGAGGCTGCAGGGCTCAGTGTATAATGTCCCCCTCCTGTTATATATATGCTAAAGCTGCTGTAGGGCTCAGTGTATAATGTCCACCTCCTGTTGTATGTACTATAGCGGCTGCAGGGCTCACTGTATAATGTCCACCTCTTGTTATATGTACTATAGCGGCTGCAGGGCTCAGTGTATAATGTCCCTCTCCTGTTATATGTACTATGATTACTGCAGGGCTCAGTGTATAATGTCCCCCTCCTGTTTTATGTACTATGGTTACTGCAGGGCTTAGTGTATAATGTCTCCCTTCTGTTATATGGCCTATAGCTGCTGCAGGGCTCAGTGTATAATGTCTCCCTCATGTTATATATGTCCTATAGCTGCTGCAGGGCTCAGTGTATAATGTCCACCTCCTGTTATATGTACTATAGTTACTGCAGGGCTCAGTGTATAATGTCTCCCTCCTGTTATATGTACTATAGTTACTGCAGGGCTCAGTGTATAATGCCCCCCTTTTGTTATATGTACTATGGTTACTGCAGGGCTCAGTGTATAATGTCCCCCTCCTGTTATATGTACTATGGTTACTGCAGGGCTTAGTGTATAGTGTCTCCCTCCTGTTATATGGCCTATAGCTGCTGCAGGGATCAGTGTATAATGTCCCCCTCCTGTTATATATGTCCTATAGCTGCTGCAGGGCTCAGTGTATAATGTCCACCTCCTGTTATATGTCCTATAGCTGCTGCAGGGCTCAGTGTATAATGTCCCCCTCCTGTTATATGGCCTATAGCTGCTGCAGGGCTCAGTGTATAATGTCCCCCTCCTGTTATATATGTCCTATAGCTGCTGCAGGGCTCAGTGTATAATATCCCCCTCCTGTTATATGTACTATAGTTACTGCAGGGCTCAGTGTATAATGTCCACCTCCTGTTATATATGTCCTATAGCTGCTGCAGGGCTCAGTGTATAATTTACCCCTCCTGTAATATATGGCTCATAGCTGCTGCAGGGCTCAGTGTATAATGTCCACCTCCTGTTATATGTACTATAGCGGCTGCAGGGCTCAGTGTATAATGTCCCCCTCTTGTTATATATGTACTATAGCTGCTGCAGGGCTCAGTGTATAATATCCCCCTCCTGTTATATATGTACTATAGCTGCTGCAGGGCTCAGTGTATAATGTCCTCCTCCTGTTATATATGGCTCATAGCTGCTGCAGGGCTCAGTGTATAATATCCCCCTCCTGTTATATATGTACTATAGCTGCTGCAGGGCTCAGTGTATAATGTCCTCCTCCTGTTATATATGGCTCATAGCTGCTGCAGGGCTCAGTGTATAATGTCCACCTCCTGTTATATGTACTATAGCGGCTGCAGGGCTCAGTGTATAATGTCCCCCTCCTGTTACATATGTACTATAGCTGCTGCAGGGCTCAGTGTATAATATCCCCCTCCTGTTATATATGGCCTATAGCTGCTGCAGGTCTCAGTGTATAATGTCCACCTTCTGTTATATGTCATATAGCGGCTGCAGGGCTCAGTGTATAATGTCCACCTCCTGTTATATATATGCTATAGCTGCTGTAGGGCTCAGTGTATAATGTCCACCTCCTGTTGTATGTACTATAGCGGCTGCAGGGCTCACTGTATAATGTCCCTGTCCTGTTATATGTACTATGATTACTGCAGGGCTCAGTGTATAATGTCCCCCTCCTGTTATATATGGCCTATAGCTGCTGCAGGGCTCAGTGTATAATATCCACCTCCTGTTATATGTACTATGGTTACTGCAGGGCTCAGTGTATAATGTGCCCCTTCTGTTATATGTCCTATAAGTGCTGCAGGGCTCAGTGTATAATGTCCACCTCCTGTTATATGTACTATGGTTACTGCAGGGCTCAGTGTATAATGTCCCCCTCCTGTTATATGTCCTATAGCTGCTGCAGCGCTCAGTGTATAATGTCCCCCTCCTGTTATATGTACTATAGTTACTGCAGGGCTCAGTTTATAATGTCCCCATCCTGTTATATGGCCTATAGCTGCTGCAGAGCTCAGTGTATAATGTCCCCCTCCTGTTATATGGCCTATAGCTGCTGCAGGGCTCAGTGTATAATGTCCCCCTCCTGTTATATGGCCTATAGCTGCTGCAGAGCTCAGTGTATAATGTCCACCTCCTGTTATATATGGCCTATAGCTGCTGCAGGGCTCAGTGGAGTATTTACACTGAATATCCCTTTAACTCCCCACTGATGGCCGTCAGCACTGTGTGAGGCGCAGCCGTCACCCTCCAGCTACAGGACAGTTTCGCCTCTCAGCTGAAAGCTGACTGGCTCAGGGAGCCGCCATCACTAGTCAGGGAGCTGATCCCCGTGCCGCCATCTTTGTGCCTGGCACAGCTGACCTCCATTAGTGCTCCGTCAGCGCTGTTCACACCAGGAAGTCAGCCGGCCGCTCATTCATGTTATTGGTCGCCAAGTGCCTGAGTGTCAAGCGGCCTGCAACTCCCCGGAAGGAGGAAGCGGCTCCGGGGCTCGGCGCCGACCGTACAGCGCGGCAGGAGGAGGGGGCTGCTGGACTGTGTGTGGGCGGAAGGACGGAGCAAAGCCCTCCGGTGTGCCGGGTCAGCGGGTGTCCAGTGCTCGGGTGTGCCGGGTCAGCGGGTGTCCAGTGCTCGGGTGTGCCGGCTGCCAGGATGTTGCCGCTGTCTATTAAGGATGATGAGTACAAGCCGCCCAAATTCAACCTGATGCGGAAGGTGTCGGGCTGGATCAGGTAGGGCTGCGTGTCACCGGGCGTCATACTGCATGTACTGCGCACATACTGGCTCTGGATGTCACATGTCTACCTACGGTATATATGGGGATACTGCATGTACAGCACATGTATCCACTGTGTATATGTATACGTGGGGACGGTGCGTCACGTGTGTGCGCTGTTTTTCATGCCCCCCATAGAAAGTAATTTTTGAACAATCGGTCCGCGAGAGAATCCTCCCCCCTGATTGGCTCATCGAAATGAATGTGTTCCCCTCACATGCGGGCTCTGTCATCTTGGGGCTCATTCACACGGCTGTGTTCGCGCTCCGTGTAACTCCCTACGGACGCAGTAAACCCCACTGATCTGCTTTGGGGTATTCCGAGGATCACATCCTCTCTCTGTGTGCTGTAATGCCCCTTGAAGTCTATGGCATCCTGTAAATCCACTGTTACATGGTCATTCTATAGAGCTTCATCTATCAGAACTGTCTGCTGCCATAGCAACCAACCACAGCTCTCATCTCCGAAGCTGCTCTGGTTAAATGAAAGCTGCGCTGTGATTGGTTGCTAGGGGCTTCACTCCCAACTAGTTAGTTGAGGCCTAATCCGCCCTCTCTGCTTCCTCCATCAGGTCCATCTTCTCAGACTCCACATCCAGGAACCTCTTCTGCTTCCTCTGCCTGAATCTCTCCTTCGCCTTCGTGGAGCTGTTCTACGGGATATGGAGCAACAGGTGAGTAGCGGGACTGAGAGACCTACCGGCTGTTGTGTTATTAGAGGGGTTGTACCGGCATGGCAGATCACCTCCTGTCACCATGGAGACCACCGCTGATCCTGAGGATGGAGGTCCGATGTCCCCATCTGCGGTCACTGTGGGGTAAGGTCACCCCTCGCAGTCACCTCAGAATTAGTGGAGTACCAACCAACCCAACTCGCAGAGCTGCCGCTCCGTTAATGTCACTGCGGCTGACGGGAATACCAGAGTGCTTGACGTTTGGCGACCATTGCTCCATCCAGTCTCCTCGCTGCGGGGCTGCATGGCACATGTTCATGCCGCCCATAGAAAGTAATTCTTGAACAATCGGTCCGCAAGAGAATCCTGTCCCCTGATTGGTGCATTGAAGTGAATGTGTTCTTCTCACATGCTGGCTTTGTCATCTTGGGGCTCATTCACACGGGTCACTGACTGGTGAGATGTGATGGCGTATCTCTGTAGATGCAAGGGTTCTATGGAGAGGTTGTTCTGGTCAGTATTTTAGATAACACATTAATTACGCCTCATTCCCTAATTATCCCGCTGCGTCTACAGAGATATGCGTTTTACGTTCGCGATGGCGCAGAAATAATCGTTTCACTGGTTTGGGATTTTGCAGACATTAACGCGCTAGAGGGACAGGCTGTGATCCTGATTGGTAGTTGGAGCCGCGCCCCCTGCTGTCTGTCTTCAGTACCTGCGACATGAGTGGGAGGTTGGCAGACTCTGATCCTGATTGGTGGTTGGAGCCACGCCCCCACTGGTAGGGGCGGGAGTTGCTGCATATAAACCACTGATCTGCCGAGACTCTGGCATTATTAGAAAAGCTGCCGTTCGACCATTAGGGCTGTGCAGCACATTTGTTATTGTTTTTAACCCCTTAAGCTGACACCTGCCCACAATAGCTCCGATAAGCCGCACCACTTATCGGAGCTGTTAACACTTTAAATGCCCCGACCGATGTTCAGGGGTCCCGCACTTCACCCCCTGCGATAAGATCGTGGGTTGCTGTGTGGTTGCCAGGGCAGTTGGGGGGCCTTCTGAAAGGCCATAGGGATGCTTGTCAGATCGCGGTATAAGGTAATATGATGACATTACATCATGCTGCAGGGGCAATCAAAGCATCGCAAGTTCATGTCCCCTATGGGTGCTAAAAAAAAAAAATATAAAAATAAGAAGTTTTAAAAAGTTGTAGTTGTAGAAAAAAAATTGCACTTTTTGGGTCACCCTGTCTCCATAAAAAAATGTAATAAAAAGCGGTCAAAAAGTTGGATGTATTAGAGAATGGCACCAGTAGAAACTACAGGAAGTCCAGTAAAAAGTGTGCTATCATACAGCTGTCATCGGAAGAACTGAAAAAGTTACGGCTGTCAGAAGATGGCAGGAAATAACTAAAATATCTTTTAAAAAAAAGTTGTACGGCAAAAAAACCTCTATGAATTTAGTATTGTAGTAATCGTACTGACCCATAAAGTTATCATGTGACCTTTGTTGCAGTCTGTACTCTGTAGAAACAAGACGCACCCAAAGATGGCGAAATTTCGTTGTTTTTTTTCCCATTTTACTCCCCTTTGGAATGTTTTTAATGTTTTTCAGTACATTATGTGGTGTATTAAATAGTACCGCTGAAAAATACAACTTGTCCCGCAAGATGTAGATTGGTTATAGTGAGGGCGCTCAGCCTTCTACTAGAAAAAAGAAATCTATTTATTCAGCTGGGACTTACACTGCTATCAGCAGAGCGAGAGGAGGCTTGTCTCCAATCACCGGGCCCGCTCTAACTGACCTCAAGGCTGGCTTAGACACCGATTTTCGTTTAAAATTCGCTCATAGCTGTCTTTTGAGCGATAATCGTTGCGTGTAACTGCACTGACATCTCGCAGTTTTTGTTAAGCCGTTGCTCATTGTTGTCTTTCAGATGACGATGAGCCTTATCAGGGATTCACAGCTGGATACAGCTGATACTATTGTATCAGCTGTATCCCACTCCCTGATGACAGGCTGAGTATGAAGAACAGAGCCGTCCAGCTCTGTTCTCCATACCCCGGACAGAGCGCTCAGCTGTATAGCAGCCAGGCGCTCTAAGCAGAGAACAGCTGTATGCAGAAGCCAAGCTTCCCTGCTTGTCTTCTGCATGCCCCGCTCGGAGCGCAAAGTGATCGCTCAACGTTTGAGCAACCACCTTGCGCTGTAAAAGCACAACGATTATCGCTGTGTCTGAACTAGACTTAACACTGCTCTGAGCCTATCCAGCTGCTAGTTATCACATAGTTGTCTGTATCCCAAATATCCGATTTGGCGGTGTCCGATCCATACAGCGCTCTGCTGTTTTCTGATTGACGCTGTATACAGTCAGTATTATGATCCATATTTAGCAACAATTGTGTCAATCCCTTCTGTATGAAGTAGTGCTACTTGTACCGACTCGTCAGTCGTCTAGTGGTACCCCCACGTATCGGTACGGGGTCCACTCCACTAACTTCACGCTCCAGCAACTGGTTGGGGTGAGTCCAAGGAGGGAGAACTTTCCCATCTCTTCTCCATCTGGATTGGTCCTTCTTCTTGCTTGGGCACCGCCCCCTTGGATGATGCTGAACACTCTATCATATTAACCAAGTCACACATATTATTGATGGTCACATGCTTTATATTAATTGTAAGTGAATAAAAGTAATACTTCAGGCTCCTAACTGCGAGCGACACGAAGTGCAAACATGAAAAATACCGAATGAACTAGAAATGGAAATTAAAAAACACACATCAAAATTTTAAAAAGTGATGTTCAATTAGTAAAGGCCCTTTTACACGGGCGAGTGTTAGGCAAATGAAGCCAGGCACACATCTGTGTATACGTGCTCGGTCATTGCATGCGCTTGCACGGGACGGCTAGCGTCCACAATCCTGCGGGAGCGCGGTATTTATACGACTCCTAACGATAACCGTCTCGTTAGTTTCTAAATTGCTCAGTAATGTGGAAGTAAATATCTGATAAGTGAGTACATTATGGAATTGGATATTTAACCTACTGCAGTTAAAAAAAAAAGTACATTTTAAAAAATGTTCCTAAATTTGGGTGTTTTTAAAAAAAATCTACACAAATGGTATCCGTCTACCACCTAAATTAAGTACATCATGTGACAAACCAAAAAAGATTCTAAATGACTTGAATGTGTGAAAGCTTTCGAGTTCTCTGTTAAAGTGGCTCGTGTCAGATTTCTGAAATTATGGCTCTAGCCCAAATGGACTTGGTGTTGAAGAGGTTAAGGGCCCTTCGCCCATTTAGGGGTAAAATTATAGGGTAGCAACATATCCCCACCTCCCATAGACGTCGGGCCTGACTTGTACGGCTGCCAGTCAGATTATTAGGTGGTGACATTTCACATAATCATAACCTCTTTTGTTCTACGGGACACATGGAGCCCAACTTGACATTAAGCTGCGTAAAGCCTGCGCCAAACCATAGTGAGGATAATAAATGCCAGGAACCTCCCAGTTTAGTACGGGGTCCTGAACTGGGGACTGTATGTACAGCTTCATACCGCATCTATCCCATCTGTTCCATGGGAGCGCCAGATCTACACGTAGTGCTGCGGCCTCCAAACACTAGTCTATAATTACTATACTACACCCCTGCTGAAGTGGAGGATCTCTTTAATGGTCATTTGCAGCACACATTTATGGTACTAGACTTGTATTGTTTGTACCAAGTTAGCCTAACTTCTGTACTTTCCTAAAAAGTTTCACAAGGGGGATAGAAGATTGTGCAGTTGTTTGATAAAGTTGTCAAAACTGACACCCATTCTATAATATTTGGTATATCATGGTGGCATGGGGGGATATTTGGATGTATAACACATGGATATATGAACTAGAAGAATATAATGGTATATAACAATAACAATCACAGAAAATAGCCATTACTTACTGACTGAGGAGTGCATATAGATGCATCCTCCTCTCACCATGCAGGTAGCTGACTACTAAATGGAGGAGCCAATAACACCTGTGCAGGACACCGATAAAACACCCACTCACACTGCCTCCTGATAATGAGAGGGGTGGATGCTTGGTGTATACTCCCACACATAGTGTTACTGGCTCCTCCATTTGGTAGTCAGCTACCTGCATGGTGAGAGGAGGATGCATCTATATGCACTCCTCAGTCAGTAAGTAACGGCCATTTTCTGTGATTGTTTTTAATTCTTGATTTCCCCTTCTGTGATGCATATATAACAATAATTAGTCAGGACATCTAGGGTGATTGCCGGTTAGCATGCAGAGACCTTCAATGTTTAAGTTGATGGTCTGCTGCATGAAATTCTTATACCGCATCTCCCTGAAAATAAGAGCCTGTCTTATATTATTTTTTTTTTTGCCCCAAAGGAGGCACAGGGTCTTATTTTTGGGGTGTCTTATACTCGCCTAACAGGTGCCGGTCGGGTCCCACCCGCTGGGCTCCATGCATCGGCAGGCTTCTGTGTAGTCCCCAATGCCGACGAAGCATCTCTTGCTGGTGACGGGGCTTGAATACCCTGCCTCCAGCAGGTGATTGCTCTGATTGGACTAAGCGGAGCTGGCGCTTGATGAAGCAATCGCAGCCATTCAATGTCATTCAATGAATGGCTGTGATTGGTTCATTGAGTGCTGGCTCTGATTGGCTGAGGTGGCACTCCAGAACCAATCAGAGCAATTGCTTGCTGGAGGCAGGGTATTCAAGTCCCGTCACCAGCAAAAGATGCTCTTTCGGCATTCAGGGCCTGCATGGGCACGGAAGCCTGGCGAAGCGCTGCAGCCCAGCGGGAGGGACCCTGACGGCGCCTGCTAGGTGAGCATTGTTTTTTGTTTTTTTTTCCCTCCATGTAGTGTACCTAGGGCTAATTTTTGGGGTAGGGCTTATATTTTAATCCCCTACCTCCCTCCTGCCAGGGTAGGGCTCATTATCGGGGTAGGTCTAATTTTCGGGGAAGCACAGTATATCTGCTCCATTTCTCATATTTCTATGTCTCTTTCAGCTTGGGCTTGATCTCAGATTCCTTCCACATGTTTTTCGACTGCACAGCATTGTTAGCTGGCCTGGCAGCTTCTGTAATCTCCCGATGGAAAACTAATGAAGCCTTCTCCTATGGGTAAGGTGTGTGTGTATTGCTGTATGTATGTTGGATGTCTGTAGCGCATCGGAGTCATAGAAAAAGTTTAAAATAAATCACCCAAGTTTAAGAGTTTTTAGAAGTTGCAAAATAAAACCTTCATCTGCCGGAGTTAAGTTTCAAGTTCTTTCCAAGGCTCTGTCGATATCTGCGTCGTGGTTCCTTCTCCGAAGACAAACCACGACTACTTGCGGATCCGTCGCAGACAAACCCCGCCCAACGTACCTCACCGAATTTGAACAGGTCCATCTTTTTGAAGGGTGAAATAGCAATGCATGCAGCTCAGTTTTTCCTATCTGCGTAGTCTTCCTAGTTTCTCATACTTTACAGTTATATAAATGTTTGCACACAGGTCTGTTTGCTTTTTGGGGAATTAGCATGTCATCGTTGGACCGACTGTTTGCACAGCAAATACGGGACAACTAAACTTGTGTCATAACCATATTGTACATGCATGCCTTCGGCTCTATCCAGCTTTGATGCTTACGAGGAACGTTGAGCCCTGCTATACTGTATGACATATCGTTTCAAACGTCACCCGCCTTTATAAAATGGGCAACATTTCAACATCGGCCTGTCATAAATGCCACCGACTAAATGCTGATATTTTTTTTGGCACAGGATTACCCTTATATTAAAAATGGGGTTCATGGCCGGACTCACATTCCACACTTCATACCCATCGACTTTTCTTCTGCTTTTTCCTCAACTTCCTGTCATTACCCTTCTTTCAATGGAGACCTAGAACATGCGAACCAAATAGGTTTATGTTAAAGTTTTTATTAGCCTCTCAACAGTATTCCGTATTTACAGAAATATCTTTGCCAAAATTCATTGCGATGCGGGAGCGATGATTATGAAACCAATGATTTTCAATGGTTTATTACTCATTTGCGATTTTTAATTTATTTATTTTTTTTCTTCTCCAAAGCCTTGCAGTACAGAGGAAAAAAAATCAGCGATATCACTCAGTGTTTTCAATGGGACCGGCAGCAGTAGTGCCAGCCCTATTCAAAACCTAGGGAGTACATCGTGGTCTTCTGCCATGAAATATAAGCCCTTCCCTAAAAAATATCTCTAGCTGTAAAAAAACAAAACAAAATTATACTCACCTAGAAAAGCCGCCTGGCTCTTTTCTCTGGCATGGCAGTCGTCTTCTGTGTTCTGAAGGCAGGGGATTGAAAAATCCCTGCCCCCAGAAAGCGCTGGTCTCATTGGCTGAGCGCTTAGCCATTGAATGACGGCTGAGCGCTGCTTGTGATTGGTCACAGCGTTCAGCCATTTATGAATTCAAAGTGAGTATAATTTTTCACTTTTTTTTTCTCTACAGCTAGGGATGATTTTCAGGAGTGCTGTACAAGGAATTGGATATGTTGAAGTTCAATACACCTAATTCTTCCATTTATTCATAAGTCGGGACACCTCCATAACATAGTCAGCAGGTGCCCCCCAAATGTTTCAGCTTTGGCCGGCTTGCATGTGATGTGCGTTACCTTTATGCCGGTACGTCCTTCTATTGGTATAGAAAAAGATCAGCGCAACAAAACAGTGAATCCATTGATGGGGACGGATACCAATATCGGTCTTCGGTGTCTGGTATAGACTGAGATTGTGTGTGCTGAAGAAATCCAAACTCGCAGCTCCGAGGCCGGGTGCTGACAGTGGGGTAACGGACAGAACATGTAGTACCACGCTGCACTGAAGAGAGGCGCTATTGTATACAGGGGTTTTACCAGAAGATGCCCTTGCTGATTGCCAACCTGCGTCACGTGTAACTGGTAGTTGGTATATAAAGCATTGGATGTTAAATCTGGTTTCAGGTTCCAATGTCCTGGGAGAGAGCCTCGTATGTTGGTGATCGCTGTATATTGTGCTGTTATGTAGATTGGTTATCCCTTGCGGATGTGGCTAAACGGATGTGATAGAGTGGCGGTCAGAGACCGCGGGGGCCACAGATAAAGTCGGGGTGCACCAACAGAGCTGGCGATGAGATGAAGTAGGATTGTCGCGGAGCGCGGTGTGTGATTCCTCTGTTCTCCTCTTCTAGGTATGTGCGGGCAGAAGTTCTGGCGGGTTTTGTGAATGGTCTCTTCCTGATCTTCACAGCATTCTTCATCTTCTCCGAGGGCGTGGAGGTAAGCTTATTTTGGTCATTTTGCCTCCCAAAAAGACACACTAAAAGTGATAAAAGCCGTATGTACCCCAAAATGGTACCTATAAAAACTACAGCTTGTCACACAGACAACGAACTCTCCTGGAGCTCCGGCCATGGGGAAATGAAAAGGTTAGGGGACTTTGAATGTAACAATGGGTAAAATGTAAAAAAAAGGTTCTTATTGTGGAAAAACGTAAAAAAATAAGAGTTTTGATATCATTGTAATCGTACCATCCCACAGGAAAAAATGTGTCATCTAGGCAGAATTGATGATTGATTTTTTTTCTTCCCTTCCTTTACAATACATTTATATGTACCGAAAAATGGTACCAGTAAACACTGTTTGCCACACTATAGGGACAAAAGTACTTGGACTCTGCAGAAAATGAGCAAATGTGCAAATACTAAGTTGCTGGGAGGGCATGGGTAAAAGAAAAAACTGCTCAGATTGTAATAACTATTCATTCATCCGATCGAGCCCTTGTGGGACGAACTGGAGCGACGGGTACGACACTGCCACCCACGCCCATCCTCACAACAATCTCTTCTCACAGCCTGGCATGAGGAATGGTGAGTTATTCCTGCCCAGACTTACAGAGAACATGTGGAAAGTATGTATGTAATACGAGCAAAAGGAGGGCCGACACGTCACTGAATAGAGGAATAAAGCACTTTTTCTCAAACACATGCAGTGTCCAAATACTTTTGCCCATATGGTGTAAATAAGCCCTCCGACGCCATCTCAACAGAATTAACTATTATGGCTTTTGAAAAAAAAGTAGGCCATGTCCTGAAGGGGTTAAGGAACAAGACCTGCGTAATCTTAACCCGGCTTCTAATTGTTCATAATGCCCTTGTACTTGTATCTGTTATTACAGCTGACGGAGGTTAGATCCTGTTCAAATAGGATCTGCTGCGGCCCATGTCGGCGCCGCCTCCTGATCCTCTAGAACCATTACGGTCTATTAATATGTATACATATAGGTGGTTACTGCACATTCCTTTACAATTAACCATCCAAAGGCATTCTACAGACTGTATAATTAGCAATTTACATAATTAGAGTTATTTAAAGTGCCGCCGTTCAGTGGTAGAGAGAAGAGCAGGACTTGGGTTACAAGTTAGCTGAGCAGTAACGCTACTCAATGTCAGGCAGCCACTTCTAAAGCAAATTCGATTTTAAAAACAGAATTTAAAAGCCCACATTGCAAATTATATTGTTCCTGTATGAACTCCACATCTCAAATATGGGACTCCGTTTTCAGCTCCACATTGCAAGGCCGCTGTCACAAAAAGAAGGCCGCTGGCAAAAGAAACACCCAGCCGTGCTCCCATTCATTGAAATAAGTAATGAAGTGACTTAATTCAATATGTGCTGTTTTCATGCACAAATGTACACAATTTTTCACTTATGTGAACGAACCATTGAAATCAACAGGTTCTATTCACTGCGAATGGCGTGTGTAATACATGTGTATGACACAGGCCTAAGAGGACATAGGAGAGCTGGAGGGGGTTCAGAGGCAGAGGGCTAGACTAACCCTATTTTTTCGCTATGTATGATCTGGCTATTGCTATCTGCTCTGCTTCCTCCGCTGGTAAATCTGTCATGTACCCCAAGGAGTGACTTCCAAAGGCATTTGGTAATTAATTAGGGAGAGAATTTCGTACCTGTATCTTTGTAGCTTAGAGCACTGACGACACGTCTATTAATCCTGCGGTTTAGCTTTTACACCTTGGACACGGGGTGAGTTCCTCACCTAATCTCAAGTAGAAAAACCGGAGTACGATACAGCCGATGGATCAAGTATATTAGTACAAGCAATGGGACTCCTTTTATGGATAATTTGGGAATGAATCGCAGTATTTCTGGCCATTGAGTTTCTTTAAATCTCCCTCCCATTTACTTTGAAGAATGGAAAAGTAGCGCAGGTTAAGCGGAGTCTGAATATAGCCATTTACGCAGATTTTCCCTGCTGTGGCGGTTGCGGCACAAAGACGGTGACTAGTGTACAACAAAGCATCTTCCAGCCTATAAGCATCCTGCCTCACTTATAGAAATGAGCATTCGGCAACTCAAAGTCAGGCTGTAATTGCTCAAATGTCTTTAGCTCCACCCACTAGTCATGTGTGCGACCCGACGACTAACCCGACTTCTCCAGGATTCAAAATCTGTTACCTTGGACAACTCCGGGAGCCAAGGAGTTTCCCAAAGTGACGTAAATTATGGATATCCATAACCTCTGATTTTCCCCCAAACTTTATACATAAGGGCCGCTGCTTTTGGAATTGCACTTGAATTTATGAGCATCCAGAGCCTCAAATACACCCAAGAAAGCCTTTCCCGTTACCAGACTAGAGCCTGCTGCAGCTGAGAAGGCAGATAATGATTTGGGATTAGGTAAAGTTAACCCACGGTCATCCTCTGCCAGCTGCACCCTCTCCAGCTGTATACGATAAATCTCTGATAAAGCCGCAGCCAGAAGGGGGCATGGTGGAGTAGATGTAAGGCTTGTGGCATCCATGTGGCTTTTACTAAACTCACCCTGCCTATGCCTGATAACGGGAGCTCGCACCACACACCTGATCTGATCCAGAGAGGATCCGAATGCAGTTTAGTATAGCCGCATACATGTGCTGTAACACGCACTCCCAGATATGTGAATGAGTGCGCACATATCAGAGGGGCATGCGCTATAGAGACTGGCAGTGCAGGCTCATCTATCCCAAAGGGCTGCCATACTCGTTAACTACTGCTATAGCCGTATTTGGGGATGCCCTCTAGCCGCCAAGAAATCTGAACATGTCATCCGCATAGAACGTAATCTTTTCTTTGATAAGGCTACATTCACACGGGTGAGAATCTTGCGGTTCTCTGTTCTCTTGGAAGGACCTGATCACATAAGCAATTTTTTTTGCTGGGAGGATGAAAAGCGCATCATGTTTCGTCTTTTGGCGTTCCTTAGGAAGACCTCGCCCATTGTATTCAATGGGACCTTAAAATATATCGCATTGCACTCACGTGCTCTGTGATGTGCGTGCAAGTGCAATATTTTGGTGGTTTTTTTTTTTTTCCCCTATTGAAGTCAGAAGCATAATCTCGCATAGCTTTTTAACCCCTTAATAATCTCGCATAGCTTTTTAACCCCTAAGGATTGTGTTTTTTTTTGTTTTTTGTTTTTTTTTCTTCCCACTTTAAAAAAAAAATCATTTTGTTTATCAGTCAGCGTAGCCATCCAAGAGCTTGTTTTTTTTTGTGGGACGAGTTGTATTTTTCAGTAGTACTATGTAATGTACCGAAAAAGTTGAAAAAAAATTCACAGAGTGAATTGGGGGAAAAAAGTGCAATTCTGCCATCTTTGGGGGTTTTGTTTCTATCATGTATACACTGCAGCAAAAATGAGATGCTAACTTTTTATCCTATGGTTCAGTATGATTACTACGATACCAAATTTTATAGTTTTTCTTTTTTGTGGGGGTGGGTGCGTTACCTTTTTTATTTTATTTTTTTTAATAATTTTGTTGATAAACTTTCTTTAAGCTGATTTTTACATTTTTTTTTTTTTCTTCAGTCCCCATAGGGAACAAGAACTTGCAATGGTTCGATCGCTCTTGCCGTATGATGTAATGCCATTGTATTACATTGCCTGTCAGATCACTGTATAATCAAGCCACACCACGGGCATGGTTGGATAGGCAATCTGCAATGGCAGCGCTGGGAGCTTTCAGAAGACATGGCAACCGGGCGGCACCCTGCGATCTTGGCTGTCACTTGATGAAACTCATTAACCCCTTAAATATACGGTGCTTGGTCCTGGGCTGTAATCTTGTCCAATCAAGCAGCAACAGGTCGGGTCCTCAGCTGTAAGTCACAGCAGAGGACCCGGAGGAGAAGGGAGAAGCCATTTTTAAACACTTCTGCCTTCTCCTTTCCCAAGTACACAGCGCTCAATGAGTGCTATGTACTAAAAAGTGGAAGTGTGTCTTCCACTGTGCAACCTGGGTGATCACGTGACCGCTGGTAGCCTCCTGTTACAGCAGAGCTGCAGGGTCCTAGCAGATCCAGATCTGCTCTGTCAGGGACTAGTGTCACTACAAGGGATGTTTTCCTTGTAATTGGGCATCTGTGGATGCTGCTCCTATGGACGCCCCATCTACAGTGGAAAAGTGTGTAGTAATAAAGAAAACTAAAAAAAAAAATGTGACGGTCCCGCAGAGGTCTTATATGATGTCATGGGGGGGACATAGATGGTAAAAAAAAGTTGTTACAAAAACAAGTAAAAAGAAATTATAGAATAAAATTATATACATAAAAAAAGATTATGACCCAAAGCCGATGCCAATCAAAACCGTCGCCGTATGTGCAGTAACTGTCGAGTTATTTAGTGACTTTTGACTTCCCCATGCACCAGGTCTAACGCACATGTTTTGTGTTTCTCTCCAGCGAGCTTTGGACACTCCTGAGGTCCATCATGAAAGGCTACTTCCAGTTTCTATCCTGGGATTCCTTGTAAACCTCATTGGAATATTTGTGTTCCAACATGGTGGAAATCACGGTCACTCGCATGACGGTGGTATGTATGTTGGTTATTGTGGACAGAAGTCCTTCTTCTAGCTTTTATTATGTGAACCATGCAGCCCTTCCTATCGTATGACTAATAATTCAGTTCTAGAAGCTAAACGTATGTGCTGAAATTAGGTGACCCGCTGAGTCCGGGGATGTAAGTGTCCTACTTGCCTCCCCTGGTGTCAGTGCTGGAAGCCACCGCTCAGTGCGTTGAGTTGGTTGGATGAATGTATGTAAATTCTGGTGTTTTCATACTTTCCAGTTCAGTTGAATGATGAATACGTGTCTGCCACTCATTTCATCGGACACATGCCTTCCAGCCATTCTGAGTTTATTTGTATAACGCTCTCTTCTTTTCCAGATCATGGTCATAGTCATTCTTTATTCAATGGTTCCTTAAGCCACGGGCACAGTCATAGTGGAGGTGGTGGCCATGGACATAGCCATGGGGGTGGTCACGGACATAGTCATGAAGGAGATCATGGACACAGCCATGGAGAGAATCACAGCCATAAACATGGACCTAGTTTTGGTTCCTCTTGTCCAGGTATGATACAATAACATACATACAACCCCAAAACCGTTGCAAGCCAGAACCCAACTGCACACTGATTAGAGGCAGAAACCCCAAAACAGCTGGCTGTGTATGAGTTCTGGCTTGGTTTTCAATTCCCAATCATTGCTCTACAGATCTGTAGAGGTTCAAGCATTGTGTGCAGAGAACGCCTTGTACTTCTCCCTCACAGAACCTCTTCTGACGGTTCCTTGCAATACCGTCTATTAAAGGTTGTTTTAAGAAACCTATAATAGGGATGAATCGTATCTATTAACGACGCTGATATTGGAAGTATTTCCTGTTCTCCTGCGATGATTGGATGTTGCATAAACCACATTTTTTTGGTGTTAACCAGATTTTGTCTTAAAAATATGATTTTTCTTTTGGATACTCTAAGCACTAATGACCTAAAGATCAGATTGGGATTGCATCTGTAACTGTGTCTGTTCTACTTGTAGATGAGCCACCTATGGAGCATAGAGGGTCCAGCAAACAGATTTTAGAAGGTAAGAGTTGGATCTGGAATACACTATAGAGAGGGTTGCACTATGGACTATGGAGGGGGTTGCACTTCACTGCTAATTAAAAACCAGCAGCGAATGTTCTAAAATTTAAGAAGAAAAAAACCCAAGATACTTGTTAAATTCCCTGCCGCCTCCAGCGGGGATGCTGCACTGATGCCCCGCTGGTTCTTGCTTAGTGTCGCACCGGCATGTCACCACTGTAGCCAGTCATCAGTGTGGCTCGTCATTGCTTCTGGAAAGTAATCGAGGAGCGGTGGAATGTTTCCTCGTCCCTATCTCACATTGCCAGCCCCCCGGGTTCTGCCTGTACTGTGTATTAAACATGTTTATCGATTAATGTACGGCAGGATTGACACTAAGTAACGTAATCGTATGTTAGCAGTAATAGGCCACGCTTCTTAGGAATATCAAACATAAAAATTGATTGCCTAGAATCATACAAAGTGTGTCAATTTAGTGAGGATGGAAATAGCTGCTGAATTGAAAATTGACCCTGTCATGTGATGGTAGCATCTAGAAAGACAATTGTCTACTTGTTTGAGTAAAGTTTAAAAAAAAAAAAAATGCACAAAGGTTCTTGTCGATTAATGAGATTGTATCAGGTCGGGCCTTAAATTTTAGCACAAACTTTGTTATATCTTACGTTTGCAACTTTGGCACAATTTGGGAGATTGGTCATCAAATGGAAAAAAGTATTGATAAATGGGACTCAAAACTAGCCTTTTACACCCCATTTTCTTACAGAGCCACTCCAGTGAATTTCTTTTTCTTTCGTAATGTAACGATCCCTCCGCATATATGTATGTCAGCTTGTATTAACTTGTTTAGTAATTTCTTGCTGTCCTTTTTCTCTTTCGGTGGGTTATGGGATCTTATTCTGACCACCTGAGGGTTACTTGGCTTTGTGTGTCCCAAAAAGTCAGTTTTTGAGTCGCATAATTCCTTAAGGATGGACCCTACCACACAAGCTCTTTAGAGGAGGGGACACAGACACTCCTATCAAAGTTATTGGTGATTATTAGAGGCTCCTGTCACACAGTTATAATGAATGAGCTCACAGCTGATTCTCCTGACCGCACTGTGGTCTGTAGTTTACGTAGGTGAGTATAGCATACAGAAGGTAATGGCAGTGTCCTCCCAGCAGGCAGAAATGGTACTTGCTCTAGCTGATCATGGGATGCAGTGCTGATGCATCATGGTAGTATTAGCTGAGCAGGGAGAAATCAAGATAGTGCCTGATAAGTATCAGACAGTGGGCTGCACTGCATGGAAGGGACTGCAAAATACAGAGGAGACCTTCAGAAAGTCAGGTAAGTGGGGCAAGGGTGGAAAAGAAAAAGTTTTCGCTGGAGTGGCCCTTTAAGTAGAATAACTGCAAAAAGTGCCAGTCTTTGCTGATTCATAGAAGCTGCAGAATTTATTTTCTACCTAAGGGTGCCCACCCACTAGCGTTTTTTTTACTGCGAAATTCGCAGCGTTTTTTTTTTTCTGCAGGGGTCTTTGGGCTATGGGACATGCAAAGCTAAAATCGCGATATCGCGGTAAATCGCGATTTTGCGCGATCGCGATTTTTACATTACAAGTCCCATAGACCCCCTGCAGAAAAAAAAACCTGCGAATTTCGCAGTGAAAAAAAAACGCCAGTGGGTGGGTGCCCTAAGAGGTCAAAATGCACCACGTTTTTTGAGATGTGCACATTTCCAGATATTTAACACAATTCTCTCCAACTTCCTTCTCCACTTTGACATAAGTAACCTGTAGGGAGAGCCTGGGGCAGAACGTTGTATCCAAGACCCTTTATTACACCTGTGTAATGTTTCTGAAAAGGGCAGAGGTGTAATAAAGGTTCTTGGCTGCGGATCGCTGCCTTGATCTCTCCTATGGCTTACAAGGACTCCAGGTCCAGTCTGGATTGGATGTGCACCAGTACTGTTGCTTGCTTCATTCTCGGTGCTGCTGACTCTCCTGCTGTTTCTGAGGCAGGACTGAGGTCTCCTTGTATCCCAGGAGTTAACCACTCAGTTTGCCAACCTAATTTCAATAGGTCTTGTATATCACTGCAAACGTCCAGTAGAGGGCAGCATAGTGCTACTGTACAGCAATTGAGATTCTCACTTGAATTTTGCTAAAAAAAATTGGGTCAAAAACCGTTCATAATGTCAGCATGTAATGACAATGGTTTCCCCATAATTTAAATGCTTTGATGAGTATTTGTAAAATGCAATATTTGACTCCTGAATTATGTCAGCGCTCCCTTTTTATGCCACTCTGGGGAAAAAATGCCACTTGGACCCCTATGAGTGATGGTAGAAACTTTTCCCCCTGCATTTGGGAAGGCTATGACAACTCGAGTTATAGGGCAAAGATGTAACGTGAGAAAATAAGTCCCTTTTTTCGGACATTTTTTTGGGAGAACGTGTTCTAAAAATAAACCTTTACTAAAATATAGCAATTTAGTTCTAGGCATGTTTTATAAGAAATGCAAAAAATCGTGAGCAAATGCAGACAGAAATGTCCTTTCTATTCTGTGGAGATCTTGCTTACATACTGAGTGCAGTGAGCGCCCTCTAGTGGCTGCTGGAGCTAGCCAGCATGTTGTTTTTTTAATGTGGGCTTTAAAGGGCCAGTCCAGCGAAAGAACATTTTTTTTTCCCCATCATTGTCTCCCTCACCTGTTACATACTGGATGTCTCCTCTGTATATTGCATTCACTTCCCTGCCATGCAGCCTCCTGTCTATTGCTCATCAGATATCCTCTACACTTTCATATTTCACCCCGCTTTCTCTTTCACTTTTCTGTGATAGCAATCCCATGATGCCTCACATGCTTCTGCATACTGGGGGGGACACTGCCATTACCTTCTATATTCACCTAAATAGGCTACAGACCATACATATACAGTCAGGAGGATGAGCTGTAATCTGCTCTATTATAACTGTGTGGCAAGAGCTGTGAGATCATCATCAGTTAACTGTGATAGTAGAGTCTGTGTGCCCCCCCCCCAGACACACACACTAAAGAGCCTTTGTGGTAGCGTTCATATGATATCACACCGGATTTATGCTGGCCGATTAAAAACTGACTATTTTGAGAGGACATAAAGCCAAGCAAGTTTGAGCCGGTCAGAAATGAGATCACATGACCACCAGAGGAGAAAGAGGCCAAGAGTTTCAGATACAAAGAAATAACTAAGCAAGGTAATGCTAGTTGGCTTAACCCCTTCATTGGCAGGTTTATTATTACCGTATTATGGCAGGGCAATCTCCCGGGCTTGCTGCGCTGAGTATGCAGTAAAAACCCCAGAAGATTTCAGATGACAGCTCAGTGCTCTGCACATTTCAGCACTAGAGCTGTCCACGGAAATCTTCCGGGGCTTAACTTTATGGTCAGTGCAGCAAGCTCCGGAGATTTTCCGGGCGTGCCACTAAAGGGGTTGAATATACTGGGGGAATAGTTGCATAATGAATGAGAAAAGAAATTGTGGCCCTTTTAACATTCTGGGTGTTTCCTTATGGTAGGCCATCAGTGGGGGTGGGACTACCAGGACCCCTATGATCCGCACAGAGAATGGGACCAGCTGCACTAACGGGCACAGCCGCTCAATTGGATGAGCCAGTGCGCCTATGTAAATAGTTTTTTAAAGGTTTTTGCTGGAGATTTGGAGCTCTGTGTCAGAACAATAGAAGTTCCAACTGTTATTAAGAAATCAATTTGTGTGGAATTTCTATAAAATATGGAATCTTACAGTAAACATTCAAGCAGACACATTTTTGCAGTTGGACGGGTCATTCGATGCTGCAGAAAACTAAACTGAAACCAAGTTTATTTCAACTGTGACGTTTTTACTGCACGGTTACGAGACTCTATATGTATTTGGACCTTTTTTAAATCCATCAGCTTTGATATCTTTTCATGGGTTTTCCCGAATATACATATTGTAGCCCTTTCTAAGGATCCAGTTAAACAAGCACCGCTTTACATTGTAAAGGACACTAACGCTGAGTGTTTTCCTCCTCCTTAAAGGGGTATTTCTGCACATTGTTGCGGACACGCTGGGCAGCATTGGTGTGATTTTCTCCACTATCCTGATGCAGCGGTATGGATGGATGATTGCAGATCCAATTTGCTCAATGCTGATCGCTTTGCTTATTTTCGTCAGGTGAGTACCAAATATTATTCTCTCCATTTCCTTTACCTGATGGCACAAAGAAGTCGGCATATCCTGGTATAATAGAATGCATATAGAGCCACCTCTACTTAGCCCACCACTCCAGAAATAGTGTTGACTTTGTATGTGAAAAAAGAAGGAACCTGTTGGTTGTCCAATCTGCCGGCATCCTGTTATAGAGGAGGAGGAGCTAAGCAGATTGTATATAGTATTATGGGGAAAGATTCTGTATATCCTGTATGTACGTAGTGCAATGTAAGGTCTCCCCATTACAAACAATGGGAGACACTCCGTGATGGCTGCGGCGGAGGATCGCTGCTTCCCCGAAGTGATGCAAGTCGGTTTTGATATAAAAATGCCTCACATCTGCGATAAATCACATGTTGGCGAGCGCGATTATAGGACCATGATTTGCGGCTCGGTATCGCACTTGCCCGTGTGAATTTAGCCTAACCCATATCACTTTCTATTCATACTACACTGGAGGAATCTTACAGCATCTAAAATGTAAGTGTAGTTCCAAAAAACTTATGGCATGTCCTACGAACAGGTCAAGACTCTTGATCAGTGGTGGTCCAGGTGCTGAGACCACCACCGATCATTAGAAGGAAGCGGCTAAAACGCTCAGCTGGACCCAGTCTGTTCTGCTAGCGGAGGTCGACCTCCTAGACTTTCTGTTGAGCCCATCTCTAGCGAGCAAGTCGAGATACTGCTTGGCTTCATTCTAGCGATTGGTTTGGTTCTCGACCCTGGGACCCCCACCAGTCAAAACTTTTTTGAAAGTACATTACACTTTAAATAAGGAGCCCATGATGGCAACAGGTGAGCCGTGTCTCATCCACAGCTCAGTGCTTGCTGGATTTACTTCCTTCCCATCTTCAAAGAAATAGAATAGAAGTAGCACTTCGTTTTGTGGCTTTTTAAGAAACAGAAAGTGATGCCTGTCTGCACTAGTCAAATTATTTGCTGCCTCAGTTCCTCAGGACGTGAGGGGGAAACTTAATGAACACCTGCATGTAGCCTTGTCCTCTACTAGGGGAGATTGCTCAGTGCTTGCTTGTAAGGACAGGCCCATCAGCCTACCTGTTAGGACTCTCTTACACAAAGCCTGTGGCTTCATTCTCATGATCTGTGGAGGGAGAGATCGGAAGAGGCACATGCTTAAATAATACAGGGTGTATCATACAATTTAATGCGCCAGCTGCTGCAGAACCTCCATAATACAATCCTCAGATGCCGCAGACCTTACGAAGAGGTTCTACAGCAGCCGATGTATTTTTATTTTTAAAAGGGTCTATCCAAGGAAAAACTAGCAAAGTAGCTCATTATGCTGGAAAAACATAAAAGAAGCCATATTCCCCTGCCAAACGGAGGAGCGTTGTACTATCGTACGCTGCCTTCTTGGTAATGGGTCGTGCCTTTTTTTTTTGCAAATAAGGAAGATGGAACAATACCTCTGCAGCGCCACCTATTGGATGGCAGCATTCCTGCAAATCATTGTATGACTCTCTATACAGGTCTTTAAAACAATGATTGGGAATTGAAAACCAAGCCCGAATCAATACACAGACAGCTGTTTCGGGGTGTTTGCCCCTCATCAGTGTGCAGTAGGGTTCTGGCTTGGCTAGTGAGAGGCCTATGATGTGGGCCGGGAAGGGTAGCCTCACTCCTTAAGGTGAGCACCTCTGCACCACTTATTGGATGGCAGCATTTTTGCAACTGTCCGACCCTTTATACAGGTCTTTATAACAACGATTGGGAATTTAAAAAGCTTTGTGTATGAATTCTGGCTTTTTTCAATCGCTGTTATAAAGGCCTGTATAAAGGAATGCTGCCAACCAATAGGTGGTGCTATAGAGGCACTGTTCCATCTCCGTTATTTGCATAGATTACCCAGAGGAGCGTGCATGGCCTTGTAAGTCTCCTCTCTCACCTTCTAGGTGTCTCATTAAGGAGAGTTTTTTTTTTTTTTTTTTTTTTTTTTTTTAAATTCACAAATTTTTGTAAAAACTAAAATAAAACCCTTCAGCGTGAAACAGGAGGCAGAGGGGGGGATCCATAGAATAGCCGGTGAGCGGGTCACGTTACTGTCTTCCCTCTGACCTGTTTACTGCTTTTCTGTCTTGCGGTTAGAGGACAGCAGGCAGATTTTGAAATAAGTCCCCAGATGAGTTTCATGGAGAGAGCGAGCGAGTGCAGAAACCCCACAGGCAAATGGGGAAGTAGAACTAAGACTTGGTCCTTATCGTCCTTCATCTGGCAAGGCCTCGCCCGCTGGAGTTTAACTTCTTCAGTGTAGGATAGATGTGTACTTTATTTGGCCAGCCGTGAGTGACCCATCATGTCCTCCTTCTACAATGGACTATCTGTTTTGTGGACTTTGTTGCTTGAGGTTTGTGTCTCCACGTGGTATCTTCTTGCGTGTCCCTTACACTCACCCGTGAGGATTACATGTGGTGCATGATCTGAATGCAGTTCCTCTTGTGGTTTATGTTCTGCAACGCCCAAACCTCATCTTATTAGTTATATGTACTATTGTTAGCGTGGAGCAGTAACGTGTAACCACATGTGCGTGTACATTCAGGTATCTAGCGCCTTATTACTGTATGAGATCTGTGGCCAGTATAATGATGGCAGTATTAGGCAGGGTTCACACAGGGCGGATTCCCGTCGGAAATCTCGCGGTTTGGCCGCTTTGAAGCGGCCCGGCCGCATGCTTTTCCGTTGCGGCTGGCACTCCCATAGAGGAGAGCGCGGCCGCGACGTAAATAAACAAAAAAACAAAAGTGAACAGACATGCTGCTTCTTTTGAAACCGCCGCAGCCGCAGTTTCAACCGGATTTACCGCAGCGGATTAGCCGTCCCGTGTGGACGAGGTTTCTGAGAAACCTCGTCCACATGGCTGGCTAATCCCGAGATTAGCGGCCGCGAGCAGATCTGCTGCGGCAAAACCGCGCCAAATCCGCCCTGTGTGAACCCAGCCTTAGGGGGTCATGGGGGGGGGGGGGGACCCGCACCTCCACTGCTTAGTCAAAAATACATGATATTCAGATCAGAAACTGGTGTGGTAAGCCGACAGTCACATCTTGCTTCTGCCTTCCGGCTGAGGTACACCTTGGGAGTATCTCCAGAACTTGTGGCTGAAGACTCCAACATATGCCAGCGTACATGTGTGCACTGTATATGTTGGACACACGGCCTAAAAAGGGGAAATTATTTCTGTAATGTATTAATGTAGAGTAGATGCTCTTGTGCCGTATACTCCTCAAGTTGCCTAAACTAATGATGAAACAGGGCGTGTCCCTGACTACTCCCCATTAGGCACTGGTACTAAACCATAGTCACCGGTCACATCCCTGCCCCGATAGAGCTGAGGTAAAATGTAGCCAAGAAGCGAGATCTGACGAAAAGTAAAAGGCAGGTTGTCACCCCTCATAGTTACTGGCTTACATGGCCGTATTGAGTTCCTGACTGGGGTGGGGGTGGGGGGTTGGTTTAAAGGGCTTTTTCAAGCTTTAACCTCATATGTCCATTAACTCCCGCTCACACCATGTTGTGTAGATTGTAATATACTTGCAGTTCTGTTAGTGTACTCTTCCACCCCCACCCCACCTCATTCAGGCTTCTGGTCACATCATCTAGCCATAGAGGGATTCACTGGCCGCCTCTAATGTGTAGTTGCATTCAGAGTCTCCATCTCGGAGCCGAGAAGAGCACATCATCACTCGTGCCATTGAGGAAAGAAGCTGGGTGTTCCTACCTTGTGTTTATTATTTCCCACATGTGCCCGGTTGGTTCCCCAAATTATCCTGAAATGCTGCATGCCTTATACGGGAATTGAACTGTACGGCCTGCTGATGGGCAGTAGTGCCTACAGGAGATGGGACAACTATGTTAATGGATGACTCTCATCACTATATAGAAGCACTTGTCAGAATGTAATTCGGCTAATCGAGTGCCGTTCTCCTTCCAGTGTGATTCCTCTACTTAAACAATCCATCGGTATTCTGATGCAGAGGACTCCCCCGGCCTTGGACTATCTGCTTCCTGAATGTTACCAGCGGGTACGTAGATTGGGTTATTATCTCTGCCTATTCCTGGTTGTGTTTTGTTTTAACATTCGAGTCGAACAGCATTAGTGTCTGGGATCATTGTGGATGTAGATTGGGTACAAATACCTAGCCCTCCATCTATCCCACATTTACATCTCACCACATTTACTGCTCCATAGTTTTTAGAAGTACCATTTTTGAGGAACATACAACTTTCTGATCCATTTTTTTTTTCTTCAATATTTATTTTTAACAGATGGGCTGCCCCCCAAAAAACTTAGTTTTGACATTTATGCTTTTTTTTCCCTTTTTTTTCTTTTGACATTCACTGTGTAGGACAGATAATTATATTGAATATAACTTGAATAGTTCAGATTTTTCTAGACTCTGTGATACCATTTATGTTTGTTTTCTTAATTTTTTTAACATGAGTAATAGGAAAATGGCTTTTTCTGAACTTTAAAAAATTAAATTTAAAATTTATTTTCTTATTTTTTTAAATGTTATTTAACTTATTCTTAAAAGTTGTGTGTGTTTTTTTTTTTTCAAGTCTCCATGGGGCTTTTGAACTTACAATAGTGTGAATGTTTCTACAATATACTACAATACTTCAGTATTGCACTGTATTGTATTTTTAGCAATTCTCTATTAAGTGCGGCTTGTGACAGAGCTTAAAGGGGTTGTCCCGCGGCAGCAAGTGGGTCTATACACTTCTGTATGGCCATATTAATGCACTTTGTAATGTACATTGTGCATTAATTATGAGCCATACAGAAGTTATAAAAAGTTTTATACTTACCTGCTCCGTTGCTGGCGTCCTCGTTCCCATGGAGCCGACTAATTTTCGCCCTCCGATGGCCAAATTAGCCGCGCTTGCGCAGTCCGGGTCTTCTGCAGTCTTCTATGGGGCCGCTCGTGTAGAATGCCGGCTCCGTGTAGCTCCGCCCCGTCACGTGCCGATTCCAGCCAATCAGGAGGCTGGAATCGGCAATGGACCGCACAGAAGCCCTGCGGTCCACGGAGACAGAGGATCCCGGCGGCCATCTTCAGCAGGTAAGTATGAAGACGCCGGACCGCCGGGATTCAGGTAAGCGCTGTGCGGGTTGTTTTTTTAACCCCTGCATCGGGGTTGTCTCGCGCCGAACGGGGGGGGGGTAAAAAAAACACGTTTCGGCGCGGGACAACCCCTTTAATAGACTGATATACATGGCAACCCTGGGCTTATGAACATCTAAAACCATTAGCACACTGCAGTTGTATTACAGAGGGAGACAAAGGGTTGCCAAAGCAAGGCTGGGGCCTTTCAGCTGGCTGCTTAGACACGCTGTCAAATTTGACAGTGGAATCTAGACTACATGCAGCGATCAGAGCTTGCTTTGAGATCTACAGTTGCAGGCGGGTGTCAGCTGTCAGAAACAGCTGGCATCCGACAGTTATGGAGTAGGCTCGTCTCCCAAGCTGCTTCAAATACCCCCTCTGTATATGTATGTTGAGTGATTATTAATGGATTAAGGGCTAACTGCCAGTTATAGGATACTTTTCACTGGTTTAGCTATGTACTGTTACAGTCATGATAGGTAGTATATGGGCACTATGCACCTTAGCCTACACTTTGTGGAAGTAAAGATGTGCAGTCAACTTATGTTAACCCTTTGCAATCCAATTTTGGATTCAGGGTTTCCTAGGAGGCTTTCTCTTTTCTGCCATTATACAATGGTGCCACCTGCTGGAGCCAGTACTGCGGTATGCGACGTGCTGGAGAGGCCCCCGACAACAGAGCGGCCAGTAATATACAGTAAGAATACCCTGCCGGACATCTTTCGACATCGGACCTGTACAGCCTTCAATCAGAATGTCTTCAGATGTCAGACAGTGGATTTGCAAGGGATAAAGCCCATACCCGTCTTCTCTTCTGCCAGCTATGGCCCGGTCTGTGCAGTACACCAACAACCCATTCGTTTTAGCTGTTGTGGGGGTTACAGTGCCTGAACCACAGCAAATGAAAGCTTGCAACATGCCTATGACAAGTCAGAAGTTTTTCAGAACTGGTGTCTGTAAAAAATTCATCCAAACGGCCAAAAATGAGCGATAATCATTACATGTAATTGCGGGCATCGGCACTCATCCTTTGAATGATGGATTTTAGTTCACTTAAAATCCACCGTTCAATTGCTGAAAGACTGAGCAAATACGTTCCGTTTGAATGCATTTCGCTCATCTTTCAATAGACTGCAGGATGTTCTCCTCACAGCATATTTACACCAGCCGCAAGGAGAACAATGGAATGTGCCAGCAGCTGTTTGCACAGCTGGGAGTGTGTTTTGCACACACGCTGGGCTCTGCAAACAATTCATAGAGATGGTCGTTTTACATGAAAATCAAGATGATAAAGTGTTAATGGCCATTAAGACTTTATGCAAATAGATTGCTAAATGTTTCATTCATTTGAAAGATATCTTTGCGTGTAAAAGATGGTACAGTTCACAGAACCTGACTGATTTACCGAGCCTCACAACTGGAATTTGAATGTAAAATTCTGGTAATTGGGTTATAATATTATATGTGTATGTGACCTGACGTGTGACAACAGTCTTATCTACTCCATCTATTTTATTTTTTTGTTTTACAGGTTCAGCAGTTACAGGGTGTCTATCACCTACATGACCCACACTTCTGGACTCTTTGTACTGATGTTTATGTGGGAACCCTGAAACTGGTGGTAGGACCTGAAGCAGACGCTCGCTGGATTCTCAGTCAAACCCATAATATTTTCACACAGGTACGTCATGTTTGACATGGGCCCCTTGCATGTTGGCGTTTCCATAAATTTTAGTCAGGATGCCGAAGTCCTGACCAACAGCCTCTTTAGCTTCTAGTCCGAATATGAGAAACTGTCACTGTTTGATATAGCTATTCAGCTCTAACATCCAACTAGACAGACGTTTTAAAGGGGTTGTCCAGAATTCTGATCCAAATTGTGATATTTAAAGCATACTAGTCATTTTAGGTGACTTTTCAGAATAAGCCGCCGCGTGTGCGCGTGTGTGTGTGTGTTCACTATTTTTGGCCATTATATGACTTTTGATACTCCATTTTTCATTAGTTTATCCCCTCTGTAGACTTCATATCTAACTATCAGGTTTTCCTGAGTACAGTTGCAAAGTAAACAGGGCTTACCTGCTATGATGTCTTCCATGCTTGACACACACACAAAAATAAGATCCTGTTCGCCTGTCTTTGTAGTAGCAGTAGGACATTATACAGCAGTACTGAGCAGTGTAGATGTGCATTCAGCACTGCGGTGAGACAGACTACTCCTACTGTTTCTCTCTGACTCAGAATGCCTGAACACAAATAAGAACAAAATCTAAGTTTATTGACAAGATGTCAAGTAGAGTAGATGGCAGCCATGTTATACAAGTAAGTACACACACAATGAAGTAGTCATTGGGGTATCCATGATAATCATTATTTCACTGTCTGACCTATTATTAACTGATTGCCATGTGTGTTGGGGGAGGCGTTTGTCACATGACTGACCCCAAGTTTAGATCTAGTCAGTTAGTCATTGATTAACCCATGGTTCATAACACTCTGCAGTTAAGATAAAATTGTGGGCTCCTGTACTTCAGACCTTTTTGACATGTGATCTATTTATCAATCAAAGGCCGGGCTCTAAGGAGCGTAATTTAATTGCGTATTATGCTCGCAATGTACGTACGCATAGGCTTTAAGGAACCATGTAAAACATTTTTTTTTCTCCTCTCTTCCCCCAGGCTGGCGTCAGGCAGCTGTATGTACAGATAGACACTGCGGCCATGTAAACCTTTTGTTTGACCTCCTCTCTTGGACCAAAGCACCAACGCTAACACTAGGACCTGAGCGCAAGCTCTGAAAAAGCCACTGCAGGGATGCACCCAATGGGACCACGTATCTCCACATGATGATCATGCCTGGAGATGGGTCTCCCACTTGTGCCACATTTCCTTCAACTACAAGTCTACTTTTTATACAGAACATGGACCGCATGTCAGCCGTTGCCTTCTTTCAGCATCTTATTGGGTCACTGTCCCAGGATACCCGTTGCCTTTGTTTGGGCTTATATTGCATTCTAAGGCCATACTAAACACAATCGTTCTCCCATTTGTACCATCTAGGGTGTAAGCGCTTCAGACGTATTGACTCTGTATCTACTGTGAAACCACATCTGGACATCGAGGGCAGCGCTACCATTGATATTGCATTCTAGCAATATATTGTCCTGGTACGAATGGTTTAATGACCCCATCCTCATGTCATGGAGGCTGCAGTCTATTGCTTGGCAGGGGATGCTTTGTAATTACTTGCAGACCTCTGTTTCAGATACTCTACGTTTTTTGGGTTCATTTTTGCTACATGTAAATATCTGACCAGTGTTAACCACCAACACTGCCAGTGAAGAGTGATCATGGACTCCATCGTTATCGCCGCCGCCCCTTCCAAATGGAAACTGGATAGAATACTTACCCAAGTGCCTTCCCCAACCAGAAAGTTGGGAAACTTGAAGTTCCCACAGCACAAGGGTTTGAGACCCGGTCCACCTGCGCTCGTAATGTCACTTTGCTTGTGACTTACTATTCTGCATATCTAGCTTGGAACATAGTTATATAAAAGTGATGCAAAATGACTGAACTTGCACCCTCCAGTGCTGCTACCATTCAGTAAGTGATGTCTGGCTATTTATCCTGCACAGACTCATTATATGCCTTTTGTATGGGACTTTATGTAAATTATCTGGTAATGAAGTTCACAAGATGGGATGACTACATTGTTCTCCTTCCAGAACATCCAGCATTTTCCACCGAGGAGTTAAGTTAAACACAAGGGCTAGACAGTATGTCCTGGAACGTGATGATGCAGGTGCAAATGCATAGTGCTGTTGTCCTCCACCACGGCTATTCTTTTTAACCATTTTTCTTAATTTGAAGGATTTTTAATGATTATGTTCGGAGTTTTCTTAATGAGTAAAGGCAGAATTGTTCGCGTGTAGTCCATCTTTTGTTTACAAATGTTGAAGTGGCGGTTTACTGTGAACTATTGATTTCATTGATATCACTAGCACCCAGTGAATTTATTGGCTCCATAATCGATGATGTCGCTTCAATTCGCTGTCTTTCCGCTTGTACTGTATAAAAATATCAGGTCAACTTCTTCAAAATTTGTGTTATTAAACAGTGCCATATTTCCCCTCTCTTATATTAGGACTCATAGTTTTATTTAGTGCCCATGGAAGGGCTGCATAGACAACATTAAGAAGTGTTATATAATACAAGTCAATGATCATAAGTTCAAGCCCTCTGTGGGGATTAAATAAAAGTGTAAAAAAGTATTGTATCCCAATGGGGAGGGGGCAGCTGTGCTGGGGGAGGAGATGGCTAGAAGGTTGGAGGAGTATTTAAAGAAGGAGGCAAGCGCAGAGATAGAGAGGGGTAGATAGTTTAGACAGAGATCTGGGACTAAGTAATGAAAATGGGGATGGATCAGTGGGAGGGGTTAGTACAGTTAGAACTGGCAGAATAGTTTCTAGGGATACACTTAAAATAATGTCTGAAGAAAACTATGACATAGTGGGAATAACAGAGACCTGGTTAGATGAAAGCTGTGACTAGGTGGTGAACTTTCAGGGTTAGTCTGTTCAGAAGGAATCCTCGAAACTAGGAAAAAAGAGGGGTTTGTCTTTATGTAAAATCCTGTTTAAAGCCTACATTATGGGAAGATATATGTGAGGGAGATGAACATGTGGAGTCTCTATAGGAGGAAATATATGGAGGGAAAAACAATCATAAAATCCTCATAGAGGTTTTCTAAAGGCCACCAAATATAACAGAAGCTACTGAAAATATAATATTAAAGCAAATAGATGAAGCAGTAAATCACAATGAGGTAATTATTATGGGAGGACTTTAACTATTCGGATATAAACTGGGAAGCTGAAATCTGCAGATCTCATAAAGGTTACAAGTTTCTGTCAATAACTAAAGAGAATTACCTTGCCCAACTAGGGGGACTGCCATTTTGAACTTAATATTCACCAACAGACCTGACAAAATAATAGGGGTGCAAGTTTTGGGAGCGCCTGGGAAATGGTGATCATAATATAATTTCCACTTGTCTTTTAAAAAGGGAATTTTTTCAGGGAGCTACAAAAATACTAAACTTTAGGAAGGCAAAGTTCAGACTGCTTAGATGTGCCCTTAACCGTATCGACTGGGACAATGTCCTCAACAATTGGTGTACAGACAGTAAATGGGAACATTTTATTAAATCGTCTTAAATACCTTTTACAGGAATAAAAGGTTTAGGAACAAGAGGAAACAAATATGGCTCAATAAAGATATAATTTCTTTTTTTCCTTTTGCTGCTTTTTTTTAAAAATATAAATGTATAAAGGTTGAGAAAGACTCCTTGCCAAGAGAGTAAAACTAACCCTAAACTGTTCAACTATATAAATAATAAAAAGATAATTTTTTTGCCAGTCTAGTCACTCAGGAAAATGAAATGTCAGGTGAAATGCAGAGTTATAAGGTAAACTCTCTATTAAATGTCATCAGTATAACCCACGAGGAAGTGCAGACACCTTTTCCAGATTAAAATGGACAAATCGCTGGGTCCTGATGGCATACACCCCAGGTTCTAATCTTTTATATATAAGGACTCTATAGTGACGGGGCCCGTGCCACTGGATTGCCACATAGCAAATGTGCTGATTATTCAAAAAGGGGTCAAAAAGTGAACCTGGTAACTACAGGCCAGTAAGTTTTGCTTCTATTGTGGGTAAAATGTTCGAGGGGTTTCTAAGAGATGCTATCCTGGAGTTCCTTAAGAAAAATAGCTGTATAACTCCATATCAGCATGGGTTTACAAGGGGTTTGCTCCTGTCAAACCAATCTGATCAGCTTCTACAAGGAGGTAAGTTCTAGAATA
Organism: Eleutherodactylus coqui; assembly: GCF_035609145.1. NCBI lineage: Eukaryota > Metazoa > Chordata > Amphibia > Anura > Eleutherodactylidae > Eleutherodactylus > Eleutherodactylus coqui. Next base: position 247,408,772 of record NC_089839.1, on the reverse strand, counting down.
GACTGGGAAGAGTCATTGGCTCTCGTGTACCTTGATTTTTCCAAAGTGTTTGATACTGTGCCGTATAAAAGGTTGGCATATAAAATGAGAATGCTTGGTCTGGGCGAGAATGTGTGTAAGTAGGTAAGTAACTGGTCAGTGATAGAGAGCAGAGGTTATAAATGGTACATACTCTGATTGGGTCACTGTTACTAGTGGGGTATCACAGGGGGTAGTACTCGGCCCTATTGTTTTTAATGTATTTATCAATGACCTGATAGAAGGCTTGCACAATAAAATATCAATATTTGCGGATGACACAAAACTATGTAAAGAAATTAATACAAGAGAAGACTGAATGTAGTTTCAAATAGATCTGGATAAATTGGGAGATTGGTCAGAAAACTGGCAAATGAGGTTAACAATGATAGATGTAAGATTATACACATGGGCAGGAAAAATACATGTCATCATTACATGCTAAAAGGGAAACCACTGGGAAATGCTGACGTGGAAAAGGACTTGGGGATTTAAGTTAACTGTAAAATCAACTAGAGCAACCAGTGTCAGGAAGCTGCTGCCAAGGCAGATAGGATCATGTGGTGCAGCAAAAGAGGTCTAGGGGCACAAGACCAGAACATTGTTCTTCCTCTTTACAAATCACTGGTCAGACCACACATGGAATATTGTGGACCGTTTTGGGCATCTCTACACAAGGACATATTGAAGCTGGAGTGGGTTCAAAGGCGGGCAACTAAAGTAAATAGAATGGGTGGAGTACAATACCCAGAGAGGTTGTCAAAATCGGGGTTATTTAGTTTAGAGAAAAGACGGAGGCCGGGCAACCTAATAGCTATGTATAACTATATCAGGGGACAAGACAGAGATCTCTTCCATGATCTATTTATACCCAGGACTGACTGTAACAAGAGGGCGCCCTCTACATGTAGAGGAAAAAAGATTTCATCACCAACGCAGAAGGGGATTCTTTACTGTAAGAGCAGTGAAACTGGAACTCTGTTTAAGGGTTGGGTGATGGCAAACTCAATAAGAGTTTAAGAGGGGCCTGGCCTAGAGTGTAATATTACATTATAGTCAATATTATAGTCACAGATTACTTCAAAAGGGTCGGTGATCTGGGGATTATTCCAATTGCCAGATTGGAGTGGAAAGGATTTTTTTTTTTCCCCTAAATTGAGGAAAATGGGCTTCTGCCTCATTGGGGTTTTTTTGCCTTCCTCTGGATCAACATTGGGGGGTAATGGGCTGAACTGGATGGACACAAGTCTTTTTCAGCCTGAAATACTATATAACAATGTTATGACTTACCCATACTAAAGGGTTGTCTTACATATTTTATTCTTTTTCATGTAATGAGACCTGTAGGTGGAGGAAGTAAAACCGTTCCTACTGGATTTCATCCCCACTTTGGGTTGAAAATTCTGAAGGGAATATGGAAATATACAAAAAAAACAAAAAAAAAACAATTTCTCAACTCCAGTCCTAAACTTCTGAAACTCGGGATGGCTGGAAAACAAAAAAGACATACCACTCCTGTTCTGACAGTGCCTGCTCCCTACTGCTGTAGCTATGATATTACCAACATCATGGACATGTGACTGCTGTAGGCAATCATCTGCTCACTTTGGTCAGCGACTAGCTGCAACAGTCACATGTTCCTGTGCCAAGATGTTATCGCTGCTGCAGCAGAAAGTGAAGACCAGCAAGGGACTGGGCAATGTTGAAGCAGTGGGGGATTGGGTTAACTGGGTTTTGTTGTTTTCTCCTCAATTCTGAGCAAGTTTCAGAACTTTTTCCCCCCTTTGCCTAGTCGATAGCTTTACGTACCTATAAAGTCATGATTTGAGGGCATCCCATAGAGAGAACACCAGTGACTGCCTAATGCAGACCAATGCATTGCTAAAGCAAACCTGATCTGTTGGTGAAACTTGAGGACTGCAGTTGAGAAACTGTCCTAAAATATTGAGTATCTCTGCTGCAGAGAAAACATGACAGTCTTCAATCTTTTGTCTCTAAAACAGGACCTAGACCCAAGTTCTTGTCAGCTGAAACATGCTCTTAACTAGTATCCCCTTCCTCCCAAGTCATCACCATGAACATCCACATGCATTTTCAATAGGGGGGGGGGGGGAGTGTGGTGCTTGTCGTGGTGGGACAATGGAAAAAGCCAAAGATTATCCAACATGGCAGTCTATTGCTCTTCTATGAGTTGATACCTGCAGATATGTACCCATATATGTTATATCACATCACAGATCCATCTCAATGTTTTGGTTCAACTCTTATGAAAGATGTATTTATCAGCTTGGCAAGCAGCTACAACCCAACAGCAATGCAGAACCCTGTACAAAAACAATCAATAGTTTATCGACCAAGATAGACCGTATTGTACATCTTTGACTTCATAATGAAATAAAAAGCTGGAACTATGTTTTACATCTGACTGTATCGTGATTTTTTTCCCCCTCCATCATTTAACATACTTTAAGTGCCATCACTTTCCAAATGGTTTATACACTGCAGTAAAAATAGTTATATCAATAATCAAATTAGATTCATTAAACCAAGTGTATTAAAGGGATTTTCCAGCTTTGAGCTACTTTCGATCAATCTTCAGGATTGATAATCAATAGGTGACTAGTGGTGGATCTCCACCGATCAACCATTGATGAACTTAGAAGCCCCATTAATCAATGGGCCGCTGTCTCTGTGTATGGAGCCACAAGCAGACAGCTCTATACACTTTGCAGTGGCCCAAGTTGGTATTGCAGGCACTGTTCCCATTGAATTCATCAAGCTGGTCTGCTGCAATGGTGAAGATGCTGTCTGCAAGCTTTCATTTCTGTTCATTGCGCATGATTATATGGCAAGTCTACGTTCACTGATTTTTGTACTTGGTTTGGGTTTTTGTACCCTTAGCTTTTACGTGGCGTTTTGTTTTTTAGTATTATTTTACTTGACTGGATCAATTCAATTCTGCTTCTCTGCTCCAAAAACGGAGACCCAGTACTGGTGGATCAGAGGGGCATCAGCAGAGAAGACCAATGGCAGGTGCGAGAACTACTTTCTCTGGCCCCAGGGCAAAATTTTGTCTTAAAATAGATAGCAGAAGCCTTTAAAAAGTTCTATGAAAAACTATATAACCTTAGAAAGGATGTCTCGACGACTCAGCCTACGGTCGAGGGAATTGAGGTGTTCTTATCCACCATCCATTTACTGAGCCTGGGCCGAGAGCAACTGGAATCCCTAAATTCACCCATTATTTTACAGGAAGTTCTTTAATGTATATACACCTCTAAGGATAACGCCCCGGGGCCAGATGGGTTTTCCAATGAGTACTATCAAATATTTCAGATCCACCTAGGGCCATTTATGTTCAGAGCATTTAATGATGCCATATTACAAGGCTCACTCTCAAGGGACATGCTCCAGGCCACAATAGTAGCGATTCCCAAACCAGGCAAAGATCCTTCTATCCCAACAAATTATAGGCCAATCTCTCTGTTTAAAAGCGGCACTAAAATTTATGCAAAAATTCTGGCCAGATGATGATTACTCCAGATCATCCCAACAACCGTTCACAATGATCAGGTAGGCTTTGTGAAGGGACAACAGGCCTCAGGTGGAACGAGAAGGATCATTGATCTAATCACTCGCACCGTTGACCTTTGAGCACCTGCTCTACTCCTGACTGTGGATGCAGAGGAGGTTTTTTTTTTAAGGACCTAGTGGAGATATGTTTTTGCAGTCCTGTAGAGATTTGGATTTATAGGCAACATACTTAAAGTGATTCAAGCCCTCTACTCCACACCTTCTGCTACAGTGTTGATAAATGGAACGACGTCCGTCCCTTTCGATCTATCCAGTGGCACCCGCCAAGGATGCCCTTTGTCGCCAATACTATTTATATTAATGAAGGAACCCTTTGCAGACAGATACGTACAAACGTCAAAATGTTAGGACTCCCACTCCCTCTTAAACAACACAGATTGGGATTATTTGCAGATGTTGTTGTTCTCTTGATGTCACAACCCCTTAGATCCCTACGCACAATCTCCAAGCTGATAAACAAGTTTAGTAAAGTCTCCTATTATAGAGTTAATCACAGTAAATCACAAATTTTGGCCATTAATGTCTACAACCAACTAAGGGAGCTTATTCAGAAGGAGTTCCCTTACTCCTGGGAAGGAGCTAGCACCCCATACCTGGCAATAAAACTGCTACCCTGTGGAGAAGATGCCCGAACTGAATATAAACCCATAAACTCATTTAGTAGCGAACGGCCACTATATTAACTGAATGGAGGTGGGCGTGGGGGGGGGGCTTGTGAGAACTGAAATCTGCTCCTGCCGCCCCGCTGTGAGCCAGCGATACAAGCTCCCCTCCAGGAGCGCGGGAGCATGTATGTGCGGGGACTAGTGTTGGGCATCGTTTGCCTGACATTTATCCTGTGTAAATGGGGCTAAAGTAGCTAGCTACTTAAGAGTTTATTAGCATGTAAATGCAGGCTCCTGCTATATGCAGATGACAACAGGAGCACTGTTATCTGCAAACAGCTGCTTTGTTCTCTGAGCTGTCAGCGGTATACCGCTGAAAACTCCTTGTGGGATATTAGCTGAAAGAATACGATTAGCGGTATCCTGCTGAGAACTCAGTGTGCTGCACTGATAAGGCTCATTGCTGACTTTAAGCTTGCTTAAAGTCAGCGATGAATGAGTGCATGAATAGTGCACGATGGGCGCTCATTTAGACACAATGGTAATCGTTGTGTCTAAATGAGCCCTTAGTTCATGGAATTTGTTATTAAGTCCTAGACCTAATACCACTCCTCTTTCTTTCCAAATTAAAAGCATCTGAGGAACTAGAAGAGTACAGTCTGGACAAAGGGAACATTAGGTACCTACAAATTAAAAGTTTAGTATGGAAATCTATCCTTGTTGCTCCCCAAATTCTTCTACAATCTAATATATCAGTGTATTTTAAAATTTCTCTACTGTACAATCCTTGGGGAAAGAGCAGACGAGGACCGTAGGTATAAAATAAAATCATATCCTCAACTGGGAGAGAGACTTTAAAAAGAAATCCACCACGGCCCAGAGAGGGGTCAGCCTCAGGGACTGCAAAACACAGTCAAGCGGCTTTGCCGGTGGCGCCTCCCCCAATCTTATCTGTTAAGTACAGTGCGCTCGGCACCATGGAGCACACTGATGCGGGGGACACTGTATGAACATGAGCGGACTTACACTGCTGGACAACAGCAAGGACCCGACTGCGCTGCGGCACACGACGGGACATTCCTCCCCCGCTGACTGCATGACCACAGCAGGGAGGAAACAGCGACAGACCCAGGGGATGGGTGGCTAACTGCGGTGCAGCACTGTGAGCTCTCCTTTCTGACATCCCATTACATTCCATGGCGCTTCAGGCTGAAACAGTACCTTCAGGTATTGACCCAATCGGAAACTAGGGGTGTGACAGGGGTGTTTCTTCATGGAAGCCCTGTCAACCCCCAAGCTTCTGGTGGCGTCCAGGTACACCAGTACCCACTTTAATCGCAGGCATTGGTATTACTACAACTTGACCCTGTACCATTTTGTTACATTACCTTAGCTATATTACCAATGTTTGGGGAAAGAAAAAAAAATGGGACTGCCGCGTTGCATCATTTATGAAAGAAAAAAGTAACTTTCGACTGCAAAACTCCCTCACTAACTGAATCATGTTGCAGGAAGCCATACTAAAAGCTTAAAACTCTTTGACAGCCCACATTGCGCTGAGTCAGTCTATTAGTAATGGACTGCTTTTATATACTCTCCTTGTCAGAGAAAGAATGGAGTCATCAGACAGGAATAAAACCTTCTCTGTGTGAATGTAATGTTGATACAAGTGATTACAATATCAGAGCAAAAGGGGAATCTATTGCCCAAAACTGACCCTTTGAAGATTCTAGCTTGGATATAAGATGTGATACGGGCGGGCATGGAGGCTCTAGGACCCTGTTGTACCGCCTCTAGCTTGGATACAAGATGTGATATGGGTTGGCATGGAGGCTCTAGTACCCTGTTGGGCCGCCTCTAGCTTGGATACTAGATGTGATACAGGCGGGCATGGAGGCTTACATGCTCTGTATGGTATCCTGCGGCATATCGCTCCACATTTGCTGTAACTGAGCCTCTAGATCGTGCAAACTCATAGGCTGTCAAAGTTGGCATCCTAGATGGTCGAATGGATGTTCTAATAGTGGTGAGTCTGGTGACCGGGCGGCCACGAAGTGTGACAATGTTGTGGGGTCATTCCTGTAACACCCATACCATGTGCTAGAAAATAGCTCGTTAGCGCTGCCATGAGAGGCAACACAGTTGGTGCCGGTACGGTATATTATAAGGTGGTTATAATAAACACCTTTCACTACAGCAGAAAAAAAAAAATCGGCATTCCTTATTTGTTGTGGAAATGCCATCTATTTTCACCTTGGAATCCATTCATTGGAATGCTTGTGGCTTTTGATACAGGTTTACTCCACACTGTATGAGCCTATTAAATACTTCCCTGTTGCGTGTATAAAAATGTTAAACTTAATACATATTTATATAATTCGTTAACATTAACCCCCTTCCTGACACTCTCTGTAAATGTACAGTGCAGCTGGCAGTAGTTCCCTCATCCCGCTGTTGCTTAGTGGGCTGCCTCAGAAGCTGAGCCACCAGTAATTGGAGCGGGAGCGCAGCTATAACTTATGAGCCATCCGCGTTCCCGCTGTAACCACTGGGATGGAGCTTGGCTCCAACCCCAATGATTTAATCCTTTAGATGCCATTGTCAATGCAGACAGTGGCACCTAGAGAGTTCAGAGAGGGAGAAAGCTCCCTCCTTCACCCCATTGGCACAGGGTTCGGAGAGGGAGAAGGCTCCCTCCTTCACCCCATTGGCACTTCTGCGATCCGATCAGGGAGTTCCGATGGTTTTCTTGGTAATCGGAAGTCAAATCATGACCTCTGGGTGTGCCATGTATGGTGGTCTGTGAAGCTCAGTATCATCACCGACAGTAATGAACATGACAGATCACATACTGTACACTAATAGCTACGCCAAACCATGCGCCTCTTAGGGCAGCTTCGCGCAGATGTATTTGCGCGCTCAATACGCAGTGAATAGGATCCATTGATTTCAATGGGTTCGTACATGCACGCACAAAACGAATCCCCAAAACAATGCAGCTACTTTTGTGCACATTTGCACCCCAGAGATTCCCAAAGTCATCTATGAATGAAGAGCTGATTGGCACAGGTGGCAGGAGTCAGATCTTCATCGACAGGACGTTGATGGCCTTTTACCAAGAATAGGCTATCAATACTTTAGTCCCATATTTTAAATGAATCTGCATGTGCAGAAGTACAAAAAAACAGGGAGCTCTGACAATCTACTGTAAACATACAAATACATGGAAGGGCCATGCAAAATCTATAAATAAGGAAGATAAAAGGGAAGCTTGTGGTGTTAAGGGTAAATAACAGTGTATAAAATAACCACAATGCATTGTGACAGCCTCACGCACAATGAGTATGCAATTTAGAACAGCTGTATAAGCAGATGGACTGTACAGAAGGAAAGAGTGCAAAAACAAATTGACAACGATGCAGATGTCACATTACTTATCTCCCGTTTCTGGTTGAGAACTTTTATTAAATGGTTGTGGAAATACACATCGGCAAAAAACATCAAGTACCCAGAAGTAATTGTCTGAACAGAATGAAACTTTCTGTGTGCGATTGTAACATTGATGTAAGTGATTACATTTCAGAGAAAAAGGAGAATTTATTGCAGAAGACTATTACCCTGTTGTACCGCCTCTAGCTTGGATACAAGATGTGATATGGACAGACATGGAGGCTCTAGTACCCTGTTGTACCGCGTCTAGCTTGGATACAAAATGTGATACAGGTGGGCCGCTTCTAGAAGATGTGATACAGGTGGGCATGGAGGCTCTAGTACCCTATTGTACCACCTCTAGCTTGGATACAAGATGTGATGCAGGCAGTCATGGAGGCTGTAATACCCTGTTGGGCCACCTCTAGCTTGGATACAAGATGTGATACGGAGGACATGGAGGCTCTAGTGCCCTGTTGTACTGCCTCTAGCTTGGATGCAATATGTGATACATGGGGCATGGAGGCTGTAGTACCGTTGTACCACCTCTAGCTTGCATACAAGCTGTGATACGGGCAGGCAAGGAGGCTTTAGTACCCTGTTGTACCACTTCTAGTTTGGATACAAGATGTAATATGGGAGGGCATGGAAGCTCTAGTACCCTGTTGTACTGCCTCCAGCTTGGATACAAAATGTGATACAGGCGGGCATAGAGGCTCTAGTACCCTGTTGCACCGCCTCTAGCTTGGATACAAGATATGATACGGTCAGGCATGGAGGCTCTAGTACCCTATTGGGCCGCTTCTAGCTTGGATACAAGAGGTGATACGGGTGGGCGTGGAGACCCTAGTACCTTGTTGTACCACCTGTAGCTTGGATACAAGATGTGATACGGGCGGGCATGGAGGCATACAGGCTCTGTATGGTATTTTGCAGCATCTGTCCACATTTACTGTAGCTGAGCCTCTAGATCGTGCAAACTTGTAGGCTGTCGAAGTTGGTGTCCCAGATGGTCCCATACATGTTCTATTGGCGATGTTGTGGGGACATTCCTGTGACCCCCTTGTGTGTGCAGCCGACCATTATCCTGCTAGAAAATGCCTCTTGGAAGCCATGAGAGGAACACATGTGGCTGCAGGATGTCCTGGACATATCGCTGTCATTGTCCCTCGTACCACTACAGATAGGGCAGGCCCCATCTTTTTTTTTTTATCCTGCGCATATTAGCGGCGAGGGTATTTGTGCATCCGCTCATCTGTTTAAGCCCTTACTTGGTGTTATGCTGTCTGAAACTAGTCAATTGTTTTGGTCTATGTGATGCTGTTACATGGACCCTACCGCAGGAAACTGCCTAGAGGGAGACACAGGCACTCCTATCCCTTACTAATGAGGATCACACAGCTCCTGTCACACAATAGAGGAGATCACAGCTCATCCTCCTGAATGTATACTTATGGACTGTAGCTTATTTAGGTGAATATAGAAGGTAATGTCAAACATTGGCCCAAGTAGGCAGAAATGGTATAGCCTCTAGCTAATGCATCATGGGATTAATGGGAAAGTGAAATAAAAATTGGTGGCGGATAAGCATCAGACCGGAGGCTGCACTGTACGGAAGAGATTGCAATATGAGAGTGTGACAGACAAATCAGGTGAGCGGGTAGGTTTGGAGAAATGTACTTTTGCTGAACTGCAGTCATACGCAGGAGATCTTAATCTGGTTACAAAGCAAGTGACAAGTCTGAATGGCATACTTGCAGTAAAGGGGACCCTGGTTGAAGGACCTGGGGGGGGGGGGGGGGGGGGGAGGGGCGGGTTCTAGTGAAGCTGGGAATTGGGTTGGGTTAGGGGCTTTGGGGGTGGGGCTTTTGTATGACGTGATTGGTGGGGCAGGAACCAGCAAGATGAATGAGCTGAAGCTGTGCTGTGTGCAGCTAAGGCCAAATACATGTATGTTTAAAATAAAGACGATGAGGTGGGCTTAATGGGATCGGTAGATGAGTAGTGTGATGTATTTAGCTAACATAATATACGGCGGCAGCAGCTAACATAATATACGACGGCAGCAGCTAACAGGGATGGAATTCAGAAATATGAGACAACGAATTAAAATATGCTAAATCACATGTTGCAGGATATCTTTCACGCCACGTGAATTCATCCAGGTAACTGGGAATCATGTCTTTGGGTGCCGTTCATGCGCTAGAAACAGATTTTGCTTGTTTCCAATAATTTTCCATGTTGTTGGTATGAGCGCCCGTGAGCGGATCGACACAATGTCTGCTGTGATTGACAGTTTGACGAGAGTCATTATTTGGCAGTTGTGCGATGCTTCGATACGCTGCCCATTCATCAGAAATGATAATTGATTCTGAAGCGATGACTCGCTAATTGTTGGCAGCAAAGTCACTGCATCTCTTCGTGACAAAAGGGATGAAACCTTTTCGATTCTCAACATCACCGGCTCCAAAATCCATTTGTCCTGATGTTGCAAGTTGCGGCCGCGATGATACTTTGATTTCACTAGAAGAGACTCGTCAATTTGCACTTCTTTTCCTGGACCGCCCAGCTGAATAGGCTCCGCTAATAACTTCCAGGAGCATACATCTCTGAAGTATTGATAATAGTCCACTGCAGTATGCGCCGCAATATCCAAATGCTGCATGGTTGTTTGCTGAGGCGTTTCAGTCGCCCAATAGAACACTACATAGATGAATTTGGCGAGCGCAATTTTGTCTCCTTCAATCAAACTATCTTTCCAAACGAACTGCTTGCTTCTGTAGCCGGGACATCTCCACACATAACCACTAAGTTTACTGGAATCTTCTATTTGTGAATCTTCCGTTGACAAGGAATACATTCTACCTTCCTGTGTAGAATGTTGTGGCTGCGCAAGTATTCAATAGCCGATAAATCATCCTTACAAACCCCATTCATTTCAAATACATTCATTTTCACTTCTGCACACATTCTTCTGTCATTTTGGTACGTAGGTTCCTGCCCAAGTGATTGCCTCATCCAAGCCCCGCCCACCAATCGCATCATAGAAAACCCCGCCCCAAAGCTCCTAACCCAACGGGATTCCCAGCTTCAGTAGAGCCAGCCCCGCCCCTCGCAGGTCCTCAACCACGGTCCCCTATACTGCAAGTATGCCAAGTATGCCGAATTACCTGCACTGATAAAGAGGAGAAGAAAAAGACGCCAAACAGATATTTGAAAACGTGATTGCTTTATTCATTTTCGGCATAAGAACAAGCTCTCCTGGAAAATCCCTGTGTTTCCAAATAAATACGAGTGGGGGAGGTGGGGGGGGCGGTGAAGCATGAACATGGTGGGACAGGTTTATATTAAAGTGCTTGAGCATATACTATGGATGCACCACGAGTCTGCATTGTAATACAGCAGTTGCTTGGTCCACAGAAGGAATACCCACACATCATGTGATACAGCGCTCGTTGCCCTTATTCTCTCTTTCATTCTTACATTTGGTTTTAAAGTTATGTATTAAAATGTGGAGTAGGTGCATCCCTAGTATAGCGCTATATCACTAGTGAGAGTGGCACAGTAACACTATGGAACAAACACAAAGCACTGCTTGCTGCCACATAGACGGGGTAGTTGCTTCCGCAGTGGGTGGTCTTCACCGATTGTCTATGACGACAGATATGTCGAGCTGTCCTCCACATTTATCTGATCAAAGCTAGAGGGTTCCACAGCGTACAGTCTAAGCATATCCAGTTCTAGGGGGTGCATGCAGCCGCTTATCACCAGCGAATGAAGAGGACCGCCAAAGTCAACAGTGCTAAGTTGCTGCAGAGTGCCCGCTGCTATATGTTGGTCAGACGCTCCGACTCGGGCCAGTCCCACGCAGATTGTGTTCTCGGTTAGAGCTAGGGTTGAATTAGGACAGAATTAAGGTCGGCATACAAAGTATCCAGTACGTGACTACACATTTCATAGCAACACGTTATTAAGTAACAATTAAAAAGGACTCTAATTTTAGGCAATTGGGGGCCCCAGACTTTAGGAAAAGGAAAAAAAAAGGGAATTGAAGAGAATAGGATTACTACTACTGGGAGCCTGGCAGATGGCAAAGCTAAACTTATCCAATGCTTTGTATCAGGATTCCTACAAGTGAATCCATGACTGTGGCTTTTCCTTGTTGACCGTTGCAATATAATTGTGGGTTACCAAGACCATTTGTGACTTTTCCTCTAGAGGGAGATATTAAAGGGGTTTTCAGGACAAATTGCTACTGATGACCTATGCCGAGGACAGGCAATCAATAGCTGATCGGCTGGGGTCCGTCACTCAGGACCCCGACCGATCAGTTGTTCCAGGATTGGTAAAACACAGAAGGTGAGGAGTGAAAGCAGTTCGGGCTGACCCCTGTGTAGTGGGTATTGGCAATTGTAGGCGCAGTTCTTGTTAAAAATCAATGAGAGCTTTGCCTGCAATACCTACGACGGCCACTACACGGGTCAGTAACTGCTTTCACTCCTTACCTTGTGTGTTTTGTTAGTGACAGCAGAATCCAGTAAAGCTGATTGGTCGGGGTCTTGAGCAGTAGATTCGCTATTGAGGACTTCAGGACAGGTCATCAACCGTGGTGCAGAGTGTTAAAGCAGCAGAAATGCCTTAATCCTAAACCATCGTTCACGACCTGAAGGTTATGGGTTCAACCCCTGAAAGGTTCAGGTAGCTGGGTCATCCTTCTGAGGTCGGTAAAATGGTAAGCTTGCTGGGGGGTAAAAATGACCAGGGAAGGCAATGGCAAACCACCCCGCAAAAACAGTCTGCCAAGAAAACATCACAATGTGATGTCACCCTAGGAGGCAGTCATGACTTGGTGCTCGCATCAGGGGACTTGACCTGTACCATCAACTGTCTGGAAAACCCCTATAAAGTAACGCTCCGTTCCTGGACAAAGATGGCCGAACTACTTGATACACACTGTGCGCACATGCAGATTTAGTAAATCAAAGCAGGTGTAGTGTTTTAGATGCACAGCATGCATCACATAGTCCATCTTTGTTTCTCCACTGTAGGGTCACTTTAAGGTTCTGATAGACCACAAAGCACCGTATAGCACTAGCCATATATGGTGTACAGGACTCCACTACTTGGTGGGCATCTAGTGTTGGCCCTCGTGTCCATGTTCTGGCAGTAATTGATGAAGATGAGCTATAGGCAGTGAATGGAACAGTCATTTGTATGCCCTGCGTGACCATGGCTCTGTTCCCATAGGGGACTGATGACCCCCATTTTTGTGATTGGTTGAGGTCCCAGCAGTCACATCTGGTGGACAGGTGATAAATATTGTTGACAAGTGGGAAATGGGTTAACCTCAATGAATGCGAAATTCCAATATATGTTTCTACGTCCGCCTTAATCTCTGGGGACACCGTCAGATATTTTATATCCAAATAACTGTATCTGTGAGAGCAAACCGCACAGCAGGTAAAGTTATACGAGGCATTTGGTAACGCTATGAAGAAAACCTCATCAGGCATTCCAAAAACCATTTGGTGGGCTTCACTTCTGTGTGTGTTTACAGGGGCTGCCTTGTTGTTGTCTAAGGCTTATTTCACACGGGCGAGCGTGATATCCCACTCGCCAACATGCGACTTCCTCGCGGATGGAGGAGTTTTAAGACCAAAACCGCCTCGCATCACGTTAGAGAAGTAGCGATCCTCTGCTGCAGCTGTTAGCCGTGGCGGAGGATCGCGGAGTTTCTCCCATTGTTTTCATCGCAATGCGTGCACCTAGTATGTGGTGCGATGCTGCCGCCGGCCCTATTAAAAGCTGTGGGCGTTCCGAGGGCACACCCAAAAAAATAAAATCGCCCCATGTGTATGACCCCAATCAAAAGAATGGGGTTCATATTCGTGCGAGATTTGTGCATCTCGCAACGCAAAAGTCGTGCGCAATTTTCTCAGCTGTGTGAAAACAGCATAAACATGATAGTTTTTCTCCAACTTCATCCCTGACTTCGCCCTTATGAAGAGGGTGAAATCAGTAGTAAACCTGCTGTATTTGCAGCACAAGTGCATTGCATATGTGAAGAGTCACAGCTGCTCCTTTTTTGCTACACATGGAGGACATTTTGAAAACCCCGTCAACTTGCACTGTGCTGTAACCGGCGGTACGGTGTCCTTATTGCGGACGGTGATGTGATTAATGTAGGCTGGATGCAATAGGAATGATGACGTTTGATACTTCTCCTACAGCACTGGAGGACATCCGTCCACGCGGAGGGCAGACGTGTCAGTTCCTTTGGGTGATAAAGAGGTCTTTATGAATGGCAGTTTTTGCAGTTGTGTCTAAGGTTGGAGGAAACCCATCCTGTGGTGTCTGTCCGTCTTAAGGGTGTGGCACAGACTTCATGCAGGATGTGACATTCGCACGTCTAAAGGATGTGAAAGTCACATTAAATAATGCAGAGAATAAGACGGGGTCATAGAGCTGCGACCTCCTCCACGCGGAGGGCATCCAGCAAGAAAGAAGAGAGAATCAGCTGCTGAAATGGACATCCAATATTCTCCGAAGGATCCGTGTGTGTCTGGTTTTCTATCGTTTGCACTCTGGGGCATCAGGTGTTCATCTCCACAGCCTCCTAAGACAATGAATGAAGTTTTTCTCCCTCTCCAACAGGGAATGTGTAGTTAATGCTAGAGCAGGAAACCCAACACATCCCCGAGGAAGGAAACTGCTCATTTCCGAAATCCGTCAGTTGATTTTTGCCCTTCACTGGAAGTCGTATTGCCTGGCGACGTCACCCCGAGAAGCCATGTTGTTTATAATAGCTACACTTTTACGTGCCCCGATCACACAAGAACCAATGCCAACCTGATTGCAGTAGTACTGCTTTTCCATCTATTCTGTATGGTGACCTCTCGTCTCTCCATGACAGCAGATGTCGGGAGAGAAGGATTGGGCAGTTGGATCATCAGTGTCCGATCCTTAGGGAAATTAGATGCTGTTCCCGGTGTCTGGCAATGGCTTTCTCCCCTCTCTTCATTTACAGCACATGCACATCGGCTGAGTCGAGTCTACATGTGTATTGGTAAGATGGGCAATATAGCTGTGGTCCAAATGAAGGTTTGCCCAATAGCTGTTTAACATTTATGAGCCCCGTGTGGTGCAGAGTGTTAAGGCAGGAGAAATGCAGTCCTAAGCTCTCGCTCACGACCTGAAGTTCAATCTTTGCCTGGTTTAGGTAGCTGGCTCAAGGTTAGCCTGCAGAAGTCATGTATGGGCAGTCAAAGAGCTACCCCAGCACTGTTTATTGGTGGTACACAAAAACATTACATGCTGCTCTGGGCAACACTGCTCACAATCAAGATTAATAATGCAGACTAATGCACAGAGTGCATCAGGTAATTGGAAAAGGTTTTTTTTTTTTGTCCAGGACCGGAGGGTCGCTTTAAGATTCTGTTGTGAAGAGAGTCCCAATAAAGCAAAACTGACATCACAGCACTTCTATAGGTGCCCTATACTTACCCAGCTCCTCTCCCAGCTCCCTTCTGTTCTGTACAATCTGCAAAAGTTGCTCTGCTGCTTGATTCACAGTCATGTAACGTGGAGGTTCGAAAACTTTTTTCCCCCTTTTGTAAGAGAAGAGTAAGTAATGCCAAGCGTTATTTTCATAGTAATTGCATGAAATGCTGCATGAACTGTATGCCTTGAAATAAACACCTACTTTATGGACACAGTGAATGAGTAATGGTATAATCAATAGTAATTAATGTACAACTGCGGAGGAGATCCTCTGATCACTGGCTACCTACACAAAACACTATCAGCAATGCAAGAATACCCAACATATAACTTCCAATCACTAACATATCTGTCTAGTTGTAACTTATAACACAGGCAGACTGGGTTAGGGAGTTTAAAGGCCCATTTAGACGGGACGCATGTCGGACAAACGTTGCCAGACACTCATCCCCACACATACTAGCGGCCATTCAGTGCTGAACAGCTGCTATTTACACTGAGTGTCCATTGTTTATGCAGCATAAACGATGGACGATGAGCTGATCGCTCAGTGTAAATAGTAGCCATTCAATAGTGAACGGTCGCTATGTTGAGCGGGAGAAATCAAGAAGAGAAATCTCCGGCAGCCTCCTCGTCCCCCTGCTGGCCACTCTGTGAGCGAGCTAGCAATACTAGCTCCCGATCAAGGACATACAGGGGTGAGTGTCGGGCATTGTTTGCCCGACATTCGTCCGGTCTAAATGGACCCGAATGTAATAAGTGCCGGAGAGCTGCACAGTTACTGGTCATCAAGTGGTTTCCATCTAAATGAGTTTTTAGAAACTTTCTCCAGTTCCTAAATATTATCAGTATACACACACAGGAGTTTCACTGCCGCTACAATCACAAGATTTGTACTTTATTTGGACATTACTAGCCTGTGTTCTCAGATTGTCCAGTAGGGGTCAGTAAAACCTAGGTAGGATTTAAAGGTACGGGACTGTGTTGGTGTGCTAGCGGCAGTATTTCAACACTTACGACAGCATGAACACTCACTTCATAAGGTTCTCTATGGACTGCTCCTTCACCTTTATATCTGCAGCAAAGCATAGAAATCTGTTATCAGACACTAAGTACGGGAAGCATGCAGTACACGGAATAAGCGTTAACGCTTCACATGCCAATATAGGACAACAATCCCAGAATGACGGCAAGTGTACTGTGAAAGTTCTGTTTAAAGCATGCAAGCAGACAACAGCGCTGTATATGGTGCAAGCAGGAGTCAAAATGCATTGATCTTGATGGAGTGACATTTACAGTAGTTAGAATACAGAATTTTGTTTTGTATCCCCAAAGGAGTAACTGTGCCACTTCAGTCCTAGTTCACACAGGGCATCATTCTGATGATCTCATCAGCAAAAAAAAAAAAACGTACAGATTTTGCGTGAGAGTTTAGGGGCTGTCATTCCCACGTGTAACTGTAGTGCACAATGGGGGCTGTAAAGGGCATTTTATTATTCCCATAACTGAGAATGTTACCAATAGGAAAAAGAGGCAATTGGAAAACAAACTGTGTTTGATTGTCAAAAGTAAGCAGTTCTAGAAACACACCATAACTTTTAAGACATAACTTTTACTCAACAAACAGCCTGTGTGTATTTCTTGTTATATACTTTCTATAAAAAGGTTTTCACTTTACCACTATAAATCAAGGCTGAAATGGCTGCCAATAGGGATCTCCCTTCCAGCTCCTCTGAAATCCACTGCTTGTTGTTAGGTATTGAGCCTCAGTAGCAAGTGCACCACTGGGATATCTTCATAGCTATGTGGGAGGGCCATCTTCACATGGTGCTCCCTGCACTCACAGGCTGACAGATCTGCAGACACTGTGTGAGCAATTTCCACAATCTTTGCCTCTCCTGCTATTACAACACTTGTGTATGCACATTATAATGGGTTTATTAACCGTTTGGCCAGAATGTCTCTGAATGCCCAACTCCTACAAACGTCCTGGGACAGCAGAGAGGTGAGCATTCGGATTTGGCCTTCCTGATGAAAGGAAAAGAAAGTACAGGACACTGAACTGCTGGCAGAATGCTAGGCTTGTTATATGTCCCCCTCCCTGAAAATGGATTCTAAACAGCAGGACAGCAGAAAAATGAAGACCACCTAAAAAACAGATCTTATAAACATGAAAAAGCAGCAGCAAATGAGGGAATGAGGAGTACCTGCTATTTTTTAGAAAACTCATTGAAACTGCTGTAAGCTATAGCATGCGTATCTCATCCACAATGCCATTACTCCAGTGCAAATCCAGCCTCTGGAAAATTAAATGGAAGAGATCGACCTCAAATTTACGTGGTACTACATTACCTAATAAGCAGAGAGTGTGCATCCCACTCAGCCGGTTCCTCCTGATCTTGTCATAAAAGCTCTCTGGTTTCCATGATTCAGTCCAGAACACAATGGAGACGGTCTCGCCAAAATTGTAAAGCTGAAATATAAAAGAGGTCAGAGAGGCTGAAACTATAAGAACTGCCATGTTCTATCACTAGAGATGAGCGAGTACCAAAATGCTCGGGTGCTCGTTATTCGAGAGCTCTATTCGAGTAACGAACCCTATTGAAGTCAATGGGAGACTCAAGCATTTTTGTATTGGGCCCAGTGGGTTCCGAGCTCTTTTATCTCTCTCTCGTCACAACAGAAAGTGGTAATGCGGGGAGTGGTCGAACACAGCGTGGTATTCGCTCGAGTAACAAACACCATCGAGTATGCCAATACTCGAACGAGCATCAAGCTCAGACGAGCATGTTCGCTCACCTATCTATCACCAAAACCCGTCCTGTTCATTGGGGCTGTTAACCCTTTAAATGCTGCTGTAAAATCTGACACCAGCATTTAAATCCCCCGAACAATTTTCGAGGTCCCGTTACACTGCAAGGTTGGTATTGCGCAGGTAAAGAGCCTAATTTCCTGGCAGCTTCCATCTCTCGGCACGTGTTCTACAGGTGTTTAGGACGGGGAAGTCTTTTCGCCCCATTACAAATGCTTTCTTGGGCAATCCGGTGACAGGTTTTTCATTAATGATTGTATATATTGCATTAACTCTGAGGTGTATCCCTCAGATATTGTTATGGCCAAACCATTCCTGCCCTCACGACGCATTTTAGTGCAGTGCCGCCTGAGAGTCCGTAGATATGAGTATCCAATATTGAATGTCGGACGTGTCCCTTGTTGCACATGAATTTCTCCAGATTCACTGAATCCTTTGATAATAATATGTACTGTAGATGGTAGAATATTCTAAATCTTCACAATTTTTACGTTGAGGAACATTTTTCTGAAGTTGTTCCACAATTTTTAGATGTGGTTTTTCACAGATTGGTGAGCATCTTTGCTTTTGAGAGAATCTACCTATCCGACATGATCTTTTTATACACAGTTGTGTGACTTTGTATAAATAAATTGACCCTTCAGCTATTTTTCATTAGTACTTACTTTTTTAGCCTTTTGTTAACCTTGGCCCAAATTTTGAGGTACTATTGTCCTAGCCACCACCAGAAGCTAGGGGTTTGACAGCTCTCCAATGGAGGAACGCCCCTGTCACACCCCTAGCTCCCGATTGGCTGCCAGTACCTCTCCTGTGCCCCTCCTTCCTGTGTCCCTCCCTTCTCCTGTGCCTCCTCCTATGTCCTCTCTGTCCCCTTCTCCTGTGCCCGTGTGCCACTATGCTCCTGTCTGCTGTCTGTACTCTTCGTCCCTGTGCTCCCCTCATCCTCTGGTGCCGGCTTCTCCTGTTCCAACAGGGGGCAGTCTTCCCTTCGCTTTCCAGCTCCTGGGTGTCGGCCGTGATTTCCAGCCCCCCCCCCGCCTCAGTTCTCACTTTCCATGACAATCCGGCAGGTCTGGACTGTACTAGCAGCCCGGGATCCCATGACTTTCTCCCCGTCTGTCGCGTGGTTCCCGGAGCCCCGAGGCTCTGATGTTTGTCCCCGGTCGTCGGCCGCCGCTGGGAACTTTGGCCTGAGAACAGACAGAACTTTGTGGCAGCCGGGAGGTTGGAGGATGGGGCCAAGTGGGAGCTGGCCACTCGTCCTCTGCTCCGTGGTGACAGCTCTCTGGACATCTGCGCGGCCTGCTCTGCGGACAGTGATAGCAGCAGCATCTGTAGTAATTTTTGCCTCCCCTGGAGGGTTAGTTTTCCTGTTAGGCTTAGATTATTATCTGTAAATGCTTCCATGTTACCGCTGTAACATGGAAGCATTTAGAGCTCATAATGTAAGCCTAACAGCAAAAACGAACCCTAACCCTCCAGCCCAGACAAAAATCCATACAGACCCTGCAAGGACCTTCAGCAATTCACCCAATCGGTAGCTAGGGGCGTGGCAGGGGCGTTCCTTCATGCAAGCCATGTCAAACCCCTAGCTTCCGGGTGGTGACAGATGTGTCACTGCCATCAATTTTTTTTTAACCAGATCATTTTTATTGAAGTTATATTCTTGAGTACAATCACCCCATAATTTCTACACATTTCTACATGCCTACGCATAAAATATACATAAAACATGATTAATTTTTATTGTCTGCGTAGGGTAATAACTTTATTTAAACAAATCTCCACCATCCCCCCCCCCCCCCTCAAAAAAAAACATTTTGACACATACAAATAAAGCTTCTCACTGCCTCGAAATCCAATTAACTTTTCTATAATACCTCAATGGAACAAGCAGTCAATGTGAACTATGCATTATATAAATCAGTGGGCAGTAATCAGCCTCCACACCTGCTAAGATGTTCTCTGAATTACAGATTCCACCCAGTTAATAGTAAAACCCAACACGGGACAATGGGAATGATCAAGAGGTAAGCCGTAAAAAGCAGATGCCTGCACAAAAGTAATTGATGAACAAGGAAAATTGCAGCAATTAACAGAAGGAATCTATAACGGTGATAACGGGCAGAAGAATGGATAGATGAGAGAACCCAAAGAGGGGAGAGGAGAAAGACGGAAATTATAGCAAGGTGTATAATGTAACAGGGGTATTTGATAAGGGGTGTATAGTTTAATAAGGGTGATGTTAAACAGAATCAGACGTGGGAGAGAAGTGGCTGTAAAAAACGAACCGTGAGAGAATTAACAGGAGGATTGCATAACAGTATGATGGGAAGCAAGCTAGATAAGTAATAAATAACCAGAGGGGCCAAACAGGGAGAAGAATGTGAAATGTAAAGACTACGCAAAAATAATTAGTGAATTAATGAATGCATAGAAACTATGGAAAGCAGTAGGGGGGAGAAAGAGGGAGAAAAAAAAAAAAGCTTGGTACCCGGCGGGTCCATTGCAAAAATGCTTGAGTCTCCCATTGACTTTAATGGGGTTCGTTACTCGAACAGAGCTCTCGAATATTACGAAAAGCTTGGCTCGAATAACGAGCACCCGAGCATTTTGGTGCTCGCTCATCTCTGTTTTTCCATCTCTCTCTCCCTCCCCCCGCCCCCACGTAAAAAAAGTTATACAACACATTATATGTACCCCAGAGTGGTGATATTAAAAAAAATACAACTTATCACAAATAACCCCACAAAGATATACCAATGAGTTACGGCTCTTGCAATGCGACAATGACAAACGCCTAGTCCTTAAAAGCAAATAGGCTGTCACTAAGGGGTTAAACCCGGTCATGTGCTCATCACATGACTATTGAGACATCACTCATTTGTTTTCCCGCGGGATTTAAATGTCCTGTTTTTTTGCTTTGTACTAATGGCCAGTAGGTGATAGGAGATTTCCAGATCATTGCATTACTTTTTTTCTTCACCTTTATTTACAGTTTACACAACGTCCCAACTTATTTTTTGAATTGGGGCTGTAGCCACATAATGGACGATGGCCAACAACGGAACTCCAATATGAATAATTGAAGGGACTTCTTAAAGGGTTATAATTGGTATTCAAAGCTGCTTATAAACATGTAATGTGAGCCAGATGACAGATGGACCACCCATCGATTGGTTGTCTGACTGTATTTTTGGATATACACCCTTTGGGGTGGGGGAGATATTTGGTTGTCGCAGTCCAGCTTCAAGTCTTCAGGTCCTTCAGATGTCCATTTCAAGAAGGGCATCTGTCCCGTGACCACTGCATTTAATGCAAATAAATGCCAAAGGACCACTAGGATGCCCTATTCTGAGTTTTATAGCCCGAGGTGCTAAATTTCTTGTTGACAAGATGTTTGGCGAACGAGAAGACGTGCAGCGATACTCCTCAGCTTCTGAACAGAGGAGTCTTTGATTTGGCCACCAACCAACAGAAGCTGCGGGCATTACTGACCTCTGTGAGGACATCTGGTCATCTTAACCTCGGTGTGACAGCAAAACTGGAGTATGCCCTTCTCTACCAGGCCAGTTTTAGAGCCATAACATTAAAACCAAGTCACATATTATGAAGATTGAAGACTGATAAGATGTAACTATTTAATGCTGACAACAATCACAGCTGCTTCCTGTCGGTGGCACAAGAGGAACGTGTCAGAGCAAAATAGGGTCAGGGGACGGAGAAACCACACCAAGCGGTTACAGAACGTGGAGAGGCTGCAGTCAGAAACAGAGAAGTTATTCAATACAATCATAGGTCTGTCAAACTTAAAGGGTAACAAAAGTTTTTAAAAACTTTTGACATGTCCGAGCAAACATGTCAAGAGTTTGATCAGTGGAGTTTCAGTGTCGATACCCCCGCTGATCACTAAAAAGCAGTGCCCATCTGAGTGTCGGGCCCCTTCAGCTCCTCTTAGCAGCTGAAGATGGACGCATAGATTCCATGGATATCTCAGTCATCCGTCTCAGGCTACAGAGAGGAGACACCAGGGTATGAAGGTGGCAAAAGGGGGAGTGAGTGCTGCAGTCGCCCTCCCTCTACAGCACTCGGAACCCCACTGATGAAAACTTTTGATGTGTCATTCGGACACCAAAAGTTTTTCGAAAGTGCAGTAACTCTGTAAAGGGGTTCTCCAAACAGAGTAAGTTTGTGGAAATCAGCTCAGCCTACTGAAAAAACAAAGTCATACCCCACCCAATCCAGCACAGCTCCCACTCCTGCTCTACTTCCAGCGACAGTGCCAATGATGTCCTGATGAAGCGAAGCGTGACCAAATCGCTAGCTTTTATAAAGTGATCTCTTCAAGGGCCAATAGATCACAGCAGTTCTAATGCGTGAATTTCCTGATATACACGGGATGAACAATCATCCCAAGTGGTCATCTCTAGCACTGCTGCTTTAACCCCTCAATGACCTCAGTGCTGCAAGTATACGGCACTTGGTCCCGGGCTTTAGTCTCGGACGATAGTAAATATATACGGTGCGCGATTAAACCTCCTGCAACCTGGTAGGCGGAGTACTCAGCTGAGGACCCAGGTTATGTAGCACTCAATGAGCACTACGCAGACAAGTGTCAGAGCTGCAGGGTCTTAGACACCAGACCATCTCTGATAGGGATTACTGTCACACTAGGGGGGATGCTTTCCCCTGTAATTGAGGCTCCTATGGATGTTTCAGTTACAGTGCAAAAGTGTGAAAGAAGAAAAAAATAAAATAGTGTGAATTTCCCCCAGAGATCTTACGTGAGGTCACTGAACATAGAAAGTAAAAATAAATTGCTAGGTGAGTATTGCTTTTTTATAAATTTTTTCTCAACCCCCTCGGAAAACAGAGGTAGGGCTTATTATTGGGATAGGGCTTATTTATGGGGAAAACTAATAAAATAAAATAAATTCATTGAAAAGAGGTATTAAAATAAAATATAGCCCCATATGTGGCAGCAAAAAATGATCTTGATAGGACAGGAAAAAAATAAGGTAATTAAAGCACCACATGGGTAAAATGAAAAAAACCAAAAAAACAAAACGCTAAAGACGTGCCTGGTCCTTTTGGACTTAAGCACTCTGGTCTTTACAGGGTTAATGGAGTGCATCAACACATTGCAGACGTCCAGCATAGTTGCATCGGTTCCCTAAAATATGGGCTATTTACTGAATGCAACAGGCCTTTAATATAAAGGTCTGCGGCTGCAGTAAAGAGCTGCTTGCATTCTGGAGGGCAGCGATGGGAGATTTTAGGCTGCTAACTGCTCCTGCAGAGCAAGACGACGGGAAGGTGCTACATGAATGTGTCTCCCTGGTTGATTTTCAGGCACTACAATGCCCCTGTAACATAGCCAAACCCTAACAGAAGGGGGAGAAAGCATGACTTAAGGCAATTGTGCAGCCCATAGACCGCGCTGTTACCCCCCCTAGGGTATGCGCACCATAGGCTCAGAGACTACATGCTGGACAAACCACCTCCGCATGTTACGCAGCCATATTTTCGGAGTTCCCAACTTTCTTTAGTTATCAGGAAGGATGAGAAGAGTACACAAGAAACAACAATGTCAAAAGGAGCCCCCTTCACCCGTATCCATAGGCTCCATTACCACTCTTACGCTAACATCTCACTGCGATATCGCACTTGCAAAAATGTGATTTCGGGGAAGTAACAATCCACCGTCGCAGCGCGTTTCCTATTGTTTTCAACGGGGAAACCTTGAATCGCATTGTGTGTGCCAAGCACGCGGCTAAGAAAAAAAAAAGAAACGCTCAAAGAATGGGGTTCATATTCATATGAGATTTCCAAGTCTCGCAACGCCCAAATCTCGCCCATGTGAAGCCAGCCTAATCTTTCATTGGGTGGATGGGGCTTTATAGATACGTTTGGCATCTCCGCCGGGAGCTTTCCGGTACATATGCCAATTGTATTCCATGAGCGCGGGGCCATCATAGCCTATGCCATCTGCATGGGGGGGGGGGACTGAGTGTAGCAAAATAAAGTTAGTAACTGTTGGCTTTAAGGACTGTACTTCTGACAAGTAACTCATCAGCGCACGGAGCGCCCGCGACCTGACCTGAAACTTACTGATCGCTCGCTCATGGTTTATGTAGGTCTTGGCCGGCGGCTGGAAGCAAGTTTCTATATGGTCCTTCTATCAACAGGAAACACATTGCTCCTGCAGGGTGCCCGGCGTGTCAGCCAACAACATGTAGCCTGCAGCTCTCGCTCAGCGCTGTTCACCAGATGCTCGCCACTATCCTGCTGCTCTCTTCTTAGTCCGAGCGTCGGGCTTCGCACAGCTTCTTCCTGTCGCTGCTTGGATTCTAAGCCTTATTTAAGGCTCTTAGCTGCCGGCTTTTGTCCTCCAACCCATTAATAATGTGTGTAAGTGTGAAACGTACTGTGATTGTACATCATAGAATTACTGAAAATCACCCAAAAGGCAGTGAAGAAAGCCAACATAAGAAGGTCCCTTTCAGTGATTTTTAGAATTCCTTACCACCACCTCAACGCTACAGGCTACTATTTGTCCGTACGACTTCTTTATACCCTACAAGTCCTTGTTCTCATTTATGGTAACACGAGGCGGAGGCTTCATAATGCGCAAATACAGGCAGCAATATGAGCCAGTCCAATAGAAGCCGCAAAACTAAAGGGGGTTGATCTTCCGAAAAGTGGCTTTTAATGATATATAATGCAGTCAGAGTCTTCAACGAGATGGAGAACCTATTCCATTAATTGCTGCTTATTACTTTTTAAAATACTCCATTGATCCGACATCCGCTACCGAACATGAAATGTTTGCAGGAGTGGTTGTAAAGGTCTTAAGAACTGAATTTTTAAAGGGGTTTTCTATTGAAATACTATTGATGACCTATCATCAGGATAGGTCATCAATAGCTGATCGCCGGGGTCAGTCGCTCAGGACCCAGACTGATCAGCTGTGTGGGCGCATGCTGTCAGCGGCGGAATAGCACAGAGGTCAAAGCGGAAGCCTCCACAGCGACCTCCGTGTAGTGGCCGGGGCTTGTAACTGCAGGCACGGCTCTGGGTGAAATTAAATGGGAGCCATGCCTGCAGTTACAAGCGCCAGCGACTACACAGGAGTTGGCACAGAGGCTTCCGCTCCAACCTCTGTATTTGCACCACTGACACCATGCACCACACAGCTGAATCGATCGGGATCCCGAGCAACGGACCCCGGTAATCAACTATTGATGACCTATCCTCATGATAGGTCATCAATAGGATTTCTATGGAAAACCCCTTTAAATTAGCAAGGACTTCAGGATAATCTACATTTTCAGTGTACCAACTTCCATCAGAGCGTACCCCTTGAACTGTTCACCGTCCATGGCTCAGTTTTCCACGTTTTGGGGACATGGCAACAGTCAGACTGGTAAGCACTTGATATGAAAGTCGCTTGGCAACGCTTGACTCTCCCTACCGACGCTATTGGCTGAAGCACAACGGTGCCGCTAGACTTAACATCGGAACTTTGACCTTGTCTGACAGATCACTCAATGTATCAAGCTCAAATTGGATGATTTTACGGCGGTGGTGAGGAGGTCACGAATCTAAGGACACCAAAATCATCCACCAGAGGTCACGCAATGGGGGTCAAAGTGCGGTGCAAGAAAGAGCCTGTAGGCTTTCATATATTAGATTTGCACTACCTGTACCCGAACTCCCGCCTTTACCACACTTTAATGCTCTAGTCTACGTTTGCATTGTACAACTATTAGACAGCATTAGTAAATCTGCCCTATTGTATAAAGAGGTCAGGCCATTATTAATAACCTCTGGATGTGTCAGACCGACATACAAGTTTTGATCAGCGGGAGTCGCTCTGCTGAGACACCTCTGATCCCTGAAATGAAGGGGCTGCAACCCTCACCCAAGCGCTGTGCCCCTTCAGCTATCATTGTTGCCCATCGGCTCCTCTAGGCTGCTGAAGATTGACACATAGACTTCTACGCTTCCATCTCCCAACAGCCGAGAGGAGCTGACAGGCAACACTGACAGCTAAAGGGGCACAGTGCCTGGGTGAGGGTTGCAGCCCCTTCATTTCAGTGAGGATCTCAGTACCTGGACCCCCGCGGATCAAAGCTTTTGCCATGTCATTAGGTTTTTTAAAAAGTGCATTTAATACTTTAAAGCCAGTGGCTGAAACCTTGTGTGGACCTAATAGTTCTTACTGCCGACCCCATGTCCTTATAGTTTGCTACACTTGATGGAAATGTAACAATCAGCCATAACAGTTAAAGGGGTTGTCTCGCGAAAGCAAGTGGGGGTAAGCACTTCTGTATGGCCATATTAATGCACTTTGTAATATACATCGTGCATTAAATATGAGCCATACAGAAGTTATTCACTTACCCACTCCGTTGCTGGCGTCCCCGTCTCCATGGCTCCGTCTAACTTCAGCGTCTAATCGCCCGATTAGACGCGCTTGCGCAGAAGGGTCTTCTGCCTTCGGCTCGGTCCGGCAGCAGCGGCGTTCTGGCTCCGCCCCCTTCTAAGCGTCATTGCGTAGCTCCGCCCCGTCACGTGTGCCGATTCCAGCCGCCTAATTGGGCGATTAGACGCTGAAGTTAGACGGAGCCATGGAGACGGGGACGCCAGCGCAGGGAAGGTAAGTGAATAACTTCTGTATGGCTCATATTTAATGCACGATGTATATTACAAAGTGCATTAATATGGCCATACAGAAGTACTTAACCCCACTTGCTTTCGCGAGACAACCCCTTTAAAAAAATCACTCACTTAATATTTTGTAGGTCCTCCGGTCTCCAAAAAGGCTCTGAGCCGCAGATACTACCCAGAGAGGACCAAGATCATGAACCGTAAAGTAGATGGGGTAAAACCACAGCTCACCTGAAGGCCGCAGCAGCCGACAGCGCTCAGTATAGATGCATTGTGAATGACCCGATGCTGGATCCCCGCCTTGGCCGCTCGCAGGACCAGGTCGCTGTGTGTTGTAGCCCTGCAGAGAAATACGGGATAAATAAACAGGATAGAAGCACCAAAATGGTTTATACAATTATACATCTAACATAGTATGCAAGACCCAAAAAAGACGTGTCAATCCAGTTCAGCCTATTACCCCTCCAAAGTTGATCAAGGGGAAAGCAAAATAACTTAATGAGGTAGAATCCAAGGACCTGTGATGAGGTCACCATCTGTGATCAGGGGTGGAGCATGTAACTCCCTCACTGGGAATGAAGGACTTTTGATGCCATCACCGTCGTGTGATCAGGGGCGGAGCATGTAAGTCACTCACAAACCCACACACTGCTCACTCACACACGGACGGACAGGTCATCGTTAGTATTTTGATGATGGGAGAGATCTCTGCATGGTCCCCCAATATATTTATACATAGTTATTAGGTCGCCCCTCAGCTGTCTTTTTTTCCCCCCCAAAGTAAATAATCCTAATTTTGCTAACTTCTCTAGGTATTGTAGTCGGCCCATCCCATTTATTACTTTAGTTGCCCGCCTTTGTACCCGCTCAAGCTCTGATATGTCCTTCTTGAGTACCGAAGCCCAAAGCTGTACATAGTATTCCATGTGTGGTCTAACCAGTGACTGGTAAAGAGGAAGAACAATGTTCTCCTCATGTGCCCCTAGACCTCATTTGATGCACTCCATGATCCCATTTGCTTTGGCAGCAGCTGCCTGACACTGGTTGTTCCAGTTTATTTATCAGTGTTAAACCTCATTTGCCACGTTTGTGCCCAAGCCCCCAACTTAGGCCTCCAACTCACGGGTGGATTTGCACTGCAAAATCTGGAGCGGATTCCATCTTCAGATTTTGCAGCAAATCCAGCACATAGCATGCTATAAAAAAAATGTAATTTCCTGCCCACGAGCAGAAATCAATTGCGATTTTCCACTAACGGAAAAGAAATCGCAGCATGCGGGATATGAAGTCAGTGGAAGCCGTCTGTACCGCGACCATTCTGCAATCATATTTGCGGAATGGCCACAGGAGCCGCGTCATCGCTATGGTGACAGCATGGTGTCCTCTGTACTGCACATGTCAGCACAGGAGAAGACGCTGGACAGGTAAGCAGTTCTGGCACGGGGTCGGACTCCCCTGCGGGAATCCCGCATGCAGGGTCCGCCCCGCCCGTGTGCAGAAGGCCTTAACCAAACCCTCTTACAACCGTATACTGTCCTCCCCCCTAGTGGTAATTTTTTTTAGAGCACAGCTGTGTCATAAAGGTGCACAAAGACTTAGACTCCAAATCTTACAAGGTTCTTTAAAGAAATGTATCCCAAAAGCCAGCATAATAGATGGCGGACACCATTAAGCAGAAAGAAGAGCGGCTAAGAAAGAGTGGCTTCCTCTTTGGTGCACTTGATCTGCTCATATTATTACACAGTCGTCCATCCATTTGAAGAGGCATTATGTAATACATGCTATATATAATAGTGGAGCTTATGGGCCCAAAGAATCTATATCCATGGATTTGTAGCAGGGCCATGTCCCTGAGCTCTTATGGCTGTAGGCCACTAGGGCTCCATTACCGCCCTGTTCTAGATTTCTACGTCACCCGGTGGAAAAGAAGTATATATGGTAGGTGACTATAAGGTAATAGATCACACAGGATGACTAGGAAATGCAGATGCCACCCAATACTTGTTGGACCGGCCTGAAGAAGCTTCAGATGATATATCATGAAGGAGGAAGCGTCAAAAAGAATGATTTAGAGGGAGAACATTCATACGGAAAACTAAAGTTTCCTACCCGAGTCTCCATATAAACGAGCGGTATGTGAGACGTCTTAGTTTCTTGCTGCTCGTAAATAACGTTTATTTTATTAGCATAAAGCTAAAAAAGAAAAAAAAAAAAAGGAGTCCAAGTTTTTAATAAAATGTCTATATTTTTGTGGATGGGATGTTGGCTGATTTCCCTGTCCCGATCTGCATGGGATTACCAATCTCTTTCATTTGATAGTTTTTAAGCCGCATTACTTTCCCAAGTGAAGTGGCCCTTGACCCCCCAGATAGCAGTAAGAGGTCAGCCGGCCACCTGCTCCACAACGAGGAAGCCCTCGTTAGAAGAAGGATTCCGAGATGCTAATAAGGAGTTTAAAATCTGTAACAAAAAAAAAGAACAAAAACCCCACAAAAATATAACAAAACATACAATCAAGTCCAAAACGAAAAAGAGAATAGGAGGGGGGGGGGGGGGGGGGGGGGACATTTTGGACATTGCAGAGATGATCCATCCTATATAAAGGGTTACTATAAAGACAGAGGATTATTACCGCTCATCACACGGTGGAGGTGACCCATGTGCCGGCTACTAGGGGCATCATTAGTCAGCGAGCAGCTGGCAGAACTGCTCATGTTGTCTCTAGAAGGCATCTCCTCCTCGTGCACGGGGCAGGGGGTCTGTACATTGTGGTGCAGACAGATAACGAGGACTAAGTGCCGCTGCCCGTTGGGAGAACTTCCCATCTTTAACCCCTTAAGGACCAGGTTGTTTTGTACCTTAAGGACCAGACACTTTTTAGGGATTTTACCCATGTGGCGGTTTTACTGCTCTATTTTTTTTCCTTTAGCTACCAAAATTATTTTTGCTGCGTTTTTTTTTTCCGTGACATATAGGACTATTTTTTAAATATCTTTTTCACTGACTTTTCTTTCCGTTTTTTAGTTTTATTGGGGGTAAAATGCTAAAAAAAATGATTTTTTTAACATTTATAGTTTTTTTAAAAATAATTTTTATATTTACACTAAAATAAAGTATGGAAATGGGTTCCTCTATTTATTTCGGACGTTTTGATATATAGTATGTATGTTTTTGGTTTATAGGGCGCGTACGGTGACGGTTTTTGTTGGCGTCTGCTTTGTGTTATTCTCTTTTTTATGTATGTATTGTTGTTTTATTCTGTTGTTTTGTTTTACTTATTTATGTAATTGTGTTTTTTACTATCTGTGTCCCCCATGACGTCATATAAGACCTCTGGGGGACACTCACTTTTTTTTTTTTTTAACTTTATTTGACATTTTCCCACTGTAGCTGGGCAGTCCATAGGACCCTCAGTTACAGGGGAAAGCAACCCCTGTGGTGACATTAGTCACCTGCAGAGCTGCCAGGGTCTAAGTCTGACCCTCCAGCTCTGCAGTAGCAGGGAATCCCGGGAGGTCACATGACCCCCCGAGGCTCCCGTAGTGAAAGAACTTCTTACTTTCACTTTGCCCCGACAGTGCTCACTGTACATCGGGGAAGCAGAAGGCAGGAAGGGTTAAAAACCCCTCCTACCTTCTGCTCCAGGTTATCAGCTGTCACTAACAGCTGATAACCCGTACCTGCCTCTGACTTATTGCAGAGGCAGGAGGCTTAGAGCACCGCCGTATTTTTACAATCGGTGGTCCTTTAAGCCCAGCACCAGCCGCCGTATATATACAGTGGCTGGTCGTAAATGGGTTAAACACAATTTATTACAGGATTGATTGTTCAGTGTCCAAATAAAACTAGCGGCGAGTCATTACCGGCCCATAGAAGGCAATCCGGCCCATAGATGGCAATCCGTCCCTGGCAGGGACCCCGTGTGCTGGATGCAGGACCCGTACTACGGACATACTTGTGCATCCTGCACCCGACTAGCATAAAACTGATACAGAAAGCAAAACTAAGAGAAGAAACTTTTTTGGGTACATATCAATCACACAAGCCAATGCAAAAACTAGTTTCTAGCGGATTTACACAATAATTTACATCGGTTTTCACCAAATCCTGCCCATTTTTAAAATAGAGGCGATGATGCAGAAAAGGGGCAAAATGTCACAATTGTGTGTAAATATGGCTTGCACAAAAATATACAACTTTTTACGCCACAATTGGGGCAAGAGGACCTTCTTAAAAGGGAACCCGTCAGTGCATGTAGCACCATAAAGTTATACTGCCGTTTGGGGAGGGGGCTGGGAGATGAGGAATTAGTTTTTTTCCTACTTCAGTTCCCACATTGCGTGACCGGCTGAAGTTGGCGCGCCACACAAATATCGGACTCTTTTCAGATTGTTGTGCACGTGCGCTCCTATAGACTTGTATGGAAGACTGCAAGCACGGAAAGCTGAAAAAGTCAGGTTTTAAAGGGAATTGGTCATCAGAAAATGACCTATTATACAAATCACATTTTTTTGTTACAAACATATTTAAGAATTTTGGGTCTTTTTGTTTTTTTTTTGGTCACAGTGCAGATTTAAAAAGAAAAAAAAATCCTAAAACCGTAGAACCTTCCTGTAGAGGAAGCTTTGCTCTCACTAACATCACCGTCAGGATTACACTGAGAGGTGACACCTATATGTAGAGGACACAGGATCCACCACTCACTGCAGGTATCAGCTGTGACTATTTACTCCCCTCCCTGCACAATAACCTCCACACAGATCCCAGAGCAGGTCTAGAGCAGTCTCCATACAAGTCAGTGGGTCCCCTCCTCTCCATTGTGTGAATGGCCCATGAAGCTGCTGTAAAGCATCTCTCTAAATGCTGTTAAATCTATCTCAGCAAACATGGCCGCCCCCATAGTCACGGAAAATGTTTCAGCATCTGGATTTGATTAATGCAAAATTTAATTTAATTCAAAATTAAATTTGATTTAATTCAAAATTAAAACCTAAAGAGACAAATTTTAAAAGTGTTGTCCCACTTCTAGCTGTAGGTAGCAGACAGTTCTACATATTGCACACTACAAGCCAAGTTCTATTCACTTCAATACTACTCAGCCTGCAGTACCAACTTGGGCCACCGTGCAACGTACGGAGCTGTCTGCTTCCTGCAGCAGAACTACAAGTGGGACAACCCTTTTAAGGATTTCTTACCTGTATAGCTAAGACACCTGACTATCTTTTCAGCTTGTGTGCAGCATGTATTATTTGGATTCCATCTTTGGATGTGCCTATTTAAGTCAATGGAGACTTAAATACACTACAAACGTACAGCACTGGACGCAGTCAGTATTTCATGAATCCTTTGTTAATAAAATACAAAAGTACAAAAAAAAAAGGGGTGTTTTTTTTTTTTTTTGGGGGGGGGGGGGGGGGGGGCAGACATGACAAATTATTGACATATCAATAGAAAAAGGCCCCACGGACTACATGTGGATGGAACTGCGCTCCGATGAAAAACATAACTACAAACGCAACACGGATGAGTAGCTCACGGGTCTAGTTACGGCTGTACAAGGGAGAAGGCAGCACTGCTACGGTGCAAATCATAGGCTGACATGCATTTTTACGTTGTGGTTTCTCCCTGGTCAATGGAGAAAAAAAAAAACTAAACAAAAACACTGTGGCAAACAAGTGCAAAAGTGGCGCTAGGAGGGGCATAACAGCATGCCAACATTGTATAAGAAATCGGTGATAAAGGTTCACTCCCTGCATGGTTCAGGTAGCCGGCTCCAGGTTGACTCCGCCCTCCATCTTTCCGAGGTCGGTAAATGGAGCACCCAGCTTGGGGAGGTTGTAATACATAAATTACCTGGAAGTGCTGCGGAATAAGTTGGCGCTATACGAATAACAGGATTGATTTTTAGTTTATTTAAGATGTAAAGGACCGCTTATACGGAACGATTAGAATTCAAAAAAATCATTCAAACGAGTGAAAGAACAATAAATCGCCTAAAGTGCGGCAGCCAACGATCGGGCGACAAATCATTTGCTTTTTGTTCATTTTCTGCAGGCATAAAAAAACTCATCGTTGGCGCATTCATTGATCGTTCGGTTTAAATACCAGTTGTTCAGTCCTTCTCAATTATACAGCAAACGTAAACGACGACGTATCTGCCTGTACATACAGGCTGCCCGAACCAACGCCATCATTCACTCGCTCCAACAACAAATTGGCGCTAA
Source organism: Eleutherodactylus coqui (assembly GCF_035609145.1). Lineage (NCBI taxonomy): Eukaryota > Metazoa > Chordata > Amphibia > Anura > Eleutherodactylidae > Eleutherodactylus > Eleutherodactylus coqui. The sequence continues at coordinate 247,375,917 of NC_089839.1, read as the reverse complement.
CGAATGTGCGCTACATTTATGGTGGTAACATCCGTCAGAGAAGGGATGGTAAAAGCAATAAATTATCCAGTTACGTGTTCTTCCACGGTCACCAGTAGTCCGCCATCATATGCGTACCCCATCGTCCGCAGTACTGTTCTTCCACGGTCACCAGTAGTCCGCCATCATATACCCATCCCATCATCCACAGTACTGTTCTTCCATGGTCACCAATAGTCCGCCATCATATGTGTATCCCATCGTCCACAGTACTGTTCTTCCACGGTCACCAGTAGTCCGCCAACATATGCATATCCAATCGTCTGCAGTAATGTTCTTCCATGGTCACCAGTAGTCCGCCATCATACGCATCCCATCATCCACAGTTCTGTTCTTCCACGGTCACCAGTAGTCCGCCATCATATGTGTATCCCATCGTCCGCAGTCCTGTCCTTCCACGGTCACCAGTAGTCCGCCATCATATGCGTATCCCATCGTCCGCAGTACGGTTCTTCCATGGTCACCAGTAATCCGCCATTATATGCGTATCCCATCATCTGCAGTCCTGTTCTTCCACGGACACCAGTACTCCACCATCATATACCCATCCCATCATCCACAGTATTGTTCTTCCAGGGTCACCAGTAGTCCGCCATCATATACCCATCCCATCATCCACAGTACTGTTCTTCCATGGTCACCAATAGTCCGCCATCATATGTGTATCCCATCGTCCACAGTACTGTTCTTCCACGGTCACCAGTAGTCCGCCAACATATGCATATCCAATCGTCTGCAGTAATGTTCTTCCATGGTCACCAGTAGTCCGCCAACATACGCATCCCATCATCCACAGTTCTGTTCTTCCACGGTCACCAGTAGTCCGCCATCATATGTGTATCCCATCGTCCGCAGTCCTGTCCTTCCACGGTCACCAGTAGCCCGCCATCATATGCGTATCCCATCGTCCGCAGTACGGTTCTTCCATGGTCACCAGTAATCCGCCATTATATGCGTATCCCATCATCTGCAGTCCTGTTCTTCCACGGACACCAGTACTCCACCATCATATACCCATCCCATCATCCACAGTATTGTTCTTCCAGGGTCACCAGTAGTCCACCATCATATGCGTATCCCATCATCTGCAGTCCTGTTCTTCCACGGATACCAGTACTCCACCATCATATACCCATCCCATCCCATCATCCACAGTATTGTTCTTCCATGGACACCAGTAGTCCGCCATCATATGCGTATCCCATTATCCGCACTCCTGTTCTTCCACGGACACCAGTAGTCTGCCATCATATGCGTATCCCATCATCCGCAGTAGTGTTCTTCCACGGTCACCAATAGTCCGCCATCATATGTGTATCCCATTATCTGCAGTCCTGTTCTTCCATGGACACCAGTAGTCCGCCATCATATACCCATCCCATCATCCACGGTATTGTTCTTCCATGGTCACCAATAGTCCGCCATCATATGCGTATCCCATTATTCGCACTCCTGTTCTTCCATGGTCACCAGTAGTCCGTCATCATATGCGTATCCCATCGTCCACAGTACTGTTCTTCCACGGCCACCAGTAGTCAACCATCATATGCGTACCCCATCGTCCACAGTCCTGTTCCTTCACGGTCACCAGTGGTCAACCATCATATATGCATCCCACCATCCACAGTACTGTTCTTCCACGGTCACCAGTAGTCCGCCATCATGTGTGTATCCCATTGTCCGCAGTCCTGTTCTTCCACGGTCACCAGTAGTCCGCCATCATATGCATATCCCATCGTCTGCAGTCCTGTTCTTCCACGGTCACCAGTAGTCCGCCATCATGATCGTTCACCCTGTTCATCACTCACATCACCGAGACAATCTGGAAATACATCCAAAATGTCTTTAAGTCCTGCAGTCTGCTGCTCATGTTTCACCTAAGTGTTCAGAAACAGCAGTGAGTGTATTCTCCACAAGTTCACTGCAGTCCTATAGTTCCCAAGGAAATGCCCTAAGACTGACAAGACAACGACCGCACTTTAAAGTTGTCCATGAATCTTGGAAAGCTGGTCTTTCATGAGTTCCCGTATTTGTGGTCCCTCCAATTTACCAGCTTTTAGCTTCTTCTTGCTCATCACAGGGAAGGAGATATGTACCATATGTACTAATAGTAAGCAAATGCTGGCGGGAAAATGAGGTGACTATAACGACAGATAACATCAGGAACAGATTCTGATTGGTGTGCGATCAGCGGCCGTGTTCACACTGAATGATTCTTGTTCAAATTTCGCAGGATCCGATGATTTTAGAAACGATAATGGTTTTGTGTAAAAGGGCCGTAATCCTTTATTTCCGCAGGCCGTAAGCAGCTGCCAGGAGTTTGTCTGATTTCCCTCCATGCATTGGAAGCATAACCCGAGCGTGCAGGTGGAGGTGAAAGGTGGGAAAATACCTGCCGGCCGTGGGGGCATTCATCCAAGGGCTATTGGGAGCGTTTCATATTCTGATGCGCATTTCCACCGAAGGGGATCAATGGCCGTATGCTCTTACATCACAAGTCCGGCCACGAGCTAAAACATGGGGCTTAGTTTGCTTTGCTTACAGCATTCAGTTTTCTAGGGGGAAGTTTTTGCAGTGGCTGTTCTTGCCAAAGTAAGACGCCCCGTGTTAGGGCAGTTCGCATGGGTTAGGCCGGCTTCCCATGGGCAAGAAAATCACGTGCGATCTGTGCGTTTGGAGACACATGAATACGAACCCCATTCCTTTGCAGCGCGTCCTCTTTTGGCGTGCCCGTACATCACCCACTGTTTTAAATGGGGCCGGCGGCAGCATCGTACCACGTGCTAGGTGCACGCAATTAAAAACAATGGGAGAAACACCGCGATCTCCTGCCGCGGCTGACAGTATCCAAGAGTAGATGATCCGGACAACCGCTTAGTACGGAGCAATCCCACATATGAATGAAGCTGTACTCACTGCATGGAGGGCGTTACGGATAAAACAAATGTTTTGTAAAGGGAATTGATAAGATCTGAATGTGTCAATTTCCCCAGATGAAGCGGCGACTTTGGACCCACGGAAGTGGAAATCCAATGAAACGGATGATTTCTGCACTTTAGGCCACACTAAAGGCCCATTTACACACAACGATTATTGCTCAAAGTGTGTTCAAACTGAATGAATTTGTGCGATAATCGTTATAAATGCGGGCAGTCGCGCACTAATCGTTTATGTATCATTTATGTTTTTAGCCGGCATAAAGTTAGTCGTCAGGCGGTTCACAATTTGTTCAATTTGAATGGGAATTTTCAGTCTTAAGCTGCTTCACGACTTGGGGGGAGCAAACAATGTACTCATTGTGTTTGCCTGGCATACATAATGAGTACGTTGTTTATTAAAGGGGTTGTCCCGCGCCGAAACGGGTTTTTTTTTTTTTTAACCCCCCCCCCCCGTTCGGCGCGAGACAACCCCGATGCAGGGGTTAAAAAAACAAACCGGAGAGTGCTTACCTGAATCCCGGCGGTCCGGCGTCTTCATACTCACCTGCTGAAGATGGCCGCCGGGGTCTGCTCCCTCCGTGGACCGCAGCTCTTCTGTGCGGTCCATTGCCGATTCCAGCCTCCTGATTGGCTGGAATCGGCACGTGACGGGGCGGAGCTACACGGAGCCGGCATTCTGCACGAGCGGCTGCATTGAAGACAGCAGAAGACCCGGACTGCGCAAGCGCGGCTAATTTGGCCATCGGAGGCCGAAAATTAGTCGGCACCATGGAGACGAGGACGCCAGCAACGGAGCAGGTAAGTATAAAACTTTTGATAACTTCTGTGTGGCTCATAATTAATGCACAATGTATATTACAAAGTGCATTAATATGGCCATACAGAAGTGTATAGACCCACTTGCTGCCGCGGGACAACCCCTTTAATGTCAGAAGACAATGGAATCCTGCTGGCCAGAAAATCCCTTGCATAAACACACACCCACCTGAGCAAACAACTCGTACGGACTTTACTATAGCTAATGAATGAAACAAAGATGGTTTTGAGCCACGATCTGTACCGTAATTGTATGCAAAAAAAAAAAAGTCGTCAACTTGTTCAGCCGTTTAAGCGATAATCGTTGCGTTTACAAGGGCCTTGAGTCACAGTATTCGCATTTTCAGGGAATGCTGCAGGTTTCTAAATCAGGATGCCTTATTTAATGTAAATTTCTTCCGAAATTAAGAATTTAACCCAACGTAACACAAACATCCCGCACACGTACAACTAGTTATGGATTGCAGACCCGTAAGTTACAATGAAGTTATAGCTGACTATGCAGGGGACCACCATGGGCACACAGTCACAAAATCCCCCACAGTATTGCCCGACTGGACTTGCTCTGCCCGTTTTGTTCTAGTTCTTGGGAGAAATATTCCCAAAAATCGCATAGAGCCTGAATGCTGAGCTCGGATTATGTCACTACACGAAGCTTCCTCTTACCCAAATGGATCGCCAACCACCAAGAAGGCCACATCACTAACGGCGGCATCTCGGAGGATCTCGTCCGCTTCCTGCTCCACGGTCTCACGGTCAGCGAGGATCAGCTCCCGGCCATAGAACTCCTCCTGCAGGAGTAAAGCAGATTAGATATATTCTTACTATTATTATTATTATTTACTGGAGGTGTATATAGTCAAGGGAGGGGTGGAATTAATTCAAAAAATATGTGATATTTTCATATTCTCTCTCTCTATAATATATATATTTTTATTTATTTTTAATTAATTTTTTTTTTTTTTTCATTCCATCTTTGGAGGACAGGAATGTTTATTTCTGTTTAAATTCCCTTCTGCTCCAAAAACGGATCAGCTGAAAGGACTTGAAAGAACTCTGTAAGGCAGATGTGAACGAGCCCTTAGATACGTATTTAGGGCAATGGGGGGGAGGGGGGGGGAGCATGTGATGACAGCGTGCGGGGGGGTGGGGTCGGGGGGGGTCTGGGAGTCGATTCACACAGCTGATGGCTGTGGGATGTTGGCAGCAGAATGAAATCCTGCCACAGGGTTGAGCCCCCTCACTGCCAGCAGAAAGGATCCGCCGTGGATTCTAAGGATACTGCGCCATCACGGAAATAAGGTGGATTTGTGCCCAGAAGCTCCAGCGTGGTCCGCCACCAGGCCACGTGTGAGCATCACTGCGGACTTACTGGCAGAACATCTCTGCGATGGCGCACACTCTGGAATCGCACCGCGCTCAGTCACCACCTGCGCCACCGTGGCCTCTTGGTGAGGAAGGTGGCAGAAGTACCCCCGGATGGCACCAATCACCGGGCACGTGGGCTAATCTGTGCCTTGGGGCAGCGTTCAGGGAAGTGCGTACGGGTCCGCTTAGACAGGCCGATTATCACTCGAGTGCCGTGCCCGCGAGCGGGCAGATGCAGCGCCGGCTCGCTCACAGGTCAGTCTTTCACATTCGCCGTATAACGCCATTCTCACACAAACGTTTTTTCCCGTGATTACCACTGCGTTGTGAACGGCGCCGGCAGACCTGTGCTCAAACGGAGAGATGGACAGTGCCGCCATTTTCGAGTGCTGTCTTATTTTTTGCATTTTCGCACTTCGCACTCAGCGGTGGGAAACCAGCCTGAATGAGGAGGACGGAGCGAGCGCCATTTATAGCGAACGACAGGACATGATGATTTCTATGTCTGCAGGAAACGGACGGCGAGCGAAAAGGAAACGATTATAATTCACTTCTGTATATACGGTATAAATTATATAATCACGCACCCCTGCACAATATACGGTGAATACCCCCCCTGCGCAGTACGCAACCTATATACCGTCTCCCCCCTCCCCCTGCGCAGTACGCAACCTATATACCGTCTCCCCCCCTGCGCAGTACGCAACCTATATACCGTCTCCCCCCCTGCGCAGTACGCAACCTATATACCGTCTCCCCCCCTGCGCAGTACGCAACCTATATACCGCCTCCCCCCCTGCGCAGTACGCAACCTATATACCGCCTCCCCCCCTGCGCAGTACGCAACCTATATACCGCCTCCCCCCCTGCGCAGTACGCAACCTATATACCGCCTCCCCCCCTGCGCAGTACGCAACCTATATACCGCCTCCCCCCCCTGCGCAGTACGCAACCTATATACCGCCTCCCCCCCCCTGCGCAGTACGCAACCTATATACCGCCTCCCCCCCCTGCGCAGTACGCAACCTATATACCGCCTCCCCCCGCCTGCACAGTACGCAACCTATATACCGCCTCCCCCCCCTGCGCAGTACGCAACCTATATACCGCCTCCCCCCGCCTGCACAGTACGCAACCTATATACCGCCTCCCCCCGCCTGCACAGTACGCAACCTATATACCGCCTCCCCCCGCCTGCACAGTACGCAACCTATATACCGCCTCCCCCCGCCTGCGCAGTACGCAACCTATATACCGTCTCCCCCCCTCCCCCTGCGCAGTACGCAACCTATATACCGTCTCCCCCCCTGCGCAGTACGCAACCTATATACCGTCTCCCCCCCTGCGCAGTACGCAACCTATATACCGTCTCCCCCCCTGCGCAGTACGCAACCTATATACCGTCTCCCCCCCTGCGCAGTACGCAACCTATATACCGCCTCCCCCCCTGCGCAGTACGCAACCTATATACCGCCTCCCCCCCTGCGCAGTACGCAACCTATATACCGCCTCCCCCCCCCTGCGCAGTACGCAACCTATATACCGCCTCCCCCCCCTGCGCAGTACGCAACCTATATACCGCCTCCCCCCGCCTGCGCAGTACGCAACCTATATACCGCCTCCCCCCGCCTGCGCAGTACGCAACCTATATACCGCCTCCCCCCGCCTGCGCAGTACGCAACCTATATACCGCCTCCCCCCGCCTGCGCAGTACGCAACCTATATACCGCCTCCCCCCGCCTGCGCAGTACGTAACCTATATACCGCCTCCCCCCGCCTGCACAGTACGTAACCTATATACCGCCTCCCCCCGCCTGCACAGTACGTAACCTATATACCGCCTCCCCCCGCCTGCACAGTACGCAACCTATATACCGCCTCCCCCCGCCTGCACAGTACGCAACCTATATACCGCCTCCCCCCGCCTGCACAGTACGCAACCTATATACCGCCTCCCCCCGCCTGCACAGTACGCAACCTATATACCGCCTCCCCCCGCCTGCACAGTACGCAACCTATATACCGCCTCCCCCCGCCTGCACAGTACGCAACCTATATACCGCCTCCCCCCGCCTGCACAGTACGCAACCTATATACCGCCTCCCCCCGCCTGCACAGTACGCAACCTATATACCGCCTCCCCCCGCCTGCACAGTACGCAACCTATATACCGCCTCCCCCCGCCTGCACAGTACGCAACCTATATACCGCCTCCCCCCGCCTGCACAGTACGCAACCTATATACCGCCTCCCCCCGCCTGCACAGTACGCAACCTATATACTTTTGCACTGTATAATGGAGATATATACCCCTCCCCCCTGCGCTGTATACAATATATTTACCCCTCCCCGCTGCACTATATACAATATATATATACCCCTCCCCTGTATACAATATATTACACACATACATACACCCCCCTGCACAGTCTCTCCAGCATCCCCCCTGCCAGTAATGGCGGCCCCCGTGCTGGCAGGCACACACGTACCAGAGCCTCCTTGCCCACAGTCAGGATAGACGTATAAGCCTCCAGATAGACCCTGGAGCAGCTCCTGATCACCTCCAGGCCCCGCACTGTCACGTCCTTGGCGTCCCCCAGCCCCAGGCCGATCAGGTACAACATGGTCCTCAGTCAGCAGCGTCCCGGCCGTCACTGCGCTCCGATGTCTGCACTAGCGGTTAGATGTCAGTCTCCATCCAGGCACGCTGACAGCTCCAGCACCGCCGCGCACTACGGCCGCCTGTCGTTAAGCAGCACCCTTTGACCTCGGCAGCCGTCAGCCGTCCATGATAACTACTGGCAGCATAGGCTCTCTCGTTGCGCCGCGCCGCCATCTTGGGGTTAGTGTGTGGGAGAGCACAGGGCGGCCATGTTGAGTGAGGGCAGGGGGTAGACTTCGCCTCTTTTACCGGGGGACCGGGGAGTGAGGAGAACACTAATGAAGGTAAAATATTTTCGACCATGTTTGTTCTCAATGAAATACAATAAAACTTTAAAAAAAATCAAAACAACAATTTTTGTAACAAAATGTTTTCTATCGGACAGGAAGGAAGAACATGGAGATTCCCATCCAGTTCCCCACTGTGCCTCTATCTAGTGGCCACAACATCCCTGTTCTTGGCCTAGGTGAGTCCAGTATGGAAGCCTGTCCGTGTGCAGGGCGAGTGCAGGTCCAGCGAGGTTTGGGGGTACTACAACTCCCAGCAGGACATATGGGATACGTGAAAGTGTTCACGCCACACGCTCGTTCCTTTCCTTCCCATAGGTTTCTATATCCGCCACTCCGCTGTTCATATTTCCATCTGTCTGTTACAATGTGGAACTAAAGAACAATAAAAGCAACGCAAATCTGGCAAAATGATGGAAATCAGCGCAACCTGACGGACGCACTGACTGTAATGGATTCCGTCCGCTTATGCCAGTCTACCGGAAAACATAGGGCCGCTGTGCTTTACGAATGAATGCCCAGACAGGGCGAGCTGACGAACGTGAACAGGCCAAGGCGGGGTGCGCATCAGCGCCATTTTAGCTATTATTCAGAGATCCCTAATTTCGTCAGACCGAGGGCTTAGACACATGAACATGTTTTTCTCCCCTTATGCGGACGCGGTAATAGCTGATTTCAGTTTTTTCATTTTTACTATCGCGGTTCTCGCCGTTAATTGTACGCCCAAGAGAAGATAGGACCTGCCCTATTACCTACGTGTGGGAAAGATCGGGCAGCATCTATTTTTTCGCAATTTTTTTCAAACTCCTGCACTATGGCATAGAGATTGAACGGCCGGCAAGGGGAAAAAAACTAGTTCAGGCAGAACTACGCTCCATAGCGACAAACATAGTTGTGCATATGGCCATCTGAAACCGCCCTGAAGTAAACAAATCCGTTAACCAGGATCGTTTCCACTTGGATCAGTTAGGACTCTTTCACATCAGCGTTAGCCCCATTAGAGATTTCGTTTTCTCTATTCCGTTTTTGGAGCAGAAAAATGGAATTAAACATCTCCATTTTTTTCCCTCGTTGATTTCAGTGGGTTTTCAAAAAAATGGAAAGATTTCCGCTTGCTTCTTTTCTATTTTGTTTCCGTTTTTTTAATGGAGCAAATGGCACAGTCTGCCGCTATAGGCCTCTTTCACACGGGCGACAGCAATATAGCAGCGAGAAAATGGCACCAATATCACATCTTTGTTCTGTGCGATATCGCTGCGTTTTCCTGTGGCGATATCGCGACTTTGTAGCGCTCATCTGGGATTTTTGGAGGGGCTTGAAATATAAGCCCTGACCCGAAAATAAGGCCTATCTGTGCTAAAAGAAAGCAATACATCACCTAACAAGCTCTGTCCACTCTGCCACACGTCTCCTCCCGAAGCTCCGGCACACAAATTCCTGCCTCCGGGAAGTGCTATCTCTGATTGGTTCTTATGTGCCACGGCTCAGCCAATCACTGCAGTGCTCGATGAACCAATCACAGCCATTCAATGAGATGGCTTCACTGATGCTTATACTTCTGCAATCCACCTCGTTCGTCACTGGCCGCACTCTTAAGGCCTCATGTCCACAGACGATTGACGCAGTGCAGTCAACCTATAAACGATCAGTAATTAAATGCCTGTGATGTCATTTTTCACGATTTACGGATCGCATGCGCGGTAAAAAAAAAATCGCTGTATGTACCATTTTCTGTGGATTCCTGCACGGACGGCTTCCGTTAAAATCAATGGAAGCTGTCCGATCCGCGCCACACCCACAGCTAACACTGCGGACGTGTTGCAAATCCACAGTAAGGGTGCCTACCCACTTGCGATTTTTTTTCCTGTGATGTTTTGCGTTTTTTCTCAAGAGCAATTAGTATAGAATGTGTTCTTGTCCATCTAGGTTTTTTTTTCCGTTTCGTGGGTTTTTTTCACATAGGAACTGTCAGTTGCATATGTCTCCTTATTTTTCTCTTAAAGGGGTTGTCCCGCGAAACAAAGTTGGGGTATACACTTCTGTATGGCCATATTAATGCACTTTGTAATGTACATTGTGCATTAATTATGAGCCATACAGAAGTTATTCACTTACCTGCTGCGTTGCTGGCGTCCCCGTCTCCATGGTGCCGTCTAATCTTCAGCGTCTAATCGCCCGATTAGACGCGCTTGCGCAGTCCGATCTTCTCCCTTCTGAATGGGGCCGCTCGTGCCAGAGAGTGGCTCCTCGTAGCTCCGCCCCGTCACGTGTGCGGATTCCAGCCAATCAGGAGGCTGGAATCGGCAATGGACCGCACAGAAGACCTTCACAAGGTAAGTAAGAAGTCACCGGAGCGCGGGGATTCGGGTAAGTACTACCCGTTTTTTTTTTTTATGCCTGCATCGGGTTTGTCTCGCGCCGAACAGGGGGGCTATTGAAAAAAAAAAAAACCCGTTTCGGCGCAGGACAACCCCTTTAATGCACCCATGATTGTCAATGGAGGGCTGCAAAAAACGCAGCGGAAAACGCGCAAAAAACGCGCAAAAATGACGCGTTTTTCACACGCGAAAATCAGCAACGCAAGTGGGTAGGCGCCCTTAAGCAGGAGATTTAAAGAAAAAAAAACACGCAATGTGCTTGCACACGGCACGCCCGCACGCATCTGTTGTGCAGAAGAAAGAAGATCCGTCCAGGACGGAGAAGACCCGCACCACATCCTTACAGGTAACATAACGGCTGCAGGCACTGGTGGAATCCACGCGTGTCGTGGACATGAGGCCTTAGGAACACTTCCTAATAAATCTTTTGAATAGGAGCATCAGAAACTGACAAATGTGCACGTTTTACTGTTTCTGATGCTCTCGTCTATCTCCACGCAGAGCGACAGTACCTGCTCGTCCTGGTCTCTGGGGAGATTTCGGGGATCTCATTCTGGGGGTCCCAGAAGCCAGATCTAACAATTGAAAAGTTATAAAATTAAAAGCATAGTTTGTCAGCGGACAACCCCTTTAACTCTGTAGCCACTCAATCAATAGTCCTAAGCAGGCAGAATTAACAGGACTTTGTCAGCAGAAAGTGGCCTATTATTATACATTTAGGTGATTTATAAAAAATTTTTCGATAACAATCTGTATTAAAAAAATCCTGAAATCCTGCATTTTTCACTCTGAGCACAGAGCCCAATGGGCTGATACTTCCTGATCTGTGGAGAAAACTTTGAAGCAGTCCTCTCACTGACATCACAGACAGGATAAGGGAGATCTAGAGATGAGCGAGAGTACTCGCTAAGGCAAACTACTCGAGCGAGTAGTGCCTTATGCGAGTACCTGCCCGCTCGTCTCAAAAGATTCGGGTGCCGGCGGGGGAGAGCGGTGAGGAACGGGGGGGGGGGAGATCTCTCTCTCACTCTCTACCCCCGGTCACCCCTGCTCAGTCCCGCAACTCACCGCTCTCCCCCGCCGGCTCGAGTAGTTTGCCTTAGCGAGTACGCTCGCTCATCTCTAGTGCCTTCGCACCTCTGTTAGGGCTCAGTTCAGAATTTCCATTTCTCCGTCCCGTTTTTTGGAGGAGACAAAGTAAAGTAAAACTGAAATAAACTGATCATTTTTATCCCTGTTGATTTCAATGGTTTTGAAAAAATGGAATACTTTCAGTTTGCTTCAATTCCGTTTTGCTTCATTTTTTTGCCATTGTTTACAAAAATGATAACAGTTACCACTTATCTAGCTTAATGATAAAAAAAGAGTCCGCTTAAATTCTCTTCTTACTAATACTATGTGAAAGAGAACTTTTTTCTCTATTAGTTTAGTAAGTTTTTATTTTGCAATGCCACCGACGGTGTGCTGATCATTTCGGTCAAACTTTTATCATTTTGTAAACAATGAACTTTTTGATGGATTGCTGTGAAGCGCCTGAAAATTCCCCAGAATAGTGACTATCACTAGTATTAAGGCCCATTTACACGAGCCGATGATCGCTCAAAGATCGCTCAAACAACAGTTTGAGGTACAGCTTTGAGCGATCATTTTGTATAAACTATTAAGTAGCTACTCAGCTACTTAAGAGCAATTAAGTGTGCAAATGAAGCCTTATAGTTTAGTCACACGGGCGCATCGGCACCCGTGTTACTGCAGGAAGGAGACGGCCGCACTTCAGGACGGACGTCTCTCTGCAGCGCCAGAAGAAAGAACATGTGACCGGCTTTATTGCCGGTCATGTGTTCTTTCTTCAGCGCTGCGGGGAGTCGTCCATCCTGAAGTACGGCCGTCTTCTTACTGCAGTAAGGGCTCAGTCACACAGGCACATCGGCGTGTGACTAAGCCCTTAAGGCCCATTTAGACACAACGATTATGGCTCAAAATTCGCTCAAAGTCGTCTTTTGAGTGATGCACTGACATCTCGCAGTTTTCGTTATGCCATCGCTCATCATTGTCTTTCAGCGTGCTGAAAGACGATGATGAGCCTTATCAGGGATTCACAGCGGGATACAGCTGATACTATTGTTTCAGCTGTATCCCGCTCCCTGATGACAGGTGGGGTATGAAGAACACAGCGGTCCAGCTCTGTTCTCCATACCCCGCACGGAGCGCTTGGCTGTATAACAGCCGGGCGCTCCGAGCAAATAACAGCTGGATGCAGAAGACAAGCGGCCCCACTTGTCTTCTGTAGCCTCTATTCGGAGCGCTGAATGCACGCAATGATTATCACTCAAAAGTCGCTCAAAAACCATCTTTTGAGCGATAATCGTAGTGTGTACCTGCACTGACATCTCGCAGTTTTCGTTAAGCCATCGCTCATCATTGTCTTTCAGCGTGCTGAAAGACGATGATGAGCCTTATCAGGGATTCACAGCAGGATACAGCTGATACTATTGTTTCAGCTGTATCCCGCTCCCTGATCACAGGCTGGGTATAAAGAGAACAGAGCGGTCCAGCTCTGTTCTCCATACCCGGCACAGAGCGCTCGGCTGTATAACAGCCGGGTGCTCTGTGCAGAAAACAGCTGGATGCAGAAGGCAAGCGGGAACACTCCGCTTGTCTTCTGCATCCTCCGCTCAAAGTGCTCAGCTGTATAACAGCCGGGTGCTCAGAGCGGGGAACAGCTGATGCAGAAGACAAGCAGGGACACGCCGCTTGTCTTCTGCCTCCTCCACTGTGAGTGCTCGGCTGTATAACAGCCGGACGCTCGGAGCGGGAAACAGCTGGATGCAGAAGACAAGCGGGGCACCCCGCTTGTCTTCTGCTTCCTCCACTGGCAGTGCAAGATGATCTTGCGCTGTAAATGGAACAAGGATTATCGCTCAAAAGTCTAAATGGGCCTTTAGCTGAAAGCAGTTAATAGCCCGAGGGCCCTTATCTGCATTCAGCCCCTTTGTTCTCCGACGGGAAACAATGCTATCAGCACTACCCGCGGAGAACTGCTGATAAGGCTGAACAACGATTTTTAGGTTGGCCTGAATTTAACGATGATCGCTCAAACGATTGTTTTAAGCGATTTGTGAGCGATCATCACTCCGTGTAAATGGGCCTTAACAGATGGGAGAAATATCAGGTTCGTATCACCTTTTGGCTAGATTCTACAGTGGCCCAAATTTCCCTCCATGGAGAATGACAGATTTTGAGGCCCCCTTCGAGCAAAGTTTTCAAGCTAGCCTTGGAACCTGAAAAGTTCCCGATGTAACATTAAAGGGGTTGTCCCGCGAAAGCAAGTGGGTCTATACACTTCTGTATGGCCATATTAATGCACTTTGTAATGTACATTGTGCATTAATTATGAGCCATACAGAAGTTATCAAAAGTTATTCACTTACCTGCTCCGTTGCTGGCGTCCTCGTCTCCATGGTTGCCGTCTAATTTTCGCCGTCTAATGGCCAAATTAGACGCGCTTGCGCAGTCCGGGTCTTCTCCTTTTCTCAATGGGGCTCCGTGTAGCTCCGTGTAGCTCCGCCCCGTCACGTGCCGATTCCAGCCAATCAGGAGGCTGGAATCGGCAATGGACCGCACAGAAGCCCTGCGGTCCACCGAGGGAGAAGATGCCGGCGGCCATCTTCACCGGGTAAGTAAGAAGTCACCGGAGCGCGGGGATTCAGGTAAGCGCTGTCCGGTGTTCTTTTTTAACCCCTGCATCGGGGTTGTCTCGCGCCGAACGGGGGGGGGGGGGGGGGAGGGTTGAAAAAAAAAAAAACCCGTTTCGGCGCGGGACAACCCCTTTAAATTTAGTATAAAACGTTGTGCAGGACCTCCAATCTTTAGCTTTTAGGATCACGTAGTTCCACATTTATTAATAGCTAAAAAATGCCATTTTATTTATTGTTGTACGGCACTTGCGGACAGCCCCCTAAACAGGAGGTCTAACTCAGGAACCATTCGCTGGGGGAACCTAAAACTTGGGAAAATTTCTTTTGATACCATGGGAGCGTAATACACACATTTTGAACAAAATCTGAGATATGAAGATGGAGACTTTTTCTTGTTTTAGACCACTTGACATGGGATAACTGAGATCATGAGCTTTCTACCAGGCACAGTATGTGCCACTTTGTGGGTCATCTTACCTAAGGCCGTTGAGCGTGAAGTTACTTTTTTTGCCATATTTATATATGTGCCATTAACCGACTGGACCGAAATTACCGTGGATCAAATGAAGGCGGAATCTGCAATTCAAATGCGGCCGTGTGATATCGGCCTGAGACATGTAGGCAAGTAATTCTTGAAGACAGATGTTGCAAGCTAACTGTGTTACCGAGTCACGGCGCGGCTATTTGCATAGTAAGGCCGCCATTCAAACTGAATGGTAGTGGCTTTGCTAAGCGATTAGCATAGCAGCGCTTGGCGGTTTGCAATACAAATGTAGTTCGCCGTTCTTTATGGATGGTGGGGCTACATATGCGCACATTTATCATAGGTTGCAAATTGTGCTAGAGAAACCCACGTACAACTCGCATGGAACAGCTCAAAACTGGCGTACACGGACACAGTACACTGACACGCACTGGGAGGCGCTAGTTGTCATCCATAAAATGGACAAAAATAGAGGACATGCCGTGAATCTTGTGTATAGTCCTATAGGTGGACTAACACGTGGCCCCAAAATACACTAGTGTACCAGCAATTATCTGCTGTAGACAAGTTTTTCCCATTTGCCCACTTAGGCTGTAGGGAATTATTAGAGAAGAGCTCCGCCCACTGCGCCCGCTGCATCCTAGCTAGGGGATCCAGCTTATCCGCCCATTCATTTTATGGCAATATTACATGTTTGCTGCACCATCACATCGGGTACGGGTATACTAGACTCTCCCAATCGCGACCGTGTAAAGCATTCAATTCCAATGCATTCATTGACATGGGGGATTTTTAGCCGCGAGAAAAAAATTCCAGCTGAAAATCGTCCTTTTCACGCAATACGGCCGCGTGAGTGGACCAGAAAACGCAAATTGCTTTTGGAAGTAGATCGTGGTTTTATTTCATGCGATGCATTTTGCGTGAAAATGGAACGCTTATGTGGAAGAGGCCTAAACCTGACGATTTGGGTAGAGTTTCTTCTTAATGAATAGTATAAATGTGATTTCTTCGTCTGGTATTAGCATCCAGTGTGTCATTGGTGTTCTTCATGTTATAATTATTTGGTATATGGTAGAATTCTTAACCCCTTAAGAACCAAGCGTGGTAAATATTTGGCGTTTGGTCAGGGGCTTTAATCCCCGCCGATAGCAAAAATACGGTGTGGCTTTAATCAAAGCCTCTGCTCCGGGAATCAGGCAAGAGCAGATCGGGTCCTCAGCTGTTAGTCACAGCCGAGGACCTGGAGGAGAAGGGAGAAGCAGTTTGTTACCCCTTTTGCCTTCTCCTTCCCCGGGTACATAGCACTCAATGAGCTCTATGTACTAAAAAGTGAAAGTGGGAGTGTTTCATCAGTGGTGACGTGACTGGCGGGAGCCCCCTGCCACAGCGGAGCTGGTGGGTCCTAGCAGATTCTGATCAGCTCTGCCAGTGATTATTGTCACTACAGGGGATGTTTTTAAGAGGTTAAGGAAGACAGCTTATTTAATCATTGAAGAGGAAGCCCCTTATCTGGTTGGCTCTGGGGTAGAATTGCTCTTCCTGAAACTTCTCAGATATTTACCAACATCAAAAAAACGTTAAAAAGGAAACATTAGTGTTGGCAGACGTCCACCCTTCCCTGGCATGCTGCCACTTGTACAATTGGCCACTTTATGAGATGCCAGATTAGGCTGGCATCAGACTGGTGAGCGCGGTATTGGGCCATGAATCCCGCCCCCATATTGTGTTCCCCAACATTTGAAAGCCCTGTGGATGCGAGGTGCTTTCATGTGAAAACAGCCTCACATCACCGCGGGGATGAAGGGAATCCCTACCGCGGCAGAGGATGGCGGAGTTCTCCCATTGCCGTCAACGGGGCCGGCATTGCTGCTGTCGACTGGCCCATTTAAAGGAATGGGCGATCTTGCAGAAAGATAGGACTTGTTGCAATGTGTTTCCAACATAGCATGACACAGTGCCATGCAGGAAAACATCACTAATGTGCATGAACCATTCAAAAGAATGGGGTTTCTATTTGTGTAAGATTTGTGCCTTCACACTTGCAAGGAAATTGCACGATTGAGTGAAAACATAGAATTATGAAACCAATGATTTTCAATAGTTTCATTCCCATTTGCGATGCTTTCATTCATGCGATGTGGAGTGAAAAAAAAATTGCAGCATGTCCTATCTTTCTACGTTTTGCGTTTTTTTTTGTTTTTTTTTGCAGGCAGCAATGATGCAATGGAAGATTATTCTCAGGAAAACGCATCGCTGATGCTCAAAAATCGCGGGATCAAAGATGCAATTTTGCTACGATTTTCTTGCAGCAAAATTGTGATCGCCAGTGTGAAGGAGCCCTTTCGGTCAGCACCCACCCTAAGGCCGCCTGCACACAATTAGGTCGGATTCCGCATGTGAGACCACCCCCCTCGGAACTCAGTTCTGACCCCGGCTGACGATCCTATTATCTTTGCTTTTTGTATTGTGGATGACCGCGGATGCTCACCATCAGACATGCGCATTCCTTTTTTTTTTTTAAATCTGCCTTCTCCTATGGGTCCTCGGAGTTACACCTAAGAGGACCCCCGCTGTCGCTAGGCGATGACATGGGTACCCATGGCCTATCCGCATTGTCAATTGCGGATGGGCTATAGGTCAGGCGGCTTCCATTGACTTCAGTGGAAGCCGTCTGTGCGTAATCCATACAAAAATAGAACATGCTGCGATTTTACATCTGCTGACGGAAATCACAATCCCTATCCGCTCCTGTGAGCGGATATATGAATGTTCTAATTTTTCAACGGGTGCGGAATACTGCGTATCGTCTGGGCAGCTGACGATCACGGGTTCCACAATTGAAATCTAGTCATGTGCAGGTAGCCTAAGAGGCAGTAAGTCTATTGTGATATAACTAACTGTGGGTTTACAAGGGACGAATATCGAGCAAATGATGCCCGACACTCGTCCCTGTGTGTCCTTGCTCCTGTGCTGTTGCACAGGAGCTAGTATTGCCGGCTCGTTCACAGAGCGGCCAGAAGGGGGGTGGGGCACTGCAGGAGATTTCTCTCCTCGTGCTCCCTACCACGGTCTATTGACATAACACAGCGGCCATTCACTACTGAACAGCCGCTATTTACACTGAGCGATCAGAGATCTGCTCATCATCCATCAGCGATGGACGATGAGCTGATCGCTCAGTGTAAATAGCAGCTGTTCAGTACTGAAGGGCCGTTATGTTAAGTCAATGGAGAGGGGCGGGGAAGCACGAGGAGAGAAATCTCCTGCAGCCTCCCTGCTGAGAGCTAATGATACTAGCTCCCATGCAGGTGCACAGGAGCTAGTATGTGCGGGGACTAGTGTTGGGCATTGTTTGCCCGACAGTCGTCCCATCTAAAAGGGCTTTAACTGGTCTTTACTCTAAAGTGAAGTATTCTACTGATCAACCAAGATAAGCCATGTTTAGATGGACAACCACACTTGACTCATTAAACCTTCCTGCCAAGGCTATGTTCAACAGCTTAAAGAGTGCTTGTACTTCAGAGGGCTCCAGATCCATCGGATGTTTTTGGCTCCTTCTGGCACCTGAAGATGGCCCCATATAGCGCTATATAAGTATTGTATGAAGCCATCTTCAACTGCTGGAAGGAGCCAAAAACAGCCGACAGTGCAGGAGTGCTCCGAAGTGAAAGTTCAGGTACTCTTTAAACAATACTGCCAAATCCAGTATGTGTTTTCATATTTTGGGTGTCTGGGCTTTATTCTACAGGGCTGTAAAAACACGGTAGCCTGTAGAATAAAGCCCTGGGGTCTGTGAGTGTGACAGCTTCTGGCTATCGGAGATAGCCGAAAACCTGGAGATGTCATAGGGGGGCCGTGGTGTGCGGTCCCCGGTCATCCAGCATCGGCCCCATTGAAAGCAATGGGAGAACTTTTCGATTCTAAGCGTGAAAAACTGTGAAAATCCACGATACGTGACAGTTCTTTTCTCAGAAACCATAAAGCCTAGGGAAATGATTTGTATACTGAGGAGAATCTACCTCACCTCCATGTGTATATACTGAGGAGAATCTACCTCACCTCTGAGTATATACTCAGGTGACTCTAGTGCTCCTCTATGTGTATATACTGAGGAGAATCTACCTTCCATATATGTACTGAGAACTGAGAACAATATAGTGAGAACAATATAACTGACCTCTGTGTGCATATACTGAAAGGCTGTAAAGTACATAAGGAAGCGGCCATGGACTGCAGGGATGAAGCATGCCTTTAAGGCTAAGAAGGGGCTGCAACCTCCAGTCTGGGGGGAAATTTGATTAAAAATAGGCGTTACCTTTATGGATAAAACATTCTGCAGAGGGACATCGGTACATGCAGTCTGAGGAGAATCTAATGCTCCTCTATGTGTATACATATTTTATTCCTCTGTTCCTCTGAAGTAACCATGACTCTAAAAATTTTCCGTGCGAACAACAGGTAAACACCCGTACCAAATTAACTTTGACGAAGACTAGTCAGTCAGTGTTTATATATATCGATTTTTCTCTCGGTCCGAGAGTCTGTGATGGCAAAATTGCAGCATGGCCTCTTTTTTTTTTGGACCATCTTGCCCATGATTGTCTATGGGATGAATTCTGTGTCCTTCGAGTACAGTATGTGTCAATCATCGTGTATGTATAGTATGTATATACTTAGGTACAGTATTCTATAGGTTTAGAATGTGCCTATTTGTATTCATTTCAATGCTACAAGAACTGGCTTCATCCCACCGGAGCGACTACGCAGATGTATGTCACCTTGACGAAAGTAGGAATCTTCTTCCATCACATAAAGGGTAAATTAAGTGCAGAGAAATGAGATCTTTTACGGCCGCCCCGCGATCTGCAGGCACGGAGAGGGACCTAAGAGCTCGTCTTTCTTCCTTCTATTCCCACCAATTTGCAAACTAGTCTTCACCTCAGCCAAATTGTTCTCAGATGCCCGGCTCCCAGAGGTCTCCTTGGAAACGGGTGAAAAGAGACGGCTTTCTTCCATTCAAATCCAGGGCAACTGCGGGGTGGAGGGGGGCTCCTGACACAAATCAATAGCGATTTCTAGGGTCACTGAACTCATTTTAGGGAGTATAATATGCCAGGCTGAGAGTGAAAGGGTTATATGTACTCACAAAGAGAGTCCCTCACCAACTTCAAAGACCCCTTCCTTCCTACCCAGCCCCCTTGTCCCCTATATCCTATCTGTACCGCGGCTATTAACAACACCCATCAGCCAGCTCACAGGAGACAGCAGAAGGAGCAAAATTCAGCTATTCTGTTTGGACATATAAATTGATATTTTGATGCAAAAACAAAACTTGCACAAAACGTATGATGTAGAAATACCACAAATGCCCCCGTATCGGTAATAATGGGGGACTAGTACAGGTCCGAGTAATAAAGGACATCGATGTTTCTAGTTCATAGCGGAAATAAACCGTCTGGTTACATTTGTGTCCCCAAGGGTGTATTTACATGATATGGACAGGGGAAATGTCACTTGGGATTCTTCTCTTGGAGTAATAGTCCGAGATAGAAAAATCAAAGCATGTCCTATTTCTCAAGAATTGGCCGCATGTCCACGGGCGGATTGGATTCCGCATGCAGGAGCCCGCAGCCGAAATCCGACCCTGCCTGCTGCCGATGACCTGCAATTACCTGTCTGGGTCTTCTGTGTCCTTTCCGGATCTTCTCTTTTCTGGTCTGCGAATGCGTGCAGACGCGGCGGGGCGAATGCGTGATACAGGTTTGTTTTTTTTGTTTTTTATTCCTGCGGAATCCGTGGCCCGTCCGCAATTGAATTGTGGATAGGCCGCGGATCAGACGGCTTCCATTGACTTCAATGGAAGCTGTCCATGCGGGATCCGCATTGAAATAGAACATGCAGCGTTTTTAATGCAGACATGCAACGCACATGCTAGAAAATCGCAGGGTGAACGAGCACGATGTAGATGAGATCTTTCCTTGCTTGCCCATGTAAATACAGCCTTAGTTTCTTCTGTCAGTCTGTTTTTGGTGCTGCCGCCAGCCTACAGTAACACATTCTGCACTTGTCTTCCGGTGTTGAGTTGATGGTCACCGCTGGATGTAAATCAGATCTTTTAGTGTTCCTGTTTCCAGTGTCATGAATAGTGAATGACAATCATCTTCCCGACCACCGGAGACAAACCAGTAAGAGTGAAGTAGGGGACAGCAGAAGGTACCCCACTATCTAACATGTCCTTTTAGGCGGCAGCATTAACATTGCTCTTCACTTGAAATAAGGGGCCTAGCCCAAACCCTGAGAGCCTACCCCCGTTTCCACAAAAATAAGACAAGGTCTTATATTTATTTTTGCTCCAAAAGATTTGTAAGGCCTCTTTTACACGGGCAACCCGATATGACCAAGGTTCATGATTTGCAATCTTGCATGCTACAAAACATCGCAAATGTGAAGGAACCCATAGGAAAGCATGGGCTTCACAAACATGCGATTTGTAGCATTGCCGCAACTCGTGAAAATCGTGCGACTTTGTCGCCTGTGTGAAGGGGGCCTAATCCTGAGGGTGATGTTAGTGAGAGCAAAGCTTTTTCTGCAGATTAGGAAGTGACAGGCTAGTATTAGGCTTTATGGTCAGTGCGAAAAATGTAGGATTTTAGGATTTTTTGTTTTACATACAGGTTGTGTTCAAAAATAATAAAAATCACCAAAAATTCTTTAAAACATGTTTAACACAAAAATGTGATTTATATAATAGGTAATTTGGTGATGACACATGTCCCTTTAAAACCTTAGTCACATTGGCGTGTCCAATTTTGGTGCATGAAGAACAGACCAAATGTAATGTTGTCTGCATGTCCGTATGACATCTATATCCATTGCTTGTGTCCGTTTTTTACATCCGTATGTGATTTGTGTATTTTTTTCTGGTGCGCAAAAAAAAACAAAGAAGGCCCAGCATATTTCTGGAATAGTTCATCAATGATAAGTGAAAAACAGAGCAGATACAATGTCCTCCATGCGTGCTCCATTTTTTTTCTACGCACTCATTGACTTGTTGTCCAAGACATTGGACCAGATTAAGACATGCTGCAACTTTTACCAGCCCGTATGGCTGTATAGCCTCATTGACTTAAAGGGGTGGTCTCGCGAAACCAAGTGGGGTTATACACTTCTGTATGGCCATATTAATGCACTTTGTAATGTACATCGTGCATTAAATATGAGCCATACAGAAGTTATTCCACTTACCTGCTCCGTTGCTAGCATCCTCGTCTCCATGGTTCCGTCTAAATTCGCTGGCAGCTTGCTTTTTTAGACGCGCTTGCGCAGTCCGGTCTTCTGCTCAGCGCGAGTCGCTTCAGTGTGTTAGACGCTACAGCTCTTCTGCGCATGCGCAGACGAGCTGTAACCTCTCGGGAGCGCGCTGGAGCAGAAAGGTGCAGAAAGTTCAGCAGCCCAGCCGAGCGGAGACGAGAAGCCCAGCCGAGAAGCCGCCCATGTAAGTCGCCTGTCCCCGGAGCCCACCGCCTGCCCCCGGACCCCACCGCCTGCCCCACCGCCTGCCCCCGGAGCCCACCGCCTGCCCCCGGAGCCCACCGCCTGCCTGCCCCCGGAGCTCACCGCCTGCCCCCGGAGCCCACCGCCTGCCCCCGGAGCTCACCGCCTGCCCCCGGAGCCCACCGCCTGCCCCCGGAGCTCACCGCCTGCCCCCGGAGCTCACCGCCTGCCCCCGAAGGTCACCGCCTGCCCCCGAGCCCGACGCCGTGCTGCCCGAGCCCGCCGCCGTGCTGCCCGAGCCCGCCGCCATGCTGCCCGAGCCTGCCGCCGTGCCCCCGATGCTGCCCGAGCCTCCCGATGCTGCCCGAGCCTCCCGCCGCCGTGCCCCCAATGCTGCCCCCGATGCTGCCCGAGCCTCCCGCCGCCGGGACACACACACAGACAGACACACACACACAGACAGACATATATATAGACAGACAGACAGACAGACAGATATATATATATATACACACAGATAGATATATATATATATATATATCTCTATCTGTCTGTATATATATATATATATATATATATATATATATATCTCTCTATATATATATCTATATATATATATATATATATATATATATATATACAGACAGATAGAGATATATATATATATATACACAGACAGACACACACACAGATATATATATATATATATACACAGACAGACACACACACAGACATATATATATATATATACACAGACAGACACACACACACACATATATATATATATACACAGACAGACACACACACACACATATATATATATATATACACAGACAGACACACACACACACATATATATATATATACACAGACAGACACACACACACATATATATATATATACACAGACAGACACACACATATATATATATATATATATATACAGACAGATAGAGATATATATATATATATATACACAGACAGACACACACACAGATATATATACACAGACAGACACACACACAGACATATATATATATATATATATATATACACAGACAGACACACACACACACATATATATATATACACACACAGACAGACAGACACACACACATATATATATATATACACAGACAGACACACACACACACACATATATATATATATATACACACACAGACAGACAGACACACACACATATATATATATATACACAGACAGACAGACACACACACATATATATATATATACACAGACAGACACACACATATATATATATATACACAGACAGACACACACATATATATATATATATATATACACAGACAGACACACACATATATATATATATATATATATGTGTGTATATATATATATAATGTGTGTGTATATATACACTCACGAATACGCGTATGCGTATACTCGTACACACGTATACTATATATATATCTCTCTATATATCTATATATAGATATATAGAGATATATATATAAAAGATGTGTACACGCATATATACACACACACATTATATATATATATATATATATATATATATATATATATACACATACACATATATACACACGCATATAAAAAAACACGTGTGGGTATGTGTGTGTATATATATATATATATATGTGTGTGTGTATATACACTCACGAATACGCGTATGCGTATACTCATACACATGTATACTATATATATCTATCTATATATATAGATATATATATATAAAATGTGTACACGCATATATACACACACATATATATTTAGGTGAAAAAACTATTTCATCTAAAACAGTGGCAAGTGAATTGCAGGGAGGCATTACAGTACCTTCTGCTGAGAATTCAGCACTGGACAGCTCCCTGCTATTACGAAGCCTGGGTTACTTGTGCAGGGGGAAAGGATCAGCACTGGACAGCTCCCTGCTAATACGAAGCGTGACCGGCGTCTCGGGAGCGAGCACGTCGGGCTGAAGCAAGCGCAGGGAGAAGAAGCGGCGGCCATCTTTGGGAAACGCTTTATAAGTTCATGAAACGCCAGAACTGTAAGTAGGAACCGGCTTTAAAAGCCATTTACATTGGTACTTAGTAATGTATGCTGAAGAAGGGGGACTGGGCAAAAAAAATATTTCACTGCTGCCTCGAGACATCTCCTTTAATGGGTTAGCGTGCTGTCCATGGGCACTGATGTTAAAAATCGCTCAAACGAATAAGCCCTGAACGCTGTGATTCCATCCAAGTTTTCCATCTCAATGTAGTTTTCGGCACGTGCAACGGAAACCAGAGCTGGAGAACAGAGCATAAACAGTATCGGAATGTTAAAGTGGCCTAACCCAATATATTCCTTGATTGTCTAACCTGGGAACATTCTAACCGGGTTCTTCTTGGTTGTCTTAGACAAATCCACCACGTTTTGTCTGTATTACTCTTTGCACCATTATCTCACCCAAGACTATTGTTCACATTCTTCCATTTATTTAGAGAATGAAGATTTCTGTGTTGCAGAATGCCTACATTTTTGTCTAATGGTGCACTATACAAGTGCCCCGTGACAGTGCTTTTGGATCAGGGACAGTATGCTAGCATCGCACATTGCTTGACAAGTTGACACTGAAATTGAGGTTTTCTTGCCCTGAGTGTTCTGCCAGAGTCATTAGCACACAAGAAGGGTTTGTGCCCATTGGCAGAGTCTCTGAATGCTTTTCATTCATGCCTCTCAGGGTATTATACAGCCAGTCCCTGAGAAGCAGCAGCTCTTGTATCCGACCATGCTGAGCCCAACTCTCGCTGCTGAGAACCTGTCTCTGAGAATAGAAGTAGTACAATTACATAATTCCCTTTTGTACAGTCCAGCCTTTTACTGGCAGAGGAAACGCCACTCGCTTTGTGTGCTCCATATGCTTACAACTTCTTGTACATTTCACATTTACAGTACCGCACGTATTGCATTCATGTACAGTAATCCATAGGTTACCTAAAGTAGGAAAATGCAATATGAAATGACTATAGTCATTAGCAGCCCATCCTAACAAGTGATACGGGAAGTTCCTTGGTGGGTTCTTCTGAACTGTGAGGTTTTCTTCTATGACTGATAACATAGTGGCCCCTCATATGGTCAACAGATACTTTTTAGAGTAGACAAAATTGCTCAGTTTGCAGAGCAAATTTTGTTAAGCTTAAGGTTAAAGTTTGGAATTAGTACAATGGACTTACTAGAGTCATGTAACATGCCAGGGAAGCTGGACCTTAAAGGCTAGTTTAAAATGTGCTATGTACTGTATAGATCCCTAACACCATGGGGAATGGCTGCATGTTACCGTGCTGTACAGAAGTTGCCAAAACCATGCCCCTTCTATGACATCCGACAGCGCTCTGCAGCTTTTAACTAAGATTGTACCTCACAGACGTCCTGTTGCACCCACTCTCTGAATGTACTCTGCACTTAATACTGGTAATACTAACAGCTTTTTACTCTATTTTGTTGCTTCCTCTTGGATTTGGAAAGGAAAACCGGATAAGAGAGCTCTCAATGGTTACCAGTATCATGTGCAGAATAAAAGCAGGGAGGGGGAAGAACAGGAAGTCTGCAAGGTGCAATGTCAACCAGTAGCTGCCAAAAAGGCAGCGTGTGAGGTACAGCTTCAGCCAATAGCTGCAGAGCAGGAAGTCTGTGAGGTACAGCCTCAGCCAATAGCTGCAGAGCAGGAAGTCTGTGAGGTACAGCCTCAGCCAATAGCTACAGAGCAGGAGGTCTGTGAGATACAACCTCAGCCAATAGCTGCAGAGCAGGAGGTCTGTGAGATACAACCTCAGCCAATAGCTGCAGAGCAGGAAGTGTGTAAGGTTCAGCTGCAGCCAATAACTGCAGAGCAGGAAGTCTGTGAGGTGCCCCCTTAGCCAATATCTACAGATCAGGAAGTCTGTGAAGTTCAGCCTCAGCCAGTAGCTAAAGAGCAGGAAGTTGGTTCATAGTAACCTTAGCCAATAGCTACCAAGCAGGAAGTCTGTGAAGTACAGCTTCCTCCAGTAGCTGCAGGGCATTGAGTGATATTGGAGAAGGGGCATCATTTTGGCAACTTTAGCTCTACAGCCCAGTAAGATGAAGCCATTCCATGATTTCCTGTGATGTTGCGGATCTATAGAGTACATACATGTCAGCTTAGAAACTTGCATGTGAGGAACCAGAGTGAAATTAACAGTCGCTGTACATGAAATTATGCATGTCTAATTTACTAATTATAAAAATTTGCCCAAAGTTTCAATTGAAAGGAGTTTTCCAAGAGTGAAAAAAAATTCTGTGGCCATATACGAGTAATGTTGGGAAGTAAAGAAATAAGTAGCACTAACCTCCTTAAATGGCCTCAGTCCAGCACAGGCGCCCTAGTCAACGCTGCTCTGAATCTAGAAGGTGTCCATTGTACATGTGACCACTCAGCCAATCACAGGCTTCAGCAATGCCGTCCATGACATTATCACCGATGGCATGAGCTGACCGCTTTTTCTGCGGTGATCTCGCTTATTTCTTTAGTTTGCAACATTTCATGGCCATGGATTTGCTTTAGAGTACCAGAAAACCTCTTAAAGGAAAAAAAAGTAAAGGTGATCATTAGCTGTCCTGTCTGAGGATCCTGCCAAACCGCTTAGCATGTGTCAGTGGCCTGGACCTCTGTGGGTGTAACACTGGAGCTACCTGCCATTATTCTCACAGCAATTAATAAAACATGTATCTGTCATGTTCTAATTCTGCATCCTAGGGATGTCTCATCATGGAGGATATTCCCACAATGCACTGCTGTATGCTCTGAGATCTTGTGGTATTCGGCACATCGACACAGCTAAGAGATACGGCAATGAAGAATTGGTCGGGAAAGCTGTTTCTGAAAGTGGAGTGAAGAGAGAAGAATTGTGGATCACCACTAAGCTGTGGCCGGGGGACTACGGATATGACAAAGCCACACAAGCCTGTCTAGATGCCTGCAAAAGACTTGGAGTTCAGTATTTAGGTATGAGTAATCTCTTGAGCTATACACTCCATGTAGTCAATGTGCAATGCAGCTTGTGTTTACATAACACTTTACAACAATGTAGCCATGCTGAATCCAGATTAGCATGAAGCACTAGTTACATGTAGTAGCAATAATAGATAGTTGCACTTTTGGTTAGGCCTCATTTCCACGGCACGCACGGATTCCCCATGGGGAATCCCACACGGAATTCACCCGCGACCCTGCGTACCTGTCTGTGCCATCTTTCTTCTCTACTGCTGATGTGTGCGGACGTGCCGACCATCACGCCAGCGCACATGCTCAGTACATGTTAATTGCGAATGGGCTGCGGGTCGGACGGCTTGCTTTGACTTCAACGGAAACCGTCCACGTGGGAACTGCAGTAAAATGGAGCATGCTGCGATTTTTCAATCTGCAATTGGCTTCCACTCATGTGCATGAAGAATTGTTTTTCCATAGCATATTATGGAGGGTTATTGCTGCGGAATCTGGAGGCGGATGCCAGCTCTGGATTCCACAGCTAAAAAGGAAGCCATGACAGAGATTCCTATTGCCCCCATGTATGTGTTTTTTTGAAACTCGGTGGTATTTCAGAATGAACGTACTTTAAATTTTGACTTGGAACGAAGCTCCGAGTCATAGAGTTGGGCCGCGCCGCCCTCTCCCCTCCCGCAGCGTGTTGACTTACAGCTCTCTCCTTTTTTGTGTATAGGAGACTCGGTGGATCTTTTTACAAAAAGATTTGGCCACGTCTCTGTATTTTTTGCACCAATTTTCAGATTTGCCCTCACACCCGCATCTCTTTGCTGTGGTATTTTTGGGTTGGCAGCATCATACGACTTGTATCATCTTTAACCACTACCTCATATTTCACAAGAGCAGTAATCCACCGTCTCACCATAGAAATCCCTTTCTGGGACGCTCCACCTCATTCTTGCACTCCTTTCAGGAACAGATCCCTTGAGGGACCTCATCAGAGACCACATTAGTAATCCACAAACAGGTATAAATACTATTTTTGAACTACAGCAGAGGATTTACGTTCACTGGTCTGTTTTCTTATTCCTGTTACTTGGATATAATCATTAAGGCATTGATCCATCGTTGTCCACATAAGTGTATGCAGCAGATTCGGACATCTCCCCTAACATAAGTTGTTTAAAGAGCATTTATTCTCATTCACAGTCGAGCGCTCCCAGATTTAACTTCTTTGGAAAGACGGATTTAAGCTGGTAGAGTAAACCAGCTTCCTCCCCAGAGAGGGAGATGAAAGTATAATTACATAACGTCCAGGCTATTTTAGGGTTTGCAGGCCTACACTGTAATTATTTGGGCTTTTTTGTGAGATTCCTGTTTGGAAGTGGACTTTTATAGGACTTTCCTCTGGAAAATCAGTTGAAGGTCCCAGGTGCAAAGGATATATCTGGAACAAAACACTTCAGGAGACTGTCACCATCCTTTGCAGCGCTCATTAAGAGCACCATAAGGTAGTGCTTGTCACACTGTGATATGTCTGCTGTGCAGTACTTATGGAGAAACTTGCATTTAATTAGTAGCATCCAAATACAGAACTAGTCCTGCATATTCATGAGCTGCAGGCTAGCCACACCCAGCCCACCCTCCAGCCAATGAATGGCAGCTCTCTATGTACAGTAATGGGCAGACAGCAGTGGCTGGAGGTGGGGTGGGTATAGCTAGCCTGCAGCTCATGAATATCCAGGACTACTTTAGGTAGTCCTCTCTGCATTTGCTGCTACTGATAAAAGGCAAATTTCTCAAAAACTACTGCAGATATCCACAAGGCAGAGATATCACAGTAATCGGTGTGACTGTCACTACCTTGTTCTGCTCTCAGAGAGGGGTGCAAAATGATGCTGACAGAGGCTCTTTAACTCCTTAACGCTACAGGGCGTACAGTTATGTACTGCAGGGTCTGGGTATGTATGAAGAGAAATCGCGGAGCGACCTCTCTTTGTACAGCACGGGCACTGGCTGTTTATTACAGCTGGCACCCGCGGGCAAGAGCTTCAATCAGCTGTAGAGATGAGCGAACACGTTCGGCCCCGCCCCTTTTTCGCCCGAACACCGAACCTTGCGAACACTTCAGTGTTCGGGCGAAAAAGTTCGGGGGCCGCCGTGCCAGCGCGGGGGGGTGCAGCGGGGAGTGGGGGGGAGAGGGAGAGAGAGAGGGCTCCCCCCTGTTCCCCGCTACTGCCGCCCGCGCCGCCGCGCATCTCCCCGCCCCCCGGCGGCACCCGGACACTTACGCGCGAACACTGCAGTGTTCGGCAAAGCGGGTGTCCGGGTGCGGATGTGTCCGTAACGGACACGTTCGCTCATCTCTAATCAGCTGCGCAGCTGGTCGGCATTATTAACCCTTTAAATGCCACTGTCAAATCTGAAAGGGCCATTTAAATTCCCCAAACGATGTTCAGGCGTCCCGTACAGCCCCCCCCACCATGAGATTGTAGGGAGCCGTGCGGGTGTCATGGCAGCCGGGGGCCTTCTGAAAGGCCCTAGGACTGCCTTAGCAGACTGCCTATCAAGCCATTCCCATCGGGTATGCCTGCCCGATCGCAGTGTGATGTAATGCTATAGCATTAAGTCATATTGCAGGAGCGATCGAAGCATCGCTGGTTGTGGTCCCCCAGTAGGACTAAAAAAAGAAAGTAAAAATAATATCAATAAAGTTTTACTAATTGTAAAAAAAAAAGTAATAAAAGTTTAAATCACCCCCTATTGCCATATCTATAATAAAAGAATCTTAATCATAAAACAAAAAATACATATTTGGCATCGCAGCGTCCGTAAAAGTCCAATCTATTTAAAGTAACGCAATATTTACCCTGCACGGTGAACGTAAAGAAATTTAAAAAATTAAATGTCTGAAAAATAAAAGTAGTACAGCAAAAAAAAACAACTATACAATAGTACCAGTAAAAAATACAACTCATCCCGCAAAAAACAAGCCCTCATACAGCAACGGCGATGGATAAATAAAGGAGTTACGCCTTTTTAAAAGGGGGGAGGGAAAAAACGAAAATGGAAAAAAAAGGGCCAGCTCCTTAAGGGGTTAATTTTCTGAAACACCCACAATGCTCTTAACATGGCTGTGATAGATACATGTGATATAATGTATGTCCAACTTTGGACAGCATCTTACACTTTACATATAGAAGTAGTCTACATAAAAGTTGAGTAGCTTTCCGACATGTGCGTCAGCGACACATGATACATCGCTCAGACTGCTGCATGCAGAAACTGAGCGATGAACAGGAAGTCGTCTTCCGTCGTTCAGTCGGTGCAGGCATTTACAATGAGCAATAATCGCTCAGATTCTCGCTGGATCCGTGTAAAGCACCTTAACTATTTATCATTCGCACAAGGGATCGATGTCAGGGTTCGCCCGTGCTGCCTGTTCATACAGGCAGATAAATCGTTGGCTCGTTCACTCACTAAATCGCTCAGTCATTCACATTTACTGTGCTGGTGAATAAGAATGATTGGTATTTAAACTGAACGATCCAACAATTATTTTCAAGCTCGCATGAAATGAACAATAAGCGTTCCGTGTAAACACAGAGAATGATCGAGCGATGAACCGTTATCGTTCCTTTTCAATTGTTTAAACCATTTCTTGCATGATAATCATTTCGTGTAAAAGGGCCTTCAGTACAGAAAAATGCCTCTTTCTCCACTTTCAGCCACTTCTTCCCCTACCTCCTCCCTCCGACACTGATTACCAGAAAAAATCCATATACAGGAGACTAAGAGATCATATTACAGTTGCAATCCAAAGACGTATATGGAGAGAAGAAGGGGGGAGTGGAGAGGGAGCTGATGGAAGCAGACCAGAGGCAGAGACACACAGGGATAATACTTCAGTATGTAATCAGTCTTTTATCTCAGCCCAGTGCTAAATTCACAGTTACACTGCTCAGCACTACTGTATAACATTTTACATGCTGCTGCTCCTTCTAAGGGTGTGCTACAGGGAAACGGGATCTTCTCTTCTTTGTTGACTGTGTATGGGAAACTTCATAGCAGTGGTCTATACCCATCAGCTCAGAGAACACTGACAATTAGAAAAGGAGCCTGCATAGGAAAAATAGGTGAAAAATGCTATATCAAAGCCATATAATGGCTAGAAACAGTACTACTCCTCATGTGTACACATATAATACCTAATTTTGAAAAGTCACTGGAAGCGAATGGTACACTTTAATTCATATTTACATCTGTGTAAACCAAAGCTATTCCCAAAAAGGTATTTTTGTCAATTTCTCGCTACATATATCACAGACGGTCACCCATTATGGCACACATACTTACCACCAGCCCCTTATAGTTACACTCCCCTGTAATATCAACCAGCTATTTTTGGCCCCATTCATGCTTGGCCACGTCACTACCACATACAAAGAAAGTTGTGGCAAAAATACAGATTTAGGGTGGATTCAGATGACCATATATCGGCTCGGTTTTCACGCCGAGTCGGTATACGGTGTCCTTGTCTGCGGAGGGGGGGGATGGAAGAGCCAGGAACAGGAACTGCGCTCCCGCCCCTTCCCCGCCCCTCGCCACTATTTGCAATGGGAGGGACGGAAAGGGGGTGGACCTAAGTGCTGCGACTTAGCTCCGCCCCTGTCTCGCCCCCTCCTATTGCAAATAGTGACAAGGGATGGAAAGGGGGCGAGAGCTCAGTTCCTGCTCCTGGCTCTTCCATCCTCCCCCCTGCAGACAAGGACACCGTATATCGGCTCGGCATGAAAACCGAGCCAATATACGGTCGTCTGAATCCAGCCTAACCACCATCAGCAACCAACTATGTGAAACAACTGCTTCTATGAAAAATCACCATTGCTGTATGCATAGACGGGTTATATGCTGGTTTCAGTGTGACATTTTCCCATGTCAATGGAGGGAAAACCACAATGGGAATGCCACAAAATGCCAACGGTCTGGATATTATTTTATGCTTTGATAGCAATGCAGCAAGCCTTAGAAACCTTCCAAGTATTACCACAAAGGGCCCATTTTGTATCAATGTCACGATGGCTAGCACAAATCTTGAAAGCTAAAGAATTGACACAGTAAGTATATTAGAAAGCTGGAAAACCTTGAATTATACAATAAGTTTTATTTATGTATAACTGAAAATACATTTATGACACATACAGGGTAGCTTTTGATATACATTGACATGCCAAAAGTTATGAGAGAGGAGCTAATATTGTGTAGGACCCCCTCTAGCCCCATGAAGTGCAGCAACTTGACGGGGCATCAATTTCACAAGTGAACGGAAGACCTCTGAAGGGTTGTTGAGCCATGCCATCTAGATAGTCACCCATAGCTCTGCGTTATGTATAGGTGCAGGATCCAATTCACATTAATGCTTGATTTTGCTTATGTTGGACGAACTTGCAGGCCGCACCATTCAGAGGAACTCTCCAGAATACTTCTTAAGCCAATTCTGGACAACTTGGTCCTTATGGCGCAGTGCATTATCCTGCTGGAACATTCCATCATTGTGGGGGTACATGACGTCAAGAAGGGCTTTAAATGGTCATCAAGGCAGGAAAATGTACCAGGCACTGATTAATGATGTGTTTAGGTGGACAAGTAGAGCCAACCCATGCCATGAGAACACACCCCACATCACTATTGAACCACCATCAGTCCGCACAGTGTCTTGTTGACAACTGGGGTTCATGGCTTCATGGGGTCTGTGCCACACATGGACCCTACCATCACCCTAAAACAATTGGTACTGTGACTCACCGGCACATGTTGCCAGTCTTTTAAGGTCCAACTAGCAATCTCAGGTGCCCAGGTGAGGCGCTATGTCTAGTGTCAACAGAGGCACTCTGGTGGGTCTTCTGCTCCTATATCTCATGAAAGTTAAAGAAGACTACACCGACCTGCGCCATATGCGTGTCGGGCCTCCTGCACCGAATGTGGATGTGATTTCTGCTGGAGTCGCTTGTCTGTGTGCACGGACAATTCTAGGCAGATGCTACCGGTCGTGATCATTAAGCACCCATGGGTGGCCACTACGCTATCTACTGTGGGTGGTAATGTCTTCAATTAGATAATCCCAGTACACACATATGACACTAGATTGAGGACTGTTAAATACTTGCACAACTTTGGAAATGGAATGTCTCATCCATCTGGTACCCACTATCATGTCTCGTTCTAACTCTGATAATTCACATCACCTTGCCATGAGCACGCTGGCCAGTGCTCAACCTCACAATAATGCACCACACAACTTATACAGGTAAGGGCATTTCCAAGCGTCACCTGAGGTAACACCACTTCATAATCAGTTTACATACTGCTATCCCATGACTTTCGGCTTTTCAGTGTAGTTTTAACGCATAGGATTCACTCCTGGCTTCTCCTATAAAGAAGATGCACCAAAACTGAAGGGGGACTTAATTGGATCCAATCTGAATTTCAGATCAAGAAACCCCTGCGTAAACCCGCACTGTATGAACCCAGCCTAAAGTGCTCTAATTAGTCTACAGTGTGTGATAAAGTGGAGATATAAGGATGGCCTGAGCTCAGCCTTTACAGCCACAGAATAAAAAAGTACAAAAACCACGGTCGGCCTTTGAACACCCTGCACTCCGGTCTGACCGCTCCCCATTGGATGGCAGTGATTATAAGACAGGGAACTGCTGTTCTCCTCATACATATGGATAACATAATTAGGGGTCCTGGATTTCCCATGGTGACATTCCTCTCATGATGGCTAACGATCCCACTCATCTTCAGCTTTGGTGTCAGGTAAGTCAGTAATGTGGCAGAATGTCAGGTGTGCAAAACCCTTCCTGCCCTTTTACAGCTGACTTTTATGTTGCTTTAAGGCTTTAAAGACCTATCAATGTGACGTTCCTACACAGTGCTGCTCATTATCCCATGGAGTGATCTGGGACTGAACCTGTAATTAGCTTTTTGTTGTTGATTATTATCCGGTGTGCACAGATCTCGAAGATCCCACCGGGCAGCATGTAACACTTTGAAGTAGTGTGGTTAGAGGAAGATTAGAGAAGACCGCAGGGTGGGAGTTTATGAGAGTCGCACCTACAACTTCATTCTAATGGAGAGAAGGGCACAATAGATATCATTACAATAGATTGTATCTGTACAGCAGCTTAAAGCGTTTGTACCAGGATTACAGGTTATCCATTAGGCCTTATTCACATTTTGTCATGGCTATTTCGCTGCGATAAAACGCCGTCTGAAAATCGCGACCAACTGAAGCATTGGAATCCAATGCATTCGTTCAGATGGGCAATTTTCCATCGTGTAAAATCGGTCATCCCGAAAAGATAGCACATACACTGCGGATTCCGGCCAGCTGCTTTTACACGTGGCCGGACAAGGCAGGTCTTGCCCTATCTTTTGGCCGCTATCAGCTTGCAGCTTCCATAGAAGCCTATGAGAGCTACCAGCAAGGGGAGGGAGCTAGTTAAGCAGCAGCTAGTACTGCTAAACTCCCTCCACCTCCCTTTGCGGGCAGCTCCCATAGGCTCCTATGGGAGCTACTATTTCCGCGATCAGCCTGCAAAGGGAGGGGGAGGTAGTTTAGCATCACTAGACTTTCTCCCCCTGGCCGACGGAATTCCGTGGTGCGATGTATACACCCGGCCATGTGAATGAGTGATAAAATGCGAGATTTAGCCCCGACCAGGTCACGGATTTCTGTCGTTGATCCAATGTTCAGCCGCGATGCAGGCGGGCGGCCAAAAATTGCAATGCCCGTGAGAATAAAGCATCATCAAAATCGACAGTAATCGTTCAGTTTAAACGCGATCCAACGACTGAATTACCAATGAGAATCGTTCGCTTTTCATTCGTCGTCCCGACTCAGCCGACATAAAAATCATCATTGGCTCATTCACTTCTCGTTGCGTTTAAACACACTTTTCCTCGGTGTGTCACATAGGAATGTGAAACGCTGAACAATATTCAATGATGATCTGCCTGTCTGAACAGGCTGCCCGAGTGCGAACGACCTGATGATGATGTCTACAGCTCGTTTGCTCAGGCATGCGAGAATTGTGCATTTCTCATTGTGTATAAAATGGCCATTACTTACAGGATAGCGGATAACTTGCTGATCGTGGGGGTCTCACTGCTGCCTGTCACTGCAGGGTAACTTCACCCCTTGCAGTGACGTCCGAATCAGTGGAGCGCTGGCCGAGCATGTACAGACGCCGCTCCATTCATTTCAGTGAAGCTGATGGAAATCCCCAAATGCTTGCTGCTTGTCTATCTCTGGCAGTCCCATTGAAAGTAAATGGCACGGCAGTGCGCTTGCGTGACCAGAAGTCCATTCAGTCTCCTCCTTACTGCAGGAAGTGCACAAAGCCGATAGCAAGGAGGACTGAGAGCATGGGACACCCATTCTCTGGATCAGTGGGAGTCTCAGCGATTGTTAACCCTTTGCAATCCAATTTTGGATTCAGGGTTTCCTAGGGGGTTTTCTCTTTCTGCCATTATACAATGGCACCATCTGCTGGCTAGAGCCAGTACTGCACTATGGGACATGCTGGAGAGACCCCCCAACAACAAAGCGGCCAGTAATATACAGTAAGAATACCCTGCCGGACATCTTCCAACATCGGAGCTGTACAGCCTTCAACTAGAATGTCTTGAGACGTCAGACAGTGGATTGGAAAGGGTTAATATACCTCTGATGTATCAGTAGGCCCCTATGCACCCAGTGTATGCCAAAGAGTGCCCTGGCATATGCCGACCAGATAGTGTCTAGATACCTTTTATTCCACTGTCTAGGGAAGCGTAGTCTATCATGCCTTCCTATGTAGAGGGTCCCATTTTAATGAAACATACTGTGCAGTATATGGGTTTTCTGGGTCTATGGGTGACGTGTTGCACAGTATGCCTGGAAGTAGGGATCCCTCACAGCCTTCCACATATGCTGCTTTTTACTAAGAGGCTGAAAATACGTGGTAAAGCCGCACATAGTTTTATTGTACATTGCCATGATTTTGCAATGCAGTTTTCAGTCGCGCGGCTTGGACATGTGGAGGACAAGATTTCATCATTTGAAGCCCAGCAGTTGAGCGCTGCATTTGGGTCTTTCACAGGGGCAGAATCATTCTGCATTCCGCACCACAAGCCGCAAGAATTTCCACCCCAAAATCTGCACGGTTCTGTATGGATATTGATGCAGAATGAAAATGGCTTACTATTGCCGGCAATTTCGCATCAAAATCCGCAATGAGACTTGCTGATTTTGGTGCAGAATTCGCAGGGCAGATTAAAGTGTGGATTTTCGGAGCAATCAAAAAAGTTTGGCACGGTGTTAGCCAGTAGAGCAAAATGTGATTGCTGCCAGTAAGAGAAACCACGTAATCTTGTAGATATGATACCTTGCGATGGCTAACAAAAATACATGATGTTATAGGGAGCTTTCAGACTTTTACTCTCAGTCCTTTATAATGTAAAATGCTTTGTAGACTTTTCAGGAATTGGCTATAGACTATAAATTAGCATCTGTTTGCAATTTGTATCCTGGTTTTCCTAGGGGACTTACTCTTTTTCTGCCATTATACAACGGCACTATCTGCTGGCTAAAGCCAGTACTGCATGAGGTGACACGTTGGATAGGCTCTGACAGCAGAGAGGCTGGCAATATACAGTAAGAGAACCCCAACGGACGTTTTCCAACATCGGAGCTGTGCAGCCTTAAATCATAATGTCTTTAGACGTCAGACAGTGGATTAGAAAGGGTTAAAAAAATCAACTAAAAGCACCATGAAAAATGCTATATGTGAACCCAGCCTTAGCTAAATGTTACTAAACATCCCTGAAAACTTTATCTGAGGGTACACCTTTACATCCACGGTACCTGCGCACCATTACCATGTTTGCCAGACTGCCCTTGTACTGGTTTTCATGTTGCAAGAACATATGATTGGCTGTAATCACAGATGAACTTCAACTTAAAAACCCATCAAAGCCACACCTGAGAAATCCACATACGGTTTTGCTGCGATTCGCCACACTTTCTGATACAGTTGCGGTAAAACCGCATTAAAAGCAGCAGCAAGATGCATACAGCTTTCCTATTGCAGTTTGGGTTTGGTTTTGAATGAACTTGAAGAACACTTTGTGAGTTCGGCATGAGGGCTCCTTCACACGCCAGTAGTTTTCATCAGTATTCTGAGAGCCAAAACTAGGAGCGAGTCCAAAATACAGAAGAAATGCAAATCTTTCCATCACACCTTCCCTCTGTTGGTTCCACTTCTGGTTTTGGCTCACAAAATACTGATACAAAAACACCCGTATGAAGGAGCCCGGAGGGTGCGTTCCCACATCACTGATTTTCACAGATTTTAGTGCAGATCTGCAGCAGATTTCATCTTCAGTCTCCACACAAATCAGCAGTGTTAACATACCCCAAGGCCAGTTTCACACAAGCATATGTACAAGTTCACATGTAATATGCTCAAGTGTCCTGGCCCCAATGCGTGTCCACTGACCATGTGATGCTTTGACTTTGGGCTATGATGCTCTGAGTTCAGGTCACTAGATCCGTATCATGTCTGTCAGTCCTGTCGATGTAACTAATGAACGTAAATGAAGGCTATGGACAAGCTGAAAGACGCGTAATAGACGTAGGTATCTAGTTAGCTGGACCTGTGACATACAAGGACAAAAGATAAAGCCTACGATCTCTTCCTGAAAATTGCCAACATTGGACCTGTAAAAGAGCAGAGCACCCACCCCGAAAAGGACGACCCTGCATCTGGCTCCTATGTTTAATAACCATCCCTAGGTGTAATAAGGGAGTCCAGCAATCAAAGAGTACAGAGCTAGACAGAACAAGCTAATAGAGAGCCCAAGAGAAAAGTAACACAGGACAAAAGTTTCAAACCTGAAGAGAAAGGATTACCAGAGTCTGAGGTACAAACTCCGTAATGGGTACAAGGGTAGAGCTCTGAAGCACAAGCCAATAAACCCCAAACCATAGAGAGACAAGTATACAAGTGTACTGAGCTGGAATAGATACACTAAACTAATTACTGATAGGCTGCCTGCGATGATAGACAGCCCAGCCAGTCTCCCTCAGAGCCTAGCACCAAATGTGACCGCGCATGTGCTGGTAGGTCCGGGGCTGATGTCATGATGTGACCGAGAAGCTGTTGGCCATGCCGTGACAACCTGTAGTCGGGCCGGGACATTCGTCCGTATTATTGGTGCATAAGTTAAACTTAATTTCAAGTGAAACTTGACAACAAGTGAAACTTAATTTCACTTAATGTGAAACTGGCCTAAATCTTACAAGCTGTCCCTTTGCCAACAATTTTAGGCTATTTTGTACCTACTAAGTTGGAAAATCAGTTGATCTTGTGGTTTTATCACAATGGCCAAGGATGTTGTCTTAGAAGTGTGGTGTCCTGGGAAATGATACAAGCAGGATTTTACTTGAACGTCTATATTCTTCATGAGGTGGCAGTGAAATGTTCCTGTGACTATAGATTGATACGCGTGTGACTAGGAGAGGACGTCAGCAGACACAATGAAGCCCTTCCAGGCTGACCCCTCCAACTCTTCATGCACTTCCCAAGCTTCTACAGCTTGCCAGGAATTTGGACTTTGTGGAATTTCAAATGACCTTCAGATAGGCTACAGGGGGGACGGCTCGTGTCTTATCCCTGCTTCTTGGATTTGTGCATTTACAGAACTATTGTATCTATAGAACTATAATACATACAGTGTATATAAACATATCAGAATAGTCAGACTCTGCACTTTTGGGACATTTTGCTATATTACATATGAGTTGTTCACATTTGTGTCTCATCAGTCTACATGCAGAATGATGAAATGGGAGCAGGTTTGTAGAAATGCGTTCAGGTTCATTAAAAATAAAGTACTGAGCGATCACGGTGACCTCAATAGGACACCCAAGCTTGAGTTTATATGCACCCACTTTCCATCGATCATGCTTGAGATGTTTTTAAAAGTAAAATACGTTTTTTACTGTGTTAGCCAATTGAAACAAAGTGTAATTGTACTCAGTAAGAGGAGCAAAGTAGTCTTGTAGAGATGATTCCTTTTTAATAGTTAACAAGAAGAAATGATGTTAAACAGCAAACTTTTGAGACTACATAGGGTATTATCACAAGTGACGGAATATTCCATAAGACAAGTGTAATTATCGTAATCATTTAACACTACTTGTTGCTGAATATTAAAGCACCCTTAGGGCTCTTCATCAGGCCCGGGACACAACATAGAACATATGAATGTTCTTGTATTAAAAGACAATTTCAAATCTCAAGGCGAAGAAGGGCGCGGGAATACATATTTCTGACCATCTTTGATACACTGTAGCATTAGATGGAATTTGTTGCAAGGATTTACGTCATGTTCGCACATGTAAGAAGGCTACTCCAGAGATAGCGCCGGCAATCAGGTATAAAACATCTCTGGACTAATTGAGGATTTACTGTCCACGCTCATCCTCTGGTTTAGCCTGGGTTCACACAGGGAGGATTTGCCACGGAATTTCGCTGCTGCAAATCCGCCTGCGGCCACTAATCCCGGGATTAGCCAGCCATGTGGATGAGATTTATCAAAAAGCTCATCCACACGGGGTGGCGAATCCGTTGCAGCAAAACCGGTGCTGTAGCGTGGACTTCCGGGACACACAGTATGTCAATTCTTTTTTATTTCTACTGCGGTCTCACTCTCCTCTATGGGAGAGCCGTCCGCAACAGAAAAGCATGCGGCGAAGCCACTCCAAAACCCACAGCTAGGTGCCACAGGTTTTGAAGCTGCGCTTTCCCTGCGGAACTCTTGCGGTTTTTCACTGTGGCAAAACTGCAAGATTTGCGCAGACAATACAGCCCATGTGACCCCAGCCTTATAGTTTACTAGGTATAAGTGAAAGGTATGCTCTACTTACAAGATGAAAGTCTACCTTCTTTCAAGTTTCCGATAGGATATCCCATTAGTAGACCTGCCAGCAGCATAGTCATCTCTTCAAGAGATAGTTCTGGGTCTGTGATTGTTAGAACCTTTGTGTCCTTGCGTGGGGAATCCAGGAGCCTTGGAATTGAGGATATACTAAGCACAAAGGTGGAAAAATTAAATGTCAAAAGGTAAAGGTGAAAGGGCAATGTGTCTGTGAATTTTCTGCTGCAGCAAATTTTCAGCAATTCCACCACACGTGAGTGTACCCTAAGGCCTCATGTCCATGGGCAAAAAAAGAATTAAAATCCGCAGCGGATTTTAACTCTTCTCCCACCCGCGGATCCCCACCCCATAGGGATGCATTGACCACCCGCGGGTAGATAAATACCCGGGGATGGTCAATAAAAGGGAATAAAAAAAATGGAGCATGAAAAAAAACGTGACATGCTCCATTTTCGTGCGGGTCCCCCGGGGGGACGACTCTCGCAGGCTTCTATTGAAGCCTATGGAAGCCGTCCGGATCCGCGGGAGACCTAAAATAAGAATAACTTACCCGCAGCGGACCGGGCAGTTCATCTCTTCTTCACAGCCGGATCTTCTTGCTTCGGCCCGGCGGATGTGCCCGGCGCATGCGCGCGGCACGCTGCCGGCGTGCTGAGTACATCCGCCGGCCGAAGAAAGAAGATCCCGCCGTGAAGTAGAGAAGACCTTCCCGGTCCGCTGCGGGTAAGTTATTCTTATTAATTCTTCTTTTCAGCGCTCATGTCCGCGGGGTAGGAGGGGCCCGCTACGGATTCTCCATGGAGAATCCGTAGTGGGCCTGATTTTCCCCGTGGACATGAGGCCTACGGCTGGGTTCACATGGTGTGGAATTGCTGCGGAATTTCCATTCAGACTTTCTGCGCAGAAATTATGCCTGTGATTTTTAATCCCGGGATTTGCAAAAATCTCATCCACACGCTGCGGCCAAGCTGCCCTGAAAGTGACATGCCGTACGGCATTCAAAGAGGCGGCATGTCAATTCTTTCCCCGTTTCTGTTTCTCTATGGAGAGAGATGGCCGCAGCAGAGTGCAGGCAGCAAAGCCGCTCCAAAACCCGCTAGTTTTGAAGCTGCATTTCTCCTGTGGAAATCTTGTGGTATTTCCGTGAAATTGCCGCGGGATTTCAGACCCGTGTGAACCCAGCCTAAGGCTTCCCTCAGACTTCCTTTTACAAAAAAAAAATGCCAGGAAAAGCTCCCGAATATTTATGTTGCCAACATTTCTACAGGGATTTTTTTGTGTAAATATTTTGTCACACGTTTTTCTCATTTTTTGGCATTTTTCCCCTATGAAGGAGCCTATGGGAAATGCCTGGAAAAGCACCGTACCCGGAGAAAATTACCACGAAGCAATGCACCAAAAGTGAGAACAAATGCCACAAGAAAACGTAGTATGGACACGTGTCCCAACCCGATCACCGATCTCCGGACTCAAATTCTGAGCCTAATAGATTCCTATGAGGCTCGGGGTTGGTATAGCCATAGTCAGGCTGGAACACTTCTTCATATCACAGATGCATTCGCTCATGTATCGCTGCCGAAGGATGGTTTCATTCACAGCATTTAAAAAAAAAAAAAAAAAAAATTACAGTTTTTGATGCAATCTTTTGGGGCAAACTCAAAAGTAAATCCAGCGGGAAGAAGTATTAGACTTCGGGTCTGATAACACGAGCCAATCTGTCATTTGAATGAGCGAACAATGTCAGAGTTCGCTGGTAAGGATGAGCGAGTATACTCGCTAAGGCACTACTCGTCCGAGTAATGTGCCTTAGACGAGTATCTTCCTGCTCATCCTTAAAGATTCGGGGGCCGCCGCGGGGCGGGGAGCTGCGGGGGAGAGCGGGGAGAAATGGAGGGGAGATCTCTCGCTCCCTCTCTCCCGCCCGCTCTCCCCTGCTCCCCGCCGCAACTCACCTGTCAGCCGCGGTGCTCCCCGAATCTTTAGGGACGAGCAGGGAGATACTCGGCTAAGGCACATTACTCGGACGAGTAGTGCCTTAGCGAGTATACTCGCTCATCCTTATTCGCTGGGGCAGCTTTTTATACAGCAGATACATTGTTGGTTCAGTTGTTCACATTTGCGGTAAAAGTGAATGAGAACGACCGAGCGGTATTCAGGCCTCTTTCACACGGGCTACGAAATCTCGCTACAGAACGCATGTATGTGAGGCTCATGGTTTCCAATGGGTTCTTTCACACGAGATGTTTTGTAGGGAGATTTCGTAGCCCGTGTGAACGAGGCCTTAAACCAAACAGTAAGTGAATGAGCCAACGATGATTTTTCTTCCTGCATAACATGAATGATGAACAAAAAGGTTAATCAGTCATTGGCTGCTGATTATCATTCACGTTCGCTCATCTGAGTGATGTTTTTGAACGATTATTGTTCCGTCTGCAAGCCCCCTCCTTCCTTGTATGTCCTGAATCCACTTCTGGCTGCGACTCTGTGTGTTTGTGAAACCCCCCTAATATACACAAAAACTCATCATTCAATGCTCTCATTCATAGAGAGTAAATCTCTCTGTGCAGCCTTGTTCTGGACCTTTGTGACAGCGCAGATTCCAGTCACTCTTGTCATTCATGTGTTATTGGCCTAAAGTTGACGTCATAAAACCGCTTGAAGGACGAGTAAAAAAAAAGCTGCGACCTCTTTTAGTGACAAAATTGTACCTTTCTTTTCAGATCTGTACTTAATGCATTGGCCTGATGCTCACGTTCCTGGCAAGAGTTCCCGGGAGGCGAGAGCAGAGACATGGAAGGCTCTGGAGGATTTGTACTACAGAGGTAACTTATTTTTTTGCCACCCCATGTAGTTTTAAAAAAAAACCGCAGCTCAGGATATGGTCAAAAAGACTAATCCAGCGCTATATGTCAATACTGATGTCCTATATTGAGATAACAATAGCGTACTTGACTAGGAGGGTATGGATACGCTACACAATGGTATGGCCCACAAGCCCCAATTTGATGTTGTGGCCCCTTTAGGAGATGGAGAGAAAAAGGCAATTGCAAAGTTGAAGAGTAGCATGTGAGAAGCAGATATCCGCTTTCTGCATCTCTCTTAGCGCTGCGAAACCGCTGCTATGACTGACTGCACTGTTGAACGTCTTCATGCATAGACTATACTACTATTGTGTTTCCCCGAAATATAAGCCCCCACAAAAATAAGCCATAGCTAAACTACATAAAAAAATAAAAGAACAGCTATACTCACCTAGCCAGCGGCGTCTGAGTCCTTCGCGCTGCTCTCGGCGCTGCAGAAGGCTGCCATGTCCTCAGTGTTGACAAAGCACTCTCTTTCTGGTGATGGGGCTTTGAATACCACGCCTCCAGCAAGCGAATGCTGTGATTGGATCACGAGCGCCAATGGCTCAGCCAATCAGTGCCGGCGCTGACATCACTGAATGGCTGTGATTGGTTCATCGAGCGCCGGCTCTGATTGGCTGAGCCATCGACCCTCATGATCCAATCACAGCATTCACTTGCTGGAGGCTGGGTATTCACCAGAAAGAGAGTGCTGTGTCAACACTAAGGACACGGCAGCCTGCCGCAGACCAGAGCGAGGGACCCAGACGCTGGGGGTCAGGTGAGTATAAGACCCCTCCGAAAATAAGACACTGTGCCTCTTTTGGGGCAAAAATTAATATAATACAGTGTCTTATTTTCGGGGAAACACAGTAGCACTTATGTTTCCTTACTTCAGTCCTAGCAACGGTCCCACTGGACTTAGAGAGATGTGAACAGTGGATTTCTTCTTCTCACATGCTACTCTTCAATTTTGCAATTGGGTTTTACTCTATATCCCCTAAAGGGCCACAACACAAAATTGAAATCTATGTTCCGGGGCCCCCATGGACCCCTGAGCCTAACTATCGTGTAATGCAGCCATCCTATACAAGTACGCTATCGTTATTTCAATTTAGCACAGCAGTATTGTGATCAGTTTGACTGCACTCTCTATACTTTGGGGATACTTTGCTCAGTTCAACTGAACTTAAAAGTTTGCAGAAACTTTTTTCATTTTTTGTC
Source organism: Eleutherodactylus coqui (assembly GCF_035609145.1). Taxonomy (NCBI): domain Eukaryota; kingdom Metazoa; phylum Chordata; class Amphibia; order Anura; family Eleutherodactylidae; genus Eleutherodactylus; species Eleutherodactylus coqui. The sequence goes on along the minus strand of NC_089839.1, from coordinate 247,331,712 downwards.
CAAGTAATCACCAGAATGATAAAGGGAAGGGATTTATGTGTTTTTCAATTACTATTTACTAATCAATCATTAAATGATTACTAGTGTATTTAATGTATTAGAGACGTGTGTTTTTCTGGGATTTTCCTACACATCAGTTTATACAGTTTTCAGAAACTTGTGGTAACAAAAGGCCATGAAAACCATCAGGCGATCACCGGACTGATTCAAGCTTACGAGAAATTAACAGTGAATCAAACAATCAGACATTATTGTAATAATATGTAATGGGGTATTTCTGAACACACGGGGTGGATTTAGGAAGACAGTAATTCCATATGCCAGTCTGAACTGCGCTGGAGAGGGATGCGCCGAATGTATTAAGGGATGTGTGCCTTTTAATAAGTTTGCTGCATCTTTTGCAGTCCGCATAGCAAAAATTCATATCTATGCCAGTTATATCCTACATTTGGGCTATGATTTACACCAAATTCTAGTGTAATTAATGTTCTGGGAAGGGGACGCACAGCTGTTATGCGAAACCCGGCCTGATTTCTTTGGAAAAGTGATGAAGTGTTAAAAGGTCAACAAGTTGCAAAGTATTGCACAACTGTGGTGTGCATAGACAATGGCATAGGAAATCAGAGTAAACAGATGAACCCAACAGGAATTTCAGTTGTTCATGGTGGCTAATGACCTGAGGAATATTTAGGATTTGTTCACACTGTGAATTTCCTATGGAAATCTGCATTAACCCTTTCCAATCCAATTTGTATCCTGGTTTTCCTAGGGGGCTTACTCTTTTTCTGCCGTTATACAACAGCGCTATACTCTGGTTAAAGCCAGTACTGCAATAGGGGACACATTGGATAGGCTCCGACAGCAGAGAGGCTGACAATATACAGTAACAGAACCCCGACGGACGTCTTCCAACATCGGAGCTGTACAGCCTTAACTCATAATGTCTTCAGAGGTCAGACAGTGGAATGGAAAGGGTTAAATCAGAAACTAATCTGCGCCATCTAAGTGTCCCGTTCATTTGAATATAAATCTAGCACAGATCTTTTCTTCATGTGAATTGATATTTCTGTGAAGAGAAGTGACATTCTTGTGACAGAAGTTATTTCTTGACACAGAATTTGTGTTGAAAAATCCACACTTGGATTTGCCCATTGAAAAGAGCCAAATCCACACGCTGATCCGCAGACGTATGACAGTCAAATATGGGGCAGAAATGCGCTCTAAAAATTCCATCAACATGGAGTAGAAAAAATCAGCAGCGTGTCAATGTCTTTACCGTGGGGTCACAAAGCCACAGAAGAATTTGGGAGTACAAACTTATAACAACTTTTGACACTTTCAACAGAGACCTGAATTCTTCAAGAGGATTCATGCATGACTGGGAAATATGAGAAATCTATAGCAGAGATAACACTCTGGCCTGGTGACCCCCTATCACTTATTCAGGGACCATAAAACTTTCACATCTTTATCAGTGGACTATTTAAGTATTTTTTTATTTCTCTACTCATCCTGTTCTGCTAAAAAAAGTGCAAATTAATCACATCATGTCTGTGCCTTGTCATAAGTATGTGTGTGTGTGTATATATATGCATGCTTCTTCGGATCTATTTCATTATGCCTGAGGAAGAACCCTGCGTTGGTTCGAAAGCTCGATCTAATATCATGTATTTTTGTTAGCCATTAAAAGGTATCATATCTACAAGATTACGTGGTTTCTCCTGCTGGGAACAATCATATTTTACCGTGAAGTTCACTCTTCTCAGTGAGCGAATCAAATTCTGGGGCAAATTCACAACTAATCCACATGTAGCAGATTTTGTTGCAGATCCATTCCAGATTTTCCACTGTGGAAACTTCACCCTCTATGGCCTTAGCCTATTGCTGTGTTCACGTGATAGCTTTTGACGCAGATTTGATGCACTATCTGTGTCAAATCTGCACAGATTTCAAATAAAATCCACATCCCGGGTATTTAATAGCATTTTTTTTCATGATCTGTGTTGCAAAAAAAAGTGATGTTGCTTTTTTTGACACATAGTAACATAGTATGTTAGGCCGAATGAAGACAATGTCCATTCCGCGTTGGGATACCTGCACATGTATTACCCGCATTGAATAGGCTAATCCACATGCACAGCTGTTATCAGCTGCACATGCAAATCCACGGCAGAAATCGGTGCTGAGCCGCAAATTTCTGGCGCGGATTATGTTGGATTTTCCATCATGGATTATGTTGTGTGAATATGGCCTAACAGCTGTTGGTATGATCATTCACCATTCATATCTGTGAAGGATACACAAGCCCTGGACATGAGTTTTGTGACAAGTAGGAATAATCTGTTATCTCTGCCAGTTATTACATGTTATAACAAAACATTTCTGATATAACGAACAAAATGCTGTTCTGTAGAGATAAGAAGTCATACAAATTGTACCGTTTGGCCAAGGCAGTCTCCTGTCATTGTGGTGAATTTATCTTCGGCTTCAGGGACGCTGGAAAGTGTAGGTGATAGATATCCCTCACAACTGGACATACAGAAATAATTACTCTTCTCTATTTTCCATGCTCACTGTGTGTCAAGTTAAGAAGTGATAGTGTATGGCCGCACACAAGTATTCTTGTGCCATGAGATGTCACTAAAGGAGGAACTGTGTAAGTGAGGATAAAGAAGTGAGAAACCAATGTGTGTAAATCAGATTATGTGAAAATTCAAGGTTTATTCTTAGTATATTGTATGTTCTAAAGCTGGTATTCCCGTAAGATAAAGTTATCTCCTAGCCACAAGATAGGGAACAACTAGATGATTGGTGGGGGTCCCATGTCCGCCTGAAAGAGTAGCAAATAGAGATGAGCCAACATACTCGGTAAGGCGATATACTCGAGAGAGCATCGCCTTTTTCGAGTACCTGCTGGCTCGTCCCTGAAGATTCGGGGGGGGGGGGGGGGTTGCAGAGGGGATCGGGAGGGAGAGAGAGAGGGATCTCTTTCACTCTCCCCCTCGCTGCCCTGTGCCGCCCCGACCCCCGCGCCCCCCCCCCCCCCCCCCCCCCCCCGAATCTTCAGGAGAGAGCCAGCAGGTACTCGAAAAAGGCGATGCTCTCTCTCGAGTATATCGCCTTACCGAGTATGCCCGCTCATCTCTACTAGTAAATGAATAGTATGGCGGTGCTTGCTGCCTGCCGCTCCACTCATTTCAATTAATTCAGTGGGAGCTGTGACATTTTTATAAATCAACTGAAGGGATTAGAGAGAAAACTGATCAAATTTGCTGATGACACAAAGCTAGGAGGGATAGCTAACACAAGAGAAGAGAAAGAGAGGATTCAAAAAGATCTGGACAAGCTTGCACAGTGAGCAGCGACTAACAGAAGGATATTTAACAGGAAGAAATACAAAGTCCTACATCTGGGCAAGAACAAAGAAAAAAGCACATACAGAATGGGAGGAATTGAGCTAAGCAGCAGGACATGTGAAAAAGACTTGGGTTAGTAATAGATTATAGACTGAACATGAGTCAACAATGTGATGCAGCTGCAAAAAAGGCAAAAGCAATTTTGGGATGTATTAAGAGAAGCATAGAGTCTAGATCACGTAAGGTAATTATACCCCTCTATTCTTCCTTAGGCTGAATGCACACGACCGTGTTGGATATCGCATGCGGGATCCGACCCTGTGCCCAGCCGGTAACCCCCACATACCTGTCCGGATTCTTCTTATCTGTATGGCAGATGTGCCGGCTGGTGCGACAGCCACATGCACAGTACAGATAATGCAGGGCCATCGCTCGGCAATGACGCAGATTCTGCGACCTTTCCGCAATGATGATTGTGAAAGGGCCACAGGTTGGACAGCTTCCATTGACTTCAATGGAAGCCATCCGTGCGGAATCCGCGCAGAATCGCAGCATGCTGCAATTTCTCCCCTGCGAGCAGAAAATCGTAATCGGTTTCCGCTCGTGTAGAGGAAATTGCGTTTTGCTATAGCATGCTATGGGCGGTATTTGCTGCAGAATATGGAGGCAAACGCCCGCTCCAGATTCTACAATGCAAATCCACCCATGTGCAGGCGGCCTTAGTCAGTTCTGGGCACTCCATTGAGCAGTGATTCTGCACTGAGCAGGGGGTTTGACCCAATGACCCTGGAGGGCCCTTCCAACTCTCCCTTTCTATGACTACTGTACCAAACCGGGCTTCTTCAGTACAGACGGCGCAATTTGCTTTCTGTGCTGTCCATAATAACAGCGTATCAATCAACTGATCATGGGGATTCTAAGGATAGATCATCAATAGAAAACATCCTCGACCCTGAAAACCCCTTAACCAGAATACCTCTTTAAATATATGATATACTACAGAGTGACAGCCATCCAGTTCTAGTGGTGCAGGATTGAAGAGTCCTGGACAGTAGCCAAAAAGTTACAATGGCTCCTTCACATGGGCGTATTTGCGCAATAAACAGAGAATAGAACCCATTGATTTCAATGGGTTTGTTCGCATTTTGTTATTTTGTGCATGCATTTCAGCTATGCAAAAAAATGCACCATGCTCTACTTTTCCGCACAGTTGTGCACCGAAGGTCCCCATAGAAGTCAATGGGGGGTGCAAATGGAGACGCAAATAGGTGCGTAATGCGCTGCATGATTCCACTGGTAAACAAACACATCTGGAACGGACTATCCATTTCAAGCGACCCATCTTGTTTGCCGCGCACAAATGAGCATGCCAAGAACAGCAAAATACGCTCACAAAAAGCATTGTTCATTCCCCAAAAACGCTGCGCTGAGTTGTGTGCTAATACGCCCGTGGGAGGGAGCCCTTAGAGCGAAGAGAGCCTTGCTAATGAGCACCATTTCTAGTGCCTAGGAGCACGGTCTGAGCTTGCCAGATATGCCTATTAGCACAATTTTCATATATATTTGGTGTTCTGTTAATCCAGATCCACCACTTGGGAGTTGCAATCAGAAGCTTAATAGTAAATCTACACATATGTCACCTGCAAGACTTCCCAATGGCTGAGCTATAATTGTATGATACAACATGAGCGTTCATGCATACACTTCCCCTTTACCAGGTATCTGCCGCTCTATTGGAGTTAGCAACTTCCTAATTCATCACTTGGAGCAGCTGAAGGAAGACTGCAGTGTGGTCCCTCACCTCAACCAGGTAAAGAAGTAGTTGTAACTAATAATCTTATACAACAATTTGATTCATTTTTTAAAAACATTCTTTGCAAGTACAGTAGTATATAATATTCTTTGTTAGTTGTTTTTTATTAGTTATCCTTAATTGTTGCAATAAATGTTTTTTTTACAAAAACATACTGGTCAGGAGAGTTGGCGGGTCCTGTTTTACATGGCCACTTATAGCCCATAGTAAAATAGTCAATCAACTCCATTGGCATGTTAGCGTTAATTCTTAATCCAAAGAAAAACATATTACCTATATGGGCACATCTGTTCACCTGCATTACAGCCTCAAGTCCCAACCAGACCGTACCGTAGGTCTAATTCTCTGAACTGACAGCATCCTAGGGCTCTTCTGTATGATGGTGACAGTCCTAGGGATCTTCTGTATGATGGTGACAGTCCTAGGGATCGTTTGTATGATGGTGACAGTCCTAGGGATCTTCTGTATGATGGTGTCAGTTCTAGGGATCTTCTTTATGATCGTGTCAGTCCTAGGCATGCACCGTATGATGATGTCAGTCCTAGGGATCTTCTGTATGATGGTGTCAGTCCTAGGGATCTGTATGATGGTGACAGTCCTAGGGATCTACTGTACAATGGTGACAGTCCAAGAGATCTTTTGTATGATTGTGTCAGTCCTAGGGATGTTCTGTATGAGGGTGTCAGTCCTAGGAATCTTCTGTATGATGGTGACAGTCCTAGAGATCTTCTGCATGATTATGTCTTTCCTAGGGATCTTCTTTACGATGCTGTCAGTCCTAGGAATCTTCTTCGCATGGTGTCAGTTTTAGGGATCTTCTGGATGATGGTGTCAGTCTTAGGGATGTACTGTATGATGGTGTCAGGCCTAGGGATCTTCTGTATGATGGTATAAGTCCTAGGGATCCTCTGTATGATGTTGCCAGTTCTGGGGACCTTCTGTATGATTGTGTCAGTTCTAGGAATCTACTTTATGATGGTGTCAGTTCTAGGGATCTTCTTTATAATGGTGACAGTCCTATAGATCTTCTGTATGATGATGTCGGTCCTAGGGATCTTCTTTATGATGGTGTCAGTCCTAGGAATCTTCTTTATGATGGTGTCAGTCCTAGGGATCTTCCGCATAATAGTGGCAGTTCTTGTGATCTTCTGGATGATGGTGTCAGTCCTAAGGATCTTCTATATGATGGTATAAGTCCTAGGGATCCTCTGTATGATGTTGCCAGTTCTGGGGACCTTCTGTATGATTGTGTCAGTTCTAGGAATCTACTTTATGATGGTGTCAGTTCTAGGGATCTTCTTTATAATGGTGACAGTCCTATAGATCTTCTGTATGATGATGTCGGTCCTAGGGATCTTCTTTATGATGGTGTCAGTCCTAGGAATCTTCTTTATGATGGTGTCAGTCCTAGGGATCTTCCGCATAATAGTGGCAGTTCTTGTGATCTTCTGGATGATGGTGTCAGTCCTAAGGATCTTCTATATGATGGTATAAGTCCTAGGGATCCTCTGTATGATGTTGCCAGTTCTGGGGACCTTCTGTATGATTGTGTCAGTTCTAGGAATCTACTTTATGATGGTGTCAGTTCTAGGGATCTTCTTTATAATGGTGACAGTCCTATAGATCTTCTGTATGATGATGTCGGTCCTAGGGATCTTCTTTATGATGGTGCCTGTTCTAGGGGCCATTTCGTATGATTGTGTCAGTCCTAGGGATCTTCTGTATGATGCTGTCAGTGCTAGGGATCTTCTGTATGATGCTGTCGATCCTAGGCTTCTTCTGTATGATGATGTCAGTTTTACGGATCTTCTGCATGATGGTGTCAGTACTAGGAATCTTCTGTATGATGGTGACAGTCCTAGGGATGTACTGTATGATGGTGACAGTCCTAGGGATGTACTGTATGATGGTGACAGTCCTAGGGATGTACTGTATGATGGTGACAGTCCTAGGGATCTTCTGTATGATGGTGTCAGTTCTAGGGATCGGCTGTATGATAGTGCCAGTCCTAGGGATCTTCGGTATAATGGTGTCAGTTCTAGGGATCTTCGGTATGATGGTGTCAGTTTTAGGGATCTTCGATATGATGGTGACAGTTCTAGGGATCTTCTCTGTCATGGTGTCAGTTCAGTTCATCAGAGTTCTTGCGAGGGTCTTTCAGACTTCAAGCTTTCATCGCAATATCTGGGTTTCTAATATGTGTATTTAAAAGTAGAGAAGATCCTTCAAGACATTTTCTTATAAGTTTTTGGCACATTTATTATGAGTCAGTTTTGTAATGCTTTTTATATACATTGAATTAGTGTTAATGCTCTTGTGTAAAACTTCAGTTTATTAGTCAATTAAAAGATTTAGGAAGAAAAAAAGTTGAGCTGCAAAGTTCAAGTCCTCAGCGAGGAGTCCACATTTCTCATCAGGAAATATCAGGAAATAATGACCGTGACGACATTCTCTTAAGTGGCGAATACTTGAGCATTATCGTTACGAAATGTTTTGGGACTTTTTGTGCCTCGGTGTCCAAGACTGTGATGGCTTTCCTGTTTTATAATTTTGAGGGAGTTTTTGGAGTTTTCTACAGTACTAGGTTTTCCTCCCAGGTCCTCCAGTTGTTCCTGGCTTCTCCTGATGACGGCAATCATCATCCAGCTCCTCCTAACATAGGAGAGTCCCCATTCTCCTTGAGCTGCAGCCAACTTATTGTTTTCACACCATTGTCATTAGCAGAGACAACTTGTACTAAAGATACGAAGCAGGAAATGACCAGCTTTCCGTATTACTGGAAAGAAATGTTTAACGTTGGCTGATCCTGACTGTTTTCCGCATGTTATTATTTCTGTACATTCCTTTGTAATTACTCAACAGTGAGATCATTTGACAACAACAGTAAAGCTCAAGTGTATCCATTTAGGAAATAAGGTATCGGTAGACCATATTTGTCAGACCGATATCAATGCTGAATGTGGTCTGATATGCCTTTTCCCTCTGATCTTGCACACAAAGATGTTTTGTTAGGATTAGTACATTTTTTATTGGTTCAATGGTAATATCGCACCTATGCTAAGGTGTCGAATACTCATATGACCCTACACAGTGCCAGGATAGTTATTGCAAGCATCATATTGTTTACAGATTCCTTTTAATGAACAGAATCTTATTAATTGGTGACTACTAGAGATGAGCGAGCATACTCGCTAAGGGCAATTACTTGAGCGAGCATTGTCCTTAGCGAGTACCTGCCCGCTCGGAAGAAAAGATTTCGGTGCCGGCGGGGAGAGCGGGGAGGAACGGAGGGGAGATCTCTCCCCCCCCCCCTCGCTCCACCCTGCTCACTCCTGCAACTCACTGCTCACCCGCGTCAGCACCCGAATCTTTTCTTCCGAGCGGGCAGGTACTCGCTAAGGACAATACTCGCTCGAGTAATTGCCCTTAGCGAGTATGCTCGCTTATCTCTAGTGACTACCTTTTGTAATAAATAAATGTTGTTATTTGTATAGCGACAACTTATTCCGCAGCCCTTTCAAGTAATTTATTTATTCCCCCCTCCCCCCCCCCAACTAAGCTGGGTTCTCATTTTACCGAAGGGTGGAAAGCTGAGTCAACTTTCAGTCACCTGAATCAGGCAGCGATTGAACTTGCAACCTTCAGGTCGTGAGCGAGAGCTTCGGATTGCATTTCTCTGTTTTAAACTAAAATACTTAAAGGGGTTGTCCATGTTTTTGACGAACTCCCATAAGGGAAGGAAATGTTAACAGATTATTGAGGAAATATTACCTCTATCTGTTAAATCCTGGGCTGCTCAAGAACCGCAGGTCTGGTCCTCCATGATGGTCTTTTGCTTACTTGGCTGCACCTGTGGTGTGTCCATATACTTTCGTGACTGCTGCAGCCAATCAGTGGCCTCATCAGTGTATGACATGACAGGACTGAAGCCTGTGATTAGCTGCATTAGTCACGTGTGTATACATACACCATGTCAACAACCGTCAGGAGGAAGGGAATGACTGTGCAGCCCAAGATTTAATGGATAGGAAATGCTTCTTTTATTATTTACTTACGTTTCCCCCCTAGGCCTTCAGCAACTCGGACAACCTCTTGAATTCTTACATCATAAATAGGGATGAGCGAGTATACTCGCTAAGGCACTACTCGTCCGAGTAATGTGCTTTAGCCGAGTATCTCCCTGCTCGTCCCTGAAGATTCGGGGGCTGGCACGGGGCGGGGAGCTGCGGGGGAGAGCGGGGAGGAACGGAGGGAAGATCTCTCTCTCCCTCTCTCCCGCCCGCTCTCCCCTGCTCCCCGCCGCGACTCACCTGTCAGCTGCAGCGGCTCCCGAATCTTCAGGGACGAGCAGGGAGATACTCGTCTAAAGCACATTACTCGAGCGAGTAGTGCCTTAGCGAGTATACTCGCTCATCCCTAATCATAAATGATGCTATGTGTAAACGCCATACATACAAACACACAGCATGTGAGATAAAAGCAAGGGAGGGCAGGTATTTTTAAGTTGCTTTTTGCTAGAATTTTAGGGTAGAAATGTTGCAAATGTTGGCACAATCCCGCTTGTGTAAAACGTTTGCGACTTTTCTGTTTTTAGCGACAGACTCTAAACTTTTGTAAAAAGTGGGCAGAACTCTCCGGAGGCCGCACCGCCGCCCTGGACAGACGCATTTATGTACATGTTTTGCAAGAAACTGGCGTAAATTATATCAGTTTTACGCACAGAAATCCGAAGTCCGAGATGCGATTAATACAGGTACGTCAGATAGGAGTTGGAGTAGATTTCTGGTATCATTTACAACAGTTTCTGGCGAAAGTTCAGCATAAATGTGACGCCTCCTCCTGACAAACCACATCACTTTTTTCGTAAAGTGGCATTGAGCAGCATACCTTTCCAAACTGCGAAGGAGCAAAAGTATTACAGATAATTACTATATAAAGCAAACATAAGTGAGCGTGGCTGTATCATAAGTGTGCAGTCTTCAAAAGTGTGCTGTTTCTTAAGTGTGCTATCACTTTAGATTAGTGGAATTGCTGCCTGCATCTCTCCCTGTTATTTGCATTTGTTTATTTGTGTTTCATATAATAATAATAATAATAATAAACTTTATTTGTATAGCGCCAACATATTCCGCAGCGCTTACATAGACAGGGGATACAGAAAGACAAAAGTACAAACATTACAGAACCACGGTTACATAGTAATCAGTTGATGGAAACAATAGGGGTGAGGGTCCTGCTCCAACGAGCTTACATACTACAAGAAATGGGGCGATACAGAAGGTAAAGGGGCTGGAGATGTGCACTGTATGGCGAGGTGGAGAGTGAGGGGTGATATACACATAGACTATGGTCAGAAATTTAGCAGTGTGACGGCAGAAACAGTATGACTGCAGGAGCGGTATATGATGGCTAGCAGGGATTGCAGTCAGTAGGTCAGGGAGCATGTTATCAGGCGGAGTACAGAGGGGTTTGTTTAGGGAATTCGGTATGCCTCCCTGAAGAGGTGTGTTTTTAGAGCACGCCTGAAGTTCTGCAAGTCCTGGATTGCTCGGGTAGCCTTTGGTAGTGCGTTCCAGAGGACCGGTGCTGCTCTGGAGAAGTCTTGGAGGCGGGAATGAGAAGTTCGAATTAAAGGGGCGCTCAATCTGGTTTCGTTAGCAGAGCGGAGAGCCCGGGCTGGTTGATGGATTGAGATGAGGGAGGCGATATAGGGGGGCGCTGCACTGTGGAGGGCTTTGTGGATGAAGGTGGCGAGTTTAAATTGAATTCTGTATTTAACGGGCAGCCAGTGCAGTGACCGGCACAGGGCAGAGGCGTCAGAGTAGCGGCTGGACAGGAAGATGAGCCTGGCTGCCGCATTCAGGATGGATTGGAGAGGGTAGAGTCTGGTGCAGGGGAGGCCGATCAGCAACGAGTTGCAATAATCGAGCCGGGAGTGGATGAGGGCAACAGTAAGCGTTTTTAGCGTGTCCACAGTGAGAAAAGAGCGGATTCTTGCGATGTTCTTGAGGTGCAGCTGACATGTTCGGGCCAGAGATTGGATGTAGGGGGTAAAAGAGAGATCAGAATCAAATATGACTCCAAGGCAGCGGGCATGTTGTCTAGGAGTTATGGTGGCGCCACACACTGAGATGGAGATGTCAGGAGGAGGTCGGTTAGTGGAGGGTGGAAATACCAGCAGGTCAGTTTTAGAGAGGTTTAGTTTTAGGTAGAGAGAGGACATGGTGTTAGAGACAGCAGACAGACAGTTAGTGATGTTTTGGAGTAAAGGTGCAGAGATGTCATGGGAAGAGGTGTATAGCTGGGTGTCATCAGCATACAGGTGGTATTGGAGGCAAAATCTCCTGATGGTTTGTCCAATAGGGGCTGTGTAGATAGAGAAAAGAAGGGGGCCGAGGACAGAGCCCTGGGGGACCCCAACAGCAAGGGAAAGAGGAGGGGAGGTAGAGCCAGCAAAGGAGACACTGAAAGAGCGGTCAGATAGGTAGAAAGAGAACCAGGAGAGGGCAGTATCCTTTAGGCCAATGGAGCGTAGCATACTGAGGAGGAGTTTGCGGTCAACAGTTTCAAATGCTGCGGAGAGGTCGAGGAGGATCAGTAGGGAGTAATCGCCCCTCGATTTGGCTGTCAGTAGGTCATTGGATACCCTTGTAAGGGCAGTTTCTGTCGGGTGTTGAGGTCGAAAGCCAGACTGTAGGGGGTCTAGGAGAGAGTGCTCTGATAGGTAGCTTACAAGGCGGGAGTAAACCAGCCGTTCTAGTAGTTTGGAGATGAAGGGGAGGTTTGAGATGGGTCGGTAATTGGCAACGTCAGTCGCGTCAAGAGTCGGCTTCTTAAGCAGTGGGGATATGATGGCGTGTTTGAAAGAAGAGGGAAAGATGCCAGAGGTCAGAGAGAGGTTGAATATAGTGGTGAGATGGGAGATGACCACTGGGGAGAAGGAACGGAGGAGGTGTGAGGGGAGGGGGTCGCTAGCGCAGGTGGTGGGGCGAGCAGAGAAGAGCAATTTGGAGACTTCTTCCTCTGTCGCTGGTCTGAGTACAGACAGTGAGCAGGAGCTAGATGCAGTGCTGACGAGACTAGGGTCAGGGCTAGTCTGGGGTTGGGAAGTTATTTCCTGACGGATGTCATCAATTTTCTTTTTGAAGTAAGCAGCCAGCTCTTCGGCACTGAGATCCGTCACCGGGGGCTGTGGTTTAGGGCTGAGAAGGGAGTGAAAAGTATCAAAGAGCCGTTTAGGGTTGTGGGATAGTGAGGAGACTAGAGAGGTGAAATAGACTTGTTTGGCATGGTGGAGGGCAAGGTTGTAGGTTCTGAGCATGAATTTGTAGTGGAGGAAGTCTGCGGACGTTTGCGATTTCCTCCACAGCCGTTCAGCACTTCTAGAGCACCGCCGGATGAAGCGCGTTTGAGGCGTGAGCTAGAGTTGCCGTGGTCTACATCGGATGGCTCGGGTCCTGGGGGGCGCCGCTTCATCCAGGGCATGTTTGAGAGCGGTGTTGTAGTGAGCGGCAGCCAGGTTGGGGCAGGTGAGGAGAGAGATGGGGGACAGAGAGGACTGTAGGGATTCAGCAAAGTTCTGGGTGTGAATGGCCTTAAGGTTCCTGTAGGTACTGTAGGTAGGTGGGTCTGGAGAGATGTTAGGGAGCATGACAGAGAAAGAGAGGAGGTTATGATCCGAGAGCGGGAGAGGGGAGTTAGTGAAGTTGGCAGCAGAGCTGGAGGAAGACCAGATCCAGAGTCATATCAAGTCATAGTAATCTTTTAGTTTATATGTTGTGCTATATTGTCTTTTTTTCCTAAAGAGTAAATACATTGTGCTGAGGGGGTGCATTGGGGTTTATATTGTTAAATATTGTTACATTTAAAAGCACATATAGTCTGCTTGTGGGTTTCAGTCTCCATTGCTTTGCCCAGGTGATTAATTAGGGAAGGAGTTACCCAATCAGGATGTGATATATTGCATCTGTGGAAATTCCTGTGTCCTTTCCAAACAGAGGAGGAGCAGAAGTATTTCAGATAAGTGTTCGGGTGCCTTCACACTGGTGTGGGAATCGTACGATTTCCCAGTGCTGCAAGGCTGCAAGAAATCACAAAATTATGAAGCCAATGTCTTCCAATGGCTCCATGCACATTTGCGATGCTTTAACGCTTGCGATGCAGCATTAAAACAAAATTGCGGCAAGTCCATTTTTTTTTAGCATAAAAAAATAAAAAAAGAATACATCACCTTAGTAGTACTGTCATCTTGCAGGTCCACGCACTTTTCTTCTGCTGCTCTTCTGCCCAGAGGATTGATAATCCCCGCCTCCTGAAGTGCTGCCTCTGATTGGTCACAGTGCTCAGCCAATCAGAGGCAGCGCTTCAGGTGGCAGGATTTTTTAATTCCCAGCCAGAAGAGCAGCAGAAGAAGAGTGCAGAGACCTGCAAGAAGATGCGCCGGAGATGACAGCGATACTAAGGTGATGTATTCTTCTTTTTTATTTCTACAGTTATTAATTATTTTCCGGAAGAGGGGGGGGGGGGCTTATATTTCAAGCAGCACTTGCAGCACTGGGATCCAGTCTTCAAATCTGACCAAGCAGATCATTTCCTTGGTTGACATTGAAGCTAGGCACTTTTATGAAGAAGGCCCAATGTCCAGAGGCGAATCTGTTTTGCGGAATCTGCACAGGTGACCCGCATGGAAGATCTGCACATCAAGCTACCCATAGAGAAGCATGGGCGTCCACATCTGCATTAAAGCAGACTTATTTCACAAACCTTTTGGTCTGGAAAACAAATCGCAGCATGCTCCATTTCACTGCGGGTCCTGCAAGGACAGCCTCCATTGAAGTCAATGCAAGCCGTCTGATCCACGAGCCGTCCGCAATCGAATTGCTTTTGGGCTGCAGATTCTGCGGAAAAGCAGGAGTTCAAAAGGAAAAAACTGTACTGTTCAGGTGCACAGACGCACGGTCGGCGCTTCCGCACAAATTCACAGTGCATAAAAAAGAAGATCCGGATGGGTAAGCAGTGTCCTCAGCCTTGGGCAGGGTTGGATTCCACTGAGGGCTCCTGCATGTGCAATCCGACCAGCCCGTGAACATGAGGCCAAAGGAGGTGAACTTTTATGGCTCTTGGACAGTGTCATGCACCAGTTTAAGGGGTTTTGGCAACATTCCAATTCAGTTTGAACTAAAAGTTTGCTGAACACTAGATAGGATAGTAATAATAGTCTAGGTAATGAGTGGTAATGATGTAAGAAGAGATGTGGGAAAGGGAAGCGATTGGAGAACTTTGCAGATGAGTTGTAGTAGATGTAAATTATTTTCATTGACTGCGCATACTTCCCTTTTACATAGTTCACAACAGGAACATAAAGTGATCGCTACATGCAGAATATGTGGCAGATAAAGCACCTCAAAACTGCAGCATGGTTTACTTTACTCTATGCGTGTGCATGGTAACTCAGTCATACCATTAGAAGGCTATAAATGTTTTTGAACAATATTTGCCTAATGAGCTGAATTATGGGACAAACTGTTACATGTACGGGAACCCTTAAAGGTTTGGGATTACATTCAGCAGGTGCAGTAGCATCCACTGACACGTTTTACAGATGCTCTAATTTAAAATAATTAACATGTAGTATATGGGTGTAAATTACATCATCCTGTGGCATCTACAGGGGTGGACAAAAATATGGAAACACCATCCAAAATGCACAGCTGATCAGTTGGGGTCCCGAGCATCAGACCCTGGAGGATAAGTCATCAATAGTATTTCACTGGAAAACCCTTTTAATTATTAGCACTGAGCTGCCCTTTTGACCCCTGCTTGGCTGAGAGCTTTTTCTGCCAAATTTGTGTTTACTTCACCTCTTGCCCTGCTCTGGGTGGTTTTGGAAGCCAATTGATAACAGCAGCTGAGTGACTCAAACCCCTGACCAATGGAACCTTGTTGCTCGGGCAGTTGTTCACTTCTGCCCGGCAGTATCTGTGTCATATTCCCTCCACTTAAATTACGTGGGATTATAAATCATATTTCAATAAGATATATAGAGACCGATTTTAAGGCATGCATTTCATACAGTGTTTCCATATTTTTGTCCACTCCCTGCGAAAATAACTCCATATGCACTTACCTGATTTCACCATCACTGCAGGTCTTTGTGGAAAGCACATATTCATTGAGGAGGAGGTGGGAAGAAAAATGGTCAAGATCTATGAGGGTCTCTTTACATCTGTGTTGGAGGCTCAGGTGCAGATTTGGCACAGAATGCCAGACAGAATAGTGGAGCACGCTGCCCTGGTATGTTAGGAAAAATACCCAACAGACCCCATTATAGTCAGTAGTGTCTGTCATGTGCCTTCAGGTTTTTTTTTGTTATTCGGCTCCAGTGACCGAACCAAACAACAGAAATAAGCAGTGCAAGCGTGAACCTTGCCTCTGGGAACCTCCTTTGTCATGATCTGATGTCTTATATATACAGATTTCTCTATTCACCTTTTATACCCTATGTAATATCTCTCCAAAATGTTGAATTTCACTTGCTGTCCTATTATCAGTAAGTGGAGTCAGCAGAGGCAGGAATAGACAAGCTGTACCGATGCAACACTTACTGCATGTTGACCTTATTAGATGTTCTCAAGAACAAGCAAACAAACATCCTTTATTTTCATTTGGTAACACAGGGATAAAATGTAATCTCCGCATATCAGAGTTATCAAATGTGGGGAAATTTAAAGGGGTTAAAAGGAGACAAGAAAATACAAAAAAAAAAAACGTTTAATCTTTATTAACCTGACCAGGCTGTTTGTACCTTAAAGGAGATGTCCCGCGCCGAAACGGGTTTTTTTTTTTTTAAACCCCCCCCCCGTTCGGCGCGAGACAACCCCGATGCAGGGGTTAAAAAAACCACCCGCACAGCGCTTACCTGAATCCCGGCGGTCCGGCGTCTTCATACTTACCTGCTGAAGATGGCCGCCGGGATCCTCTGTCTTCATGGACCGCAGGGCTTCTGTGCGGTCCATTGCCGATTCCAGCCTCCTGATTGGCTGGAATCGGCACGTGACGGGGCGGAGCTACACGGAGCTACACGGAGCCCCATAGAGAAGAGGAGAAGACCCGGACTGCGCAAGCGCGGCTAATTTGGCCATCGGAGGGCGAAAATTAGTCGGCACCATGGAGACGAGGACGCCAGCAACGGAGCAGGTAAGTATAAAACTTTTTATAACTTCTGTATGGCTCATAATTAATGCACAATGTATATTACAAAGTGCATTAATATGGCCATACAGAAGTGTATAGACCCACTTGCTGCCTCGGGACAACCCCTTTAAGGACCAGACACTTTTTAGTGATTTTACCCATGTGGCGGTTTCACTGCCCTATATTGTTTCCTTCAGCTACCAAAATTATTTTTACTGCATTTTTTTTCCGTGACATATAGGGCGATTTTTTAAATATCTTTTTCACTGACTTTTTTTTCCGTTTTTTTAGTTTTATTGGGGATAAAATGCTGGGGGAAAAAATGATTTTTTTAACATTTGTAGTTATTTTCTAATTTAGTATATTTACGCTAAAATAAAGCATGAGAACGGGTTCCTCTCTTTGTTTTGGATGTTTTGATATATAATATGTATGGTTTTGGATTACAGGGCGCTTATGGCGCAGGTTTTGGTTGGCATCGGTTTTGGGTTATTTTCTTTCTTATGTATATATTGTTGTTTTATTCTGTAATTTTGTTTTACTTATTTATGTAATTATGTTTTTTTGTACCCCATGACGTTATATAAGACCTCTGGGGGACGTTCTCATGTTTTCTTTTTCTTTTATTTGACACTTTCTCACTGTAGCTGGGGCATACATAGGAGCCCCAGTTACAGGGGGAAACAACCCCTGGAGTGACATTAGTCACTGGCAGATCTGATCAGGGTCTAGAATGACCCTCCAGCTCTGCTGTAGCAGGGAATCTCGCGGTCACATGATCCCCCGGCTCCCGTAGTGAAAGCTACAGTTCTGCTTTCTCTTTCTAGTACACATCGCTCATTGAGCATTGTGTACTTGGGGAAGGAAAGGCAGGAAGGGTTAAAAACCCCTCCTACTTTCTCCACCGGTCATCAGCTGTTACTACCAGCTGATAACCCGTTCCTGCCTCTGACTGATTGCTTAAAGCACCACCGTAATTTTACTATCGGCAGTGTTTTAAGCCCAGGATCAGGCACCGTATATTTACCGCGCCTGGTCCTTAATGGGTTGAAGGGAGA
This sequence comes from Eleutherodactylus coqui, assembly GCF_035609145.1. Classification (NCBI taxonomy): domain Eukaryota; kingdom Metazoa; phylum Chordata; class Amphibia; order Anura; family Eleutherodactylidae; genus Eleutherodactylus; species Eleutherodactylus coqui. The sequence goes on along the minus strand of NC_089839.1, from coordinate 247,314,292 downwards.
CTCTCTTGCTTCATTCATAATCAAACTATCCCCGTAGTATATATAAATTATCTAGTATTACCTTGCTTAGTAATTCCTTTCTATTTGAAGTGCCTGGAGTCCGTCTCCTCGTGTGATCTCAGTTCTGGGTTGAGTTGGCTTTTCCTACAATTTAAGTCATTTTGGACACCTTATTTGGAAACTGAATTATCAGCCATTCTTTGAAGGGGTTGTCTTGGAATGGTATAAAATGGCTGCAGCCTGTGGAACCCCGTCCTACAATGGGAGAATTCATATGTAAGGGGCAGGGCAGAGGATGGGGGGTTGGAACCTAAAAGTACATTGACAGGAGAATTCATATGTAGCCTGGGACAAAAAGGGGTATGGTCTTGTTCCGAATAGTGTAGCATTAGGCGCTGCCCCTTTCCTAGGCCACCCCTTCCCTATCCGGGCTACAAATTAATTCTTCCGTCCTAGGGCGGGTTTCCGCTGGCGGCACGGACGGCCATTTTATGCTATTCATGGACATCCTCTTTAAAGTGACTTTCACGGAACTTAAATATTGATGGTCTTTCCTTAGTGTTTGGTGGTTGACGTATTACTCCCAGCACCCCTATCTGTAATCAGAATGAAGGGACCAAGGGGCTACAGTGCAATGGCGCTGAGCTGTACAAAGCACACCCACCAAACGTACACAAACGTGATGCAGTACCTGTATAAACAATTCTGGGACACAACTGTATCTGTAGCACCGCGGACCATTAGGGTATATTCACACGGTGGAATCCAATGCTGAGCTGCGGATATCATTTTCTGCAGGCATAAAAGTCATCATTGGCTCATTCACTGATCGTTCGGTTTAAATACCGGTCGTTCCCAGTCACTTATTCACGCGGCCGAGCGAATGAGCGAACTCTGACATTGTTGCTCGTTCAAGCGATATATTATTTGGTGTAAACGGACCCCAATATTAGGAGATATTCAGAAGTAGAGCAGGGCAGCAGTCTTTTGTGAATGGGTATCGTTGATTTCACATCTGCGTTGGGGAATCCCCGCGGGCAAACGGCTCCGTCTCTGGACAGATTTGAACAGCGCCGGTCGGACCACATTGACTATAGTGGGGTCTGCTGCTTTCCATCCAGCTGCCCGTCTCTTGGACTGAAGTAAGAGTGCTGCATGCAATGCTTTTTCTTCCGCCATTTTAAACCGGATCTGTGACGGAACCTCCGGCCAAGGGTTCCGACTTGGATGTGACATCGGCCTAAGCGCTTTCCATTTTTGTCTGCACCGTAAAGCTATACCCAACGTAGCAGAAATGCTGTGGATTTTCCATCCAGATTTTCTAACAGCTCTCAACCACACACGGTGGAAAGACATTCACGTGTAAATAGACACAAGGTATATAATAATAATAATCTGAATAATAATCTTTATTTGTATAGCGCCAACTTATTCCACAGCGCTTACAGGCATGGGATAAATGCAAAACAATACAACAATTACAATATGAGGTACATTCAGTTTGAAACAAATGGGGTGGTACAGGAGGAGCAAGGGTGGGGGATAAGGCATGGGGAACACAGGCAATAGGGGATTTCATATGGAAATCAGTTATTAGAAGGCAAACGGGTTGGGGCGGTAAGGAGGTGCAGGGGTAGAGGTCATATGTGATAGGCAGGGTGGAAGGTGTGGGGAGCCATAGGGAGGGGCGGGGAACTAGGTCAGGGGATTTGGTATGCTTCCCTGAAGAGGTGCGTTTTTAAGGCACATCTGAAATTTCGTGCATCGGGAATTGTCCGGATGCCTTGGGGTAGAGCATTCCAGAGGACGGGTGCTGCTCTGGTAAAGTCCTGTAGGCGAGCATGAGAGGTTCGTATTACAGGGGTGTTTAGTCTGAGTGTGTTAGTGGATCGGAGTGAGCGGGCTGGGTGGTGTACAGGAGGGAGGCGATGTATGGTGGCGCGGCACCATGGAGAGCTTTGTGGGTGAGGTTAAGGAGTTTAAATTTAGTTCTGCAGTGGATGGGCAGCCAATGCAGCGACTGGCATAATGTAGAGGCATCTGAGTAACGGCTGGATAGAAAAATGAGCCTGGCTGCTGCATTTAGTATGGATTGGAGTGGACTGAGTGTGGTGCGAAGGAGGCCAATGAGTAGCGAGTTGCAGTAGTCAAGTCGGGAGTGGATGAGGGCAACCACGAGTGTCTTTAGCGTGTCCGTGGTGAGGAACCGCCATATTTTAGAAATATTTCTGAGGTGCAGGTGACATGTTGAGGCCAGAGATTGGATATGGGGGGTAAAGGAGAGGTCAGAGTCCAGTGTGACCCCAAGGCTGCGGGCATATTTTAAATCTGCAGCCTATCAATCCATTCTGCAGATTTTCCGTGTAGATTTCATGTCTTGCAATCCATAGGGTAAAATTCCCAACAAAATATGTATGAATCAAACATGTTGCTCTTGCTGTGGATATGTTTTAGGATTTGCAAGGAATTCTGCAGCAGTTTTTTTTCCATCCTGTATGGATGTAGTTTACAAGACCTTCAACTCTTAATTACTAAGCAGATGGTAAGAAGAAAAGTGTACATCATGCCGTGTCTGTAAGGGCTTGGCTCTTTGCCTATGGCAGCACAGTTACTCCATGCTTCTTTGTCCTTGGTCATAATGGCTAATTCTTCTCACTCTGTTCATGACAGCGGGGGGGACGTTATTATTAGGATTTCTTGTATGGAAGAATATGAGCTCAATGCGGTGAGAAGTGTCATGAGATCATGTAAGCAACAGCACAATGTATGCTGAATATGTAACAATAGTACTTCTATTGTCACCGTCATGGGGGGGGCACATTGTAGTTGAGTGAATGTACTTCTCCTACCCTGATTGTGTGCTTCCTCTCTGTGGGAACGCTCTCTCTTTTCCCACTCTTTTCTCGTTCCCCCTCACTTCTGTTTCCTCCCTTAATCCACTTGCTTGTCTTTCTCATCCCTAACCCGTCATCCTGTTGTCTCTCTTTCGGCCCGATCAAGCCTCTTCTAGATGTTGTGTTCTCATTTTTGGCTAGCTATGGGGACAAACTGTTCTTGGGTTTTGTTTTGCGGCTCCAGGGTGGATGGACGAGACTTTTCAGTTTCAGAATGAAGTGGCTTCTGCAAAGGACAAAGCATGTCAGGAGAAGCAGTGAATGGAGCGAGGGGTGACCTGATTGTCCCCTGAGTGTTGTGCGGAGAATTACTAATGGGCATGTGTGTGTCCTGTGGAGGCATTCGGCTCTCAGGAACTCCGTATTCATTCGGCACATCATCACTTTCTTTAGCTTTAAAATCACATTTCACCCTTTTTTGAATTTGGTAATAATAAGCATGGAAATATTAGATACGAAGTGAAGGAGGCATTTGCTCTCTTGACACGGAAAATGTAAAATACCAACCAGACGGGCAACATGGCATGCAAAGCTCCATGATCAGCTTGGGAATAGAAAAATAAAAATGATGGCATTTAAAAAAATATATATTTTTATATTATTCTGAGAATGGATTAATGCTGACGCCTCTGCAGTTTCATTAAAGTTTTTGTAAATGATAAACATTTAAAGGGCCACTCCAGCAAAAACACATTTTTCCATCTCGGCACTCCTCACCTAATTCTCTGTCAGAATCTAGACATCTCATATATGTATTGCAGTCACTTCTAAGCCTCCTGTCTGATCACACACCAACTTGATATTGAGATTTGTCCCTACTTTCTCTTTCACGATTCTGTGCTATCGATCCCATGATGCAGCAGCACAATATCACATGAGCAAGTAGAGCCCATGCCATCTCTGCCTGCTGGGAGGACAGTGTGATTGTCATTATTGTGTATATTTGCCTAAATGAGCTACAGACCATATGTATACAGTCAGGAGGATGAGCTGTGATCTCCTTCATTATAAGAGTGTAACAGGAGCCTCTAATTTTCAACAGTAACTGTGATAGGAGTTTATGTGACTCTCTCTATAGAGCTTGTGTGGTAGAGTCCATCACACAGGGATTGTGCGGACGGAAAAATTGACTTTTTGAGAGAACATAAAGCCAAGTAGATCTCAAGGGGTCAGAATTAGATCACATGACCCACCTGAGGAGAAGAACTCCAGGAAGGTTCAGATAGAAAAGAATAACTAACCAAGATAATACTAGCTGACTTATATATACACAGAGGAGAGGTCATATGCAGTACAATTACGTGCCGTACACAGGGTCACCGTCCGGAATCCGCTGCTGCCCTTCCGCATGTGGAATCCGACCCGGTCGTGTGAGCACAGCCTTACAGGGAGAAACATTTTTAACGTTCACCATTTAATACCTATCTGGTTTCTGTCACCTGCTACTGTTGCAATTTTCCGCCAATGTATAAAATATTGATTTTGCAGCATTTTTATTTTCGATAATTGATAATATCCTATGCCTTTTTCCCTGTTGCCCCCGTCTTTCGCAGGTGGAGTACCACCCTTTTCAGAGGCCTCAAGAGTTGGTCAATTACTGTAAGAGAAACAATATTGTATTCGGAGGCTACTGTCCTCTGGCTAAAGGCCAGGCGCTGACACATCCACTTATTCTGAGGATTGCAAAGCAGTATGGGAAGACGCCAGCTCAAATCTGTATTCGGTGGAGCATCCAGGTGAAGATATTGACGTGATTTGTCATCGTGATAACATTAGAGATGTCAAACTGTCCGATCAAAAAGTTTCACCACTTGTGGTGAGGGGGAATATTATTTTCTGCAGACCTTCAATATAACTTTTAATATCATTCATAAAAAGAGAGGGACATAGTTAAACGGTTAGTCAGAAATGACCTATTTTTAAGTTTTCATTAATGAGGTCCTGATTTCGAGCCCCGTTGGAGAAAACCTTTATTTTGTTTTCCAAAGAATTATGTAAAGGGGAATTTGTCTATATCTACTATTGTATCATCTTATGGATGGTTTCTAAGTATTTGGGCTTCAGCATTCTTTGATTATCACCTTTTTACCCTTATAAGGTACATAAGTGGTTACCATTTTGGCTTTGGAACTCTGGGGCCCTGAGTTCAAATCTTGACCTTAACAACAGTTTGGTTGGGTAGCTACAGTCTCTTTTATGGGTTCTTAAAAATATGTAATTTCTAACTAACTGTTGAACTATGTCCCTCTCTTTTTATGAATCATGTTAACCCTTTGCAATCCAATTTTGGATTCAGGGTTTCCTAGGGGGCTTTCTCTTTCTGCCATTATACAATGGTGCCATCTGCTGGCTTGAGCGAGTACTGCGGTATGCGACATGCTGGAGAGGCCCCCGAGAACAGAGCAGCCAGTAATATACAGTAAGAATACCCTGCCGGACGTCTTCCGACATCGGAGATGTACGGCCTTCAATCAGAATGTCATCAGACAGTGGATTGGAAAGGGTTAAAAGTTATATTTTAGGGATTTATTCTGTGAACTATTCTAGCTTTTATAGATCTTTTTTGCCTTTCAGTGATTTTAATGCATACATTCACAAGTATTAACACTGAAAGAGATTTAACAAAAGGGTGCAAGAGGAGGAGCGGCTTTACCGCAGCAAATCAGATCAAAATGGCCTCTGAAAAATCAGTTCTGATCGATTCCTACATGCAACTATTTCACTTTTCCTTAACGCCATTTTATTATATTTCTCTCATTGAATCTCATTTGCTGTGAGGATTTCTAAACTTTTTTGAGGAGCTTTATTAATACTGGTGCACTGTACAAATGGTGACCCCGTGCCATTGCAGTGTACAAGAGATTTACCAACCAGGTATTCGTTTTGTTGATGAGGCTGCCGTTGGCTCAAAACAGCACCAGATTGGAAACTTAAAGGGGTTGTCTCACGGCAGCAAGTGGGTCTATACACTTCTGTATGGCCATATTAATGCACTTTATAATGTACATCGTGCATTAATTATGAGCCATACAGAAGTTATTCACTTACCTGTTCCGTTGCTGGCGTCCCCGTCTCCATGGCTCCGTCTAATTTCAGCATCTAATCGCCCGATTAGACGCGCTTGCGCAGAAGGGTCTTCTCCCTTCTGGTCGGTCCGGGCACGAGCGGCGTTCTGGCTCCGTCCCCTTCTACGCGTCATCGCGTAGCTCCGCCCCATCACGTGTGCCGATTCCTGCCAATCAGGAGGCTGGAATCGGCAATGGACCGCACAAAGCCCATGGTGCACCATGGGAGAAGACCCGCGGTGCACCATGGGAGAAAACTGCGGTGCATCCCTGGAAAAGGACCGGCGGCCATATTAGGGAGAAGATTTTTATAAGTTCATATTTCATCACATCGGTGAGTAGCAAGCGGTTTAAAAACCGCTTTAAAGTGCTATTTTATGCCGGGGGGTGACAGGGGGAATGGACTAATGTAAAATTTTGATGTTTTGCCTCGGGACAACCCCTTTAAAAAAGGCGTTGGAAGACCTAGGTAAATGAATCAAGCTTTCTGCGACTCCAAAGCCTTTATAACTTTTTGTACCCAGTGATCTTGGCTTAGAGATATTGATGCGCAATGCTTACCAAAATATGCCAGTGTAGACGAGGGGTAGCATCTGTTTTTCTTCTACCCCTAATTCAGCACCAGTGTTAATCTATGGAGCTTTTTACATGGTCATAGAAATGACAGGCATATTTTAAAACTGCAGAATACTCTACTTTCATCAGTTTTACAGATGGAGAACGTCCATTGAAGACTATAACAAGGGTTTACCGTATGGTAGCATCCATATTGCATCATGAAATGATCAATCTTTCATCTATACTGCGGCCGTCTTCAAAGGGACCGTCTTATGTAATTCGGTTACCTCCCTACCAAACAGCCCGTCAGTATTACAGGTCTCTATTACTGATGACATATCGATGTAGTATGTCTATATTGCAGTGCATGTACAAATATGCTCCCTTGTACCTGGCTTATGATGTTGGACATTGATGACAGTGACATCAAATGCTTAATGAGGTTTGTGTTTTAATGACTTTGTTGGATTACTTTTTTGTTCACAGAATGGCGTTGTCACCATCCCAAAGTCAACAAAGGAGAGCAGAATCCAGGAGAATTGCCAGGTGAGGCTATTGCCTACTGATGACTGACGTTATTGAACAAGACCAGTCTACCTATACTTGCAAGTAACATTTAGTACAATACAAAAAAAATATTCTGTGCAGCAGCAGGCACAGACAACATTGGGCTCCTATGGAAGAACAATATATGGGTCTCTCAAATAGCTCAGCATGCAGAACCCCCTCATTTAAGTATCTGTAGTCAATATACAAGGTATTGTAAGTCATTAAATGCATTAGCTTAGTGCCTTTCTTGCATTATAATAGACAGTAGGGAGGTACTTTCACCTGCTTAAGCCCTTTTACACATAACGATTATCGCTCAAAATTAGCTCAAAAGTCATCTTTTGAGCGATAATCATTGTGGTAAATGTGCCCATCGAATTACCGTGCCCTTTTCGTTGATCGTTGACTTCAGATCAGCATGATATCCATCGTCCCTGATAAGAGAGCCCACACTCTGAGTTCTCCGCGGGCAGTGCTGATAACATTCTTTAAGAGCTGATGTCCTGCTGGAGAACAATAGTGGTGTATTTAGAGAACAGACAACCCGCTGTTCTCTAAATGCATGCAAATTAAACTACTAGCTTCATTCATTACTGATTAGCCCATTAGTACCTATGCAAAATGATTGTTTAAAACTGTCAGTTTCTGATGAATGTTGAGCAATCATCTGTGTGTGTAAATGCAACTTAAGAGCCAGGTTGTACATGTAAATAAGTGGAGCGGGTTAAAAGCATCTGCTTCTGCAATCTAGCAGGTCAGTGACCCTGAGTAAAAGATAGAAGTTTATCACTACTTCTGCCTTCTGACTTACTGTAGTTAGCTCTCACTATGTAGTGAACAGAGGCAGAGGCAATGCCAGTGCATATATTGGACCTAGCAACCACGTGACTGTTGAGTGCCCCATGGCATGGTTTTGCTGCTGGGTTGTATCAGACACATATCAGCTCTGCCAGTGACTAATGTTACCACAGGGGCTGTTTTCCCTTCTAACAAGGTCTTCTATAGACACCCTAGTTACAGTGGAAAACTGCAGAATGAAAAAGATTACAAGACATGCGTCCCCAGAGATCTTTTATGAGCTTATTGGGGATTTGTTATATTAGATATACATTCATGAGTAAAACGAAGTACACCCTCTTTGAATTCTGTGGTTTTACATACCAGAACTTAATAAATCTGGTCTTTAGAAGGTCTTAAAATTAGATAAATACAACCTCAGATGAACAACAACATTTAACAAGTTGTACCGTGTCATTATTTACTTAACAAAAACTAAGCCAAAATGCAGAAGCAGTGTGTGAAAATTAAAGTGCACCTTTACTGCTTCCAAAGAAATTGAGAAGGTAAGTAGCAAGCAGGTGCTGCTAGTCAATTGCCCTTGATTAATTGATCAGCAGGAAGTGGTAACACCTCTATAATAGCAGAAGTTTGGGCAGTTTGCTGGTTTGAAGCAAGGAGGAAAGACATCAGCAATGATCTTACAGAAGCAAATGTTGCTGCCCATCAAAGCGCAGAAGGTTATAAGGCAGTTTCCAAACAATTTGGGGTCCATCATTCTATAGTGTGAAAGATTATTCACAAGTGGAAAGCATTCAAGACAGTTGACCGTCTTCCCAGGAGTGGATGTCTCAACAAATTCCCACCAAGGTCAGTCCATGCAACACTTAAAGAATTTACAAAAGGCCCAAGAGCTATATCTCAGACTCTAAAGGCTTCAATTAGCACATTAAATGCTCAATGTTATAACAGTACAGTTAGAAGAAGACTGAACAAGTATAATTTGTTAGGAAGGGTTGCCAGGGGAAGCCTCTTCTTTCAAAAAAGAACATGGCAACACGGTTAAAGTTTGCAAAGTTGCATCTAAATGACCCACGATACCTCAGGAACGATGTCCTTTGGACAAACAAGACCTAAAGTGAAGATATTTGGTCATAATGCCCCAGTCCCACGTTTGATGAAAACCAAACACAGCATATCAGCACAGCACAACACCTCATACCAACTGTCAAGCACGGTAGTGGGGAGGGGATTTGGGCTTGTTTTGCACCACAGGACCTGAGTACCTTGCAATCATTGAGTTGGCAATGAACTTCTCTGTATACCAAACTGTTATAAAGCCAAATGGCCTGATTCGTAAAACCATAGAATGCATAGCGGGTATACTTATGTTTCTATATACAGTCATGAGAAAAACTAAGTAAAAAAAATTATAAAGTACAAATAAAGAAAAAAAATCACATTTCTCTCTCAACCCAGAGTGATGCCATAGCTGCCCCATAACACTCTATATATGTTGTGCATCAAAATGACAAAAGCAAAATAGGGAACCCATTCTAAGACTTTATTTGCAAATTTAAAGAATTATTACATTTCTTTCTGCCATGGTCTCGGCACTTTTGCAGCCATAACACTGCAGTGACCATGCCAGAACGAGACGCTGACACATGAACTATGTCCTGTGGTGAACACATTAATTTCTTAAGACACAGCAGTTAAACTGGTGGAAACGCCTTGGGTGGGTGCAGGATTTTTTCCCTGTTAATTATTTTGAACTAGGTATTGAAGTAGATTAGTACAGATCATTAACCCTTTCCAATCCACTGTCTGATGCCTTCCTACATTCTGATAGAAGCTTGTACGGCTCCAATGTCAGAAGACGTCCGACAGGGTATTCTTACCATCTATTGCCAGACACTCCGCTGTAGGAGCCTCTCTGGCGCACACACACTGGCTTTAGCCAGCAGATGGCACCGTTGTATACCAGCAAAAAGAGAAAGCCTTTTAGGAAACCCTGAATCCAAAATTGGATTAGAAAGGGTTAAGGGATATTGCAGCAATCCTCAGATCTCTCTCTTTCTTTGCTGTCCGAGCCTAGTAAGGTCAGTTAGACCAGTGAATGTTGAGAGTCTTAGCAAAAAATAATAAAGAACATTTTTTAATCATCTTTCCAGGCTGACTATAACTGTACAAAAATAGCAACATCCAGAACATCCATTTCTTTTTATGGGGAGAATAGTGCAATACTGTATCCAGTTGTAGGCAACAGATCCTAGATGTCACTTGCTTTTATACAATGTACAGTAAACAGTTTGCAATCCATGTTTTTCAAGTACATGTCATCTATTTGTAACATTATGTAACCAGATTAACAAAAGCCATACTGTACGTTATTTCATTCACGTCTCCAGTATGGTTGATAATAGGAGATAAACTGCTCCACTCGCAGCTCTCCTAATCAAAACAGGAAAATTCCCAGATTTTCTCATCTGCGATGGTTCTCCTGCCTTGGTCTTAAACAACACTATGGTAGAAATGCTATATCACAAAATGTCAATCACCATTGGCATGCTGCTTGAAATATTTAAATATTACATTACTATTAAGCAGTTTAGATGCCTCATCAAGGCTACAATGTTGAGGACCAGGTCTCCCACGAAGACAAAGTCTGAGCATTGATGTCCACAGGCCTCATATACCAGCTCTTCTGGGAAATTTATTTCAAAGACTTTTGTAGCTGTACTTATAGACGCCTCTACATTCATTCAAGTCAGCACTTGAACTTCTGAGCTTTTCAGGGCGTCAAGCTCAAGAACTTTGAAGGGGTTATCCTACTATTTTGCTGCAGGAAGGCGACAGCTAAGTACATTTCACAGTGCTTTGGTAGGTTCTATGGCTCAGTCAGATTGAAATGAACAGGACTTGACCTTCAGTACCAACCCAGGCCACTGCACTATGCACGGAGCTGCCTGCTTCCTGCAACAAAACAGCTAGAAGTAGGAGAACCCCTTTAACAATGCAACCTTTATGACATTTGATTGACTCCTCATTACACAGTCATTATAGCCTTTTAAATGATATATCAAGAAAGTGGTTATTCCGGACTTCAACATTGATGGCCTGTCCTTCGGTAACACCACAGATCAGCTGTTTGAAGGAGATACAGCACTTGCCAGTCTCCTTCATTGGCTACCAGGTACAGCTCTATACTTTTAATAGCGGTTTTGCATGATTTTACGGCTTCGTCCCATTCACCTCAATAAGACAGACCTGTAATACCACGCACAGACACTAATTAAGGTGTAGAACTGAGCCTGGTAGACAATGAACGGAACTAGTAAGTGCCAAAGCGCCTTCAAACAGCTCATCTACGAGGATAGGACTTCAATTTTGATATCCTGGATAGCCCCCTTTAAGATGCTATCCAAAATGTTATCAGTGGTAGCCCAGTAACATTCATACTCCTTACTTTGTTACGGGCAGTATTTGTACTGTGAGTCCAGAATATGAGAACACACTTTGTAATAGGGTGTGTAGTCCATCTAGCAATGTGAACCAAGCCATGTGTGCATTCTCCTTACACACTAACCAGCCTGCATTTCCTTAGGTGTTGGGTTTCATACTAGCAGATGAGGACGTTTGCACCCTTAATTCCTTGCATGATGGACGCCACGTGTCCTGGGATCCTACTAATGTGTTATAGCTGTCACAGGTTTGAATATCCATTAACACTTCCTCTTGCTCTCAGTCTACCAGATATATTTTTATGTGCACATTTTGTGTTATGTGTGAAAGCAAATATGGATACTAGAAGACATGTTTCTGTGCCAAAAGCATTGTGCAAAGAGAGAATGTCCACTATCCACTGTTTGTTCTGTTTCGGGATTTTTTGACAGGGAAACCGAGGGAAAATGGTTATCCACATCAGTAAAGGATGCAGAATAAAGTTGTCCATACACAATGCACTTTTCCAACCAATAATGGTCCTGTTTATGGGAAACTACACTCTTTGTCAAAAGAAATCAAGCACCTAGAAAAAGTTGTTGTTTTGCTGAAAAACTTGGCATACAGTCACATCTCAGGCAGATATACAAATAATTAGAGTCGTGGTGGAATTAGATGAACGGTCTTGTCACTTGAGTCCCTAAAAGTGGTTACCCCCTTGGCCTATAAAGAGGCTCTCTGAGGCTCTGTGTGTGTAGTGACCTCTTCTTCTGCTTGTGTAGAGCTTATTGACCACTAGACGCCTCTACGACGCAGAGAAGAGATTTCACCCCGTTACCAGAGTCTGAGAGGGGCACATTATTGGAATGCAAGAAGCTGGAAGGTCCTATCAATGAATTGTCCGCCATCTGGGCCATTCCGACCAGACTGTTAGAAGGTGTTGGGACCAGTGGATGTGTGAGGGCATGCACACAAGGCAACTGGGTTTAGAATGTCCTCAACAAACCACCAGTAGAGAGGATTGTTGACCATCCAACAAGCACGAGCCGTGCCAACTGTTTTGTGGTCCACCATCAAGAGACAGATGACACCATCAATACAGGCCGCTGTATCTGTCACAACCATTTCCGCCAGAGACAGACAAGTTCAGGCATCTAGCTATCTCTCGTAATAGCATTGAAATGAATAGAGCAGCGAGGCACTTGAGTGAACCTCTTTCCGTTCATTTAAGGACTTTCGGGACCCCCCTTTCCATGATTTGTTTGGTGGGTGTCCCAGTGATCAGACCCCCGCTGATCAGATAGTTATCCCCTATCCACAACATCATTTCATGAGACACCTTTAATCCAGTACCTCTTTGTGAAATAAGTACTGGAGTAACTCTTCTTCTTTCGGCACCATTTAACCCTTGGAAGCAAGTAGAGTATTCTTTTCATTGTGCTTTACTCGAGGCTCTTTGTTTAGACGCCACGCTGTGTGTGAAGAGTGACTGCATCTAAATGAGTCAGAATGTGAGTAATTACACATCAGATAACTCAATGCAGAGATTTTTGGTCTCTTTAGTTCCGCTGAAAATATGAAGATGTGTGCTTTATGTAGATATAGATGGCTTGCCTTAACTTTGTACAGTGCTGAAAACTTGGTAAACACTAGATATTTTTGTCAACGAGTCCATACATTTTGCCTCAACATGGAATGATTCCATTTTTTTTGTCAACTTGATCTGGAAAAAAAAAACATGCCATTAATTAAAATTATAGAATTCCTATGAATCCGTATCAGGTAGAGGAAAAAATCATGAAATCAAAAACCTAATGAAAGTGTGTTTCCATTATACATATACTTACAAGAGGGTGGACAAAAATATGGAAACGCCGTAAGAAATGCATGGGATTTTAATCATTAGCAATTAACTGCCCTCTTGATGCCTGTTTGGCTGAGAGCTTTCCCGGCACATTTGTGTTCACTTCACCTCTTGCCCTGCTCTGCTTGGTTTTGGGAGCAGCTGGTAACAGCAGCTGAGTGGCTCAAATCCCTGAGCAATGAAACTTTGTTGCTCCAGCAGATGTTGACTTCTGCCCGGCAGCATCTGTGTCATATTACCTCCACTTAAAATCGGTCCCTACATGTCTTATTGAAATATGATTTATAATCCCATGTAATTTAAGGCATGCATTTCTTACAGTGTTTCCATATTTTTGTCCATTCCCTGTACTAGGTAAGACCATACATTTTTCCTCTGCTTTATCTAGAACAACATGACATGACAGCTTATTCCCATAACCAAATATTCGGTCCATGTGATGTGCGATTCTTCAATGAACTACACTAGATCCTGCAATGGACTAGACATGGGCAGCACATATTAGCCAACGAGGCTACTCCATTTTACCTTTGTAACCTATGTTACTGTATGTCTACATAGTGGCATACGTCAGAGGTATACATTGGGAAATCCTCCCCATGTATACGCCTGGTATACATTGTAATCTCAGTGTAAATTGACCCTTATCTGACTATAATCTGTACAAGAGTTGATTATTCAGCTTCGCACCATGTATCACCATTACCATGCAGAATTCTTGCTTTGTCCGTGTGCTCAGTTGTGCTCATAGCGTAAAATATGTTATTTGAAAAGAAAATGTTGACATTGTTTTAAATGTGACTCATTTCTATCATTATTAGGAAATGTTATTAGGACATGGTAAATTATCTCACGGTGTACATTTATTGAAGGGCTCCCTACGTCCTACAGCCCGGGTCATGACTTCCTCAGCTTGACACTCTTTCGAGATAGGCGAGAGCGGGTCTGGGATGTTATTCTCCTGGTGTATTGTTAATGGGCTGTACAAGCAGGATTCTCCCAGACTACTAACAAGAAATCCATTGTTATCCATCAGTGAATAGAGGAGAGATTTACTGACCTAATCCCAGGAATATCAGTAGACACAAACACAGTGTAGAGCGAGATCCCAGAAAATAATGTCATCTGAATGGGATCTTTGGTTTTGGTATGATAAGAGTATGCCAAGGTTAACTATATGCAAAACGGACATTTTATGAAGATTACAGTGTAAGACTTAAAGAAGAATTGACCAATTAGGACTCATGAATAGGGCAGAGTGTACGGATGCATACTAGAGCACCTTTCGAAATCCGTGAGCCTTATATACAGTCCCTTCTTATCAGGCAGGAGGATGGGGATCTATCTTGCCACATGCCGGTCTGACTTTGGGCTATCTGAGGAAGCAAGACCTAGGGAACCTCAGTTTTCACCCTTTGCCCCCCTAAGTGGAGCGTGCCCAAGGCGTTATTCGCAGAGATAGTCTTAGTAGAGTAGCTACTGGCACTGCACAGGGCCGAGATGCGGTACCTGATGATGTGAACAGGAGCTTTTCCAGAGACGTAGCAATGGCCGGGACCGGTGGCACGGTAGAAATGCCAGGGTAGGGAGCGAGCCATAATGAAGTCTAGTAAACAGAGTTGAGGTCGGGGAACACAGAAGCCAGAATAACCGGGAGTCAGAGCAGAATTGAAAACCAGAATACACACAAGCAGGCTTTGTCAAAAGGGCTGATGTAGATCAGTTGCTTAGGCCTCCACCCTAGGGTGGAGATGCCTTATATAGGAGGTGCATGAATAGGATTCGGTGGGAACAGGTTTAGGGAGCGCGACATAGCCCTTTAAGAGAAGGGGTGGAGAATAGGCAAAGACCTGGGTGCGAGCATATTTGGTATGAACCTAAAAGAAAAAATGGAGGACCATTCAGCAGTGCTCAGAGTAGGTCAATTCATGTACAGATTTGGATTTATATTAAAGCCTTCTCACTAGTCACAGTACATCCAAGAGCATCACTAACATCATTAAATAGAATGCCACATGCTCCAATAATCTTACCATGTGCCTCCTGTATATGAATTTACATTCTGCTACTCCCTTTGGTGAATGTTTCTTCACTGAGCAAACAGAGCGGTCCTTCTGCTGTGTCACACAACCAACATTTCTAACGAGGAAACTACACTTCCCAGAAGCACTTGCATCACACATGACTTCTTGGGTACCAGCCCTACTCTGTGTACTGAAAGGGTTAATTGGAGCAGAATAACCCGTTGGCCCAGACTCTCCCCAGCTTTATATGCACAATGTGAAGATGGGAAAGGGCTGGAGCAAATCTGCAAAAACTATCCCTCCCAGCCCAACTAAACTGGACCGCTGCATATGAAATGGTTAACCTTTTGTCAGGGGAGCAGAGTTGAGCTTACTGAATGTAGGGTAGAGAGAGCAAAAACATGGGGCAGATTTACTATTGAAAATTCAACAATTTTCTGGTGCAAATTGCACTAAAAAATGGCGTGGCCATGCTTTGCGCCACATTTGCTGTGAATTTGTCAGGCAGATGGATGGGGATTCGCTTTGCCACACAGTGGTTTGGCGCTAGACTATCTGAGGAGGCAGGACCTGGGGAACCCCGGCTTTAATGCTTGACTTCTCGAAGTTGGTTATCGTCTTTGCTGCAAGATCCCCAAGCTGTTACACACACAAGTAGTCCCGGTAAGGTGGCTGCTGACACTTCACTGGGCCAAAGCGCAGTACCTGAGGGTCCATCAGCAGGCAGTTACGATGTCCAGAGTATAGAGCCGAGGTCAGGGAGCACAGAAGTCAGAATAGCCCAACTCAGGCAAGGATCAGAACCAGAATATACACAACCAGGGGCCGTGCCATAAATGGCAGAATGACACCAATTGCTTAGGCATTCATCCTAGGGGAGAATGCCTAATATAGGGGGGACAGGTTTAAGGAGCACGCACTGGCCCTTTAAGAGACTGGGAGGGTGCCTGAAGTAACTATAAGACAATATTAGTACTGATATAAGACAAATCTGCCCCACGGTGTCTGTTCTGTACATGCTCACCCTGTGTGCTAAAGACAGGAACTGCAATTACATAGAAGTGAAGGCAGGATGAACTGAGCATGCTCGACCAGAGTGAATAACTAATGGTGGTCATAGTCACCAGCAACCAGAGGTAAACAGAGAGTGGGAATAGGTTAATTTGGGGGTAAAAAGTCAGCACTGGTGCATTCTCAAAAAAATGGGTGTATTTGCAAAGATTAATAATTTTACATATAGAATGCCTTGAGCAACACCTGTGACCTTAGGAATACCCCTTTAAGTTACTTATTTATTTTACAGGGAATTATAATTGCCTCTTTAGACTAAAATATCACATAAAAACCTTTTTTACCACATTTTTCTTTTGTAATTATTAAATGTTGAAGGCAGTCCAAGTGAATGTATGTCATGAAGTCACTGTTTATTATATGCAAATGGTAATATATAACCCACTTTTACACATGGTCAGACAGGAGCAGCTTTGTCTGGGTTCCATGCAGCGGGCATCGGGGCTGCAGCGCTGGACGGGGAGAGGCCGGGATAGCTGAGTGAGAATTCAATATTAGTTCATTTTAAGTCCTTGTGGTATAAATCTGATGTTACCTTCATTCTATGAGTCAATACAGTTATGTCAACTACACAATTCTAAGGCCTCATGTCCACGGGGAAATTCGGGCCCCATGCAGAATCCCTCAGCGGGTCCATCATGGCCGGCAGACATGAGGCCAAGAAAATAGATTATACTTGCCTGTCCGGATGCTGCGGGTCTCCCCTCCGTCGCGGCCGGATCTTCTTTCTTCGGCCCGGCAGATGTGCTCAGCACGCCGGCAGTGTGTTGCACGCCTGTGCGATGCACATTTTCTTTTTTTTTTAATTCCTGCTTTCCTGCAGTCATGCGGCACAGCACAATAACAGCTGCGGGTGTGCCGCAGGACCGGAAGGCTTCCATATGCTTCAATGGATGCTGTGGGAGCCATCTGTGCAGGAAAACCGCACGAAATGAAGCATGCTGTGGTGGTTTCCCGCATGTGCGATCCGTGTGCCAGGGAAAAATGACATCCGCGGGTATTTAATTACCTGTGGCTGTACAATAATTACCTATGGGCGCGAATGATGCGTGCGGGAGACCCGCGCACTTTTATTAATTCTATTTTGCCTATGGACATTGAGCCTAAAAGTTTTACAATGTTTTACTACTTTTGCACGATATAAACACTTCTCTTTTACATAAAGACTTTTTTTCTGTCACCACAATCCAAGACTAGAGCATTTTTATTTCTCCTTCGACAGAGCGGTATGTGGGCTGTGCTTTTTGTGAAACAACTAGCTTCTATTAGGACCATTTTGAGGCATATACAACTTTTTGATTATTTTTTTATTCCTGCTATGGGGAAGGAAGATTAGCAGAAAACAGCTATTTTGGCATCTTCCTGTTTTTTTTTTACAGAATTTACTGAGCTGGATAAATAATGTATTATTTTATAGTATAAGTTATAATGGATGTTTCAATATCAATTATGCTTAGGTTTTTTTTGTTTTTTTTTCAATATTTAAAGCCTTGTGTAAGGGGGGGAAAAACCCTTTTAAATTTTCTGTAAAAACGTTTACATGCTGTTATCAGCAATGTCTGAAGCATCTGCAGAGTTAAACTGTGTAGAGAAGTAATTAGATAAATCTTCATCTTTTCACTCCTTTTCTGGGAAAAAGACCCCCATGTGTGACAATGAGAGAGCAAATATGCTCTCTGATTGATAGAGGTGATAGCATGAAGAAAACTCCACATCACCACTTTGCTGGGACAAAGCTTCTGTGCCTCCTGCTCATCCCCCTCCCTTCCTGCTCTGCACAATGTCTGAAAAGTGACAGCTGTAAATTCAGTATTCCTGATCCCACTTCAAGTGTCTGTAACTCCAGTTCTATAAGTGCTACCGACACCAAAATCATGTTGATAGCGCCGATAGAACTGGAGTGACAGATGTTTTACTTAAGCTCTGCTCTTCCCAAACTGTAATGTTGTTTCCTTTAGAACAAATAGAGTTTGTCTAAAACTGTTGGGGGCGGGGGGGGGGGGGGGGCGTTAAAGTAACTCAGTGAAGGAGTCAGTAAAAGATGTACGGAATAAATCCTTCAATATGGCATAAATGAAACGTAAGGAGTGGCGGATTTTGACGGGGAAAGCTGCGAGTAGCCATATTATTCTCCCATATATGAAGCTTCATGGTCTGTAAGAGGAGAGCTGAAGCTTGTTACTCCCCTGTGCGCTGGCTGATAAAGACGGGTCCCTAGTGTGGAGTTCTTTAATGACATACATATACCTTTGTAGGACGCTGGGGAAAAGGATGTCTTCAGAGACAACTATTTTAGCCCAAATCAAACTGATATAGCCCTATTCACCATTATCCTCTCATTATACTTCTTCTGGCCTCCAGATTTTTCAGTTCCTTGTTGTGCTACATTGTCAGAGCTGATTTAATGGACTGTCACCATATAAGTAATGAGATACATTCAGCATCTAATGTCAGGATGGCTTATTTACACTCGTGCTTGCTACCAATTGAAAATATAACAAAAAAATAAAGACCACAAAAAAAAGGAAGTTTGCAAAACTTTTTATCAACTATCTACACACCCAAATATATAAATCAGAGACTTCAGCAAGGTAAAACAGGAAGCGAGATACAACTTGGCATTACACCATATATCTATATATCATGGCCACTAATTATCATAGCCAGCTGATGTATATTTAGTGTTAGAACAGATGTGAATACATTTTAGGAGACAGGTTAAAATCTATCTGCACGCCATTATCTGTATATACAGATATGTATGTATATATGATTGGGGGAGTTTTCTGTATATTTCTGATCAATTCATTTGTGCAAACTTTTTTTCGTGTTGGACAGTGATTAATGATTACACATATTCGCCATGACACTGTGACATGTGTCTTACACAAAAATTCATTTCCATTGGATCTAATTAGTGATGATGGATGTATGTCATGAGGCTGAGGCGTCATCACACTGTTGCAGATGATGATGCAGTCTCCAGTGTGAGTGGGGTCTTCTTCGGTCCCTGATAACAAGTGTGGGATGTATGTTTCTAATGGTTGGTCTATATTTAAATACCCAGCTTTATATCCTGCTCATTACCCCACCGTCACGGTCGCCACAACACGCGGTTTTCACTGCAACTCCATTGAGTTCAGTCGCAGTTAGAGATGAGCGAGCATACTCGCTAAGGGCAATTGCTCGATCGAGCATTGCCCTTAGCGAGTACCTGCCTGCTCGGTAGCAAAGATTCGGCTGCCAGCGGGGGGCGGGGAGCGGTGGGGGAGAGCGGGGAGGAACGGAGGAGAGATCTCTCTCTCCCTCTCTCCCCCCTGCTCATGGCCGCAACTCACCTGTCACCTGCGCCGGTAGCCGAACCTTTTCTTCCGAGCGGGAAGATACTTGCTAAGGACAATGCTCGATCGAGCAATTGCCCTTAGCGAGTATGCTCGCTCATCTCTAGTCGCAGTGCAATGTTGCTACACTACACAGTGGTCTGGGTCCCTTAACACCTCTGGTGGCCAAAATTGGCATGTAGCTCTAGCCTTAGGAGGATGGGGTGCGCACAGTAGACCAGTGAATGGCGTTTCATTTCTTCTAGAGCTCTATGGGGACATTTCTTTTTGCCTCGGTTTAATTATAATAAATCTATTATGCTCTAAACGGGGGTTTATCTCCTGCTGATGAGATGACGGGAATTTACTGTTGTCCCCTCATTATTCTGCTTCCAGTCATGTTCTTCGTGTGTGGGAATACCCCTCATGGCCATGCCAAGCTGCCACTTCATGAAAACTGTTATTAGGATTTAACGCTTGCTGAGAAAATGCAATAGCTGACTGCGGGGTGGACGAATAAGCCACTTATTTAGCCAATCCAGCTGAAGGACTAGTATTACTTTTCTAAAAAAAAAGATCATGTGATTGATCAAAGTAAATGTAGACTGTAATAAATGTTTTTTTATTTTTTCTGGGCACAGTTTTTCAGATTTCTTACAGTTTTGGCTGCTGATTCCAAGTTTGTGCTCAGATTTTGACTGCCAGCAACGGATTTGCAGATAATAAAGAAGTGTAGATATAGTTGCAGTTAAAAGTTTTATGAGTGTTGTTATAAACAGTAGGTCCTGAATGGGGTAACATATAGTTCTAAGCACAAGATAAGACTAGCAGGTGGCAGATGTGTAATAACAAAGACCTTCTATAAGTGGCATGAAAATATGGGAAGTTAGATGCAATGTTTGCAGAAGTCACTTATTTCTTTTATGTCCGCCAGTGTTCTCCCTTGGAACATTCCAGAAGTAATCAGCTAGCATCGCAGGCATCTACTTTCCTTCATACCTGGTTTCAATTGCATGTATGTCCTGGTGAAAGCTTTCACTATGCTCATCTCTAGTCATTGCCTCTCTCAGGGCAGTAGTCAAGGTGCAAGTGTATGAAATATACCTTGATGACCTTGTTGCAACCCAAATCTTTGTATGATTTCAACATGGCGGTCACAATCTGTTCGAATTTGTTTTATATCATTTTCCCCCAAAATTTGCCCATCACATTCTTGAATGCCATCCAGGCAGATTTTTCTTTGCTTGTTAAGTATTCATTGCATCTATTGTTCTGTTTCAGTTCTCCGATCTGTGGAATCATGAAAACACCCTCTTTTATCTTTGCTTCTGAAAGATGGGGGAATTTGGTCTTGAAATAGGCAAATCCTCTGCCATTTTTATCCTTTGCCTTGACAAGGATAAGGCCTAATGTAATACGTAATGGAGGAAGCAGGATGTCTTTACAGACTTTCCCGTTGAACATTTTTGCCCCCAACCCCTGACTGGCCAGTCTTTCCTTATGTAGTGAGATTGTCTGTGACAGCTATCCCACTCACAGAAAACAGGGATACTTCGTGACCCCTATCTGCATTCCCGATATAACAATAATGACCTCCAAGTCTCCACAGTGAAGCATACGCTGCAGAATTTCATAGGACTCCTCTGCAAGACTGGAACAACATCCAGCACATTGCCGTTGTGAAGCAGAACTGCTTCCGAAAAGGGTTCTTGAGGCATTTATGAAAAGTCTCCACTCTTGGACATCATAAGAGCGACCCAGAGCTGATATGAAACCACAGATGTCATTAGAAAAATTTAGGGTCGCATCATAAGTGTAGAAATGCACAAGATTTTGTTCTCTGTGTCTATAAATTGTTATACTTGTTTCAGATTGGAGAAGATTCCATTCTTGCAAATTGAAACAGAGAAGCTCCACCTCCCTTTTACTTAGGCCGGGCTCACATGGCTGTAATTCGAAGCGTGCAGCGCACAAGAGACATGCTCATGTGGAGAGTATGCAATGACATGCATATTTGCTGTGTGCCACCAATAGGCATACACTATTTTGGTGTGTATATGCGCCAAGATAGAAATCGCTACGATTTTTCTTGCACGCATTTCGTGTGCACGGCAACATGGGAACATATGGGAGACTGGTACAGTACATTACTCGCGCAAAACCTGGCCTTAGGTCTAAATCAGAAACTAAATAATTTAAATCTGCCTGTGTTAAAAACTATGGAGGTGGATGACCGGTAGGCTTAAATGTAGGTGTCAGAGCGCGAACCCAGGACCTCCTGTACTCTAGCCTGTAGCTCTCCCTGCTGAGCCAACAACCTTCTTGACAGCTCCCTTGCTGGATCTTAGCCTGGTTCCCATATGCCTGATCCAGTTTCCTGTCTTGGCTCCGCTCTGCTCTTGATTAGGCTAACTGTCAAAGCCTGGCCCTGCCCCTGATTCAGTGCAAGATTATATTGCACAGCCTTAATCAATCTCCTCTTCTGCTTGCTCCTCTGCAACCAAACTTAGACCTCCTGATACTGACCTCTGGCTTTCCTCCTGACAATGATACCCACCTCCTCCTTTGTACTGCGACTTGAGACCATCTGTTGCAGATTCCTGGGCCTCCTCTGACTACTCTCTGGACCTCCACGTCTACTATATCCGCGGCTCCAAACTTAGCGCTGGAAACGGTACAGTAGGATCTTTCACTGTTTGATGGAAATTCGTTCTTTTCCTGCGTTGTCTCATCATCATCTTCAAGTTCTTCACTTGAAGGCTATAAGGGGACAGGAATAGTTTAGGAGTTTCGTTCCGGCCTCATTGCAGGTGGCAAGTTAGGATACACGATATGACTTTTAGATTTTCTATTTGGTAAGCCCTTGACGTTTTTTGGGCAGAAGCATTAGTCTGTCACATGGTCCTTTTAAGTTCCCTCTACATCATAGATACTCCAAATGATACTGTCGTACCTGGACCTTTCCACCAGTATATTAATTTCTTGTAGCAAGTGGCAGAACAGAAATGCTGTCCCAAGTCTTGTCCTGATCTCCGATTTCACATCCAAGTTAAAGCTTGTAGGCCTTATTATTCCAGACGACATCTTATGTCTCCCAAATGTTAACTCACCACATGTACAACAAAAGCTGTCTGGTTTGTTTTGGCATCTGTGAGGTACCATATTGTTTCATTAGGAAAATATGGGGCCTCATTTATCAAAACTGCCTATATGTAAAACTGTTTTTGATTTTGATAGCAACCAATCAAAGCACAGCTTTTACCATACCTCAGCAGTTTCGGAGATGACAGCTGTGCCCCCGTGAAGTTGGTGTGTGCACACAGCGTGACTCTTTTCAGAAGGCTGTGTTGTGCACTCTCCCATAGAGATGATTGTCAGAGCGCCTATACAGAGTCCTCTAAGAAGAGACAAGCTGTGTGCACATGACAATTTTGTGGGGACACAGCCCTGGAACGGGCACCCGGTGGGTACCAAACTCTCAGCTGTTCCAAAACCCCCCCTTCCCAAACCTGTAATGTAGTTTATGGGGCTCAAAGGTAATGATAGGTTCCCTTTAAGTAGTCTTAATGATAGATAGACCTAGTCTAAGGCCATATTTTCAGGCTGTGTAATTCCACGGACAGAACATGGAGCTATTATAGCCTGTAAGGCTATGTACACGTGCAGTTTTTTCACACGGGCCCACAGTCCACATGAACAAACTCATGTTGTACTCGTGTCCGGTCTACAGACAAGAAGACATCCAATTCCTCTGAATGTGGATCGTTCATGTATATCGGGTGTGTGTGTGCTGTCCAATGGGTGCAACTTGCCGTTATGATCATGTGCACTTGGCCTAATGCTTAGTTTAAGACCGGTCTCACATGACAGTGTGGTATAACGCTGCGTTTTACCGCTGTCCTAGCCGGAGTATCGCCGTGTATGGCAGCGATTTTTAACTGCTTATGAGATGTGTCTGACTTTTTTTTTTCTTATTTCCTGCGTATGTTCAGCGTTTATAAATCATACTTAGAGAACAATGTGGCTCTATCGTGCGTAATACGTAGTAAAATATGCTTACATGCATATTATACCCAATGAATAAAAGCCAGTGTGAATCGATCAATGAAAATCAATGACTCCATTCATCGTGTATTATGCGTGCGTAATATGCTGTGAAATTACGCTTATGTGGGTCTGCCCTAATACAGGATGTATTTGTCTATATATTTGGTACTGCAATGTACTGTAGCTGGCGCATCTTAGCTTCCTCTAAGGGCACTGTTACACCGGCCAACTATCAGCCAAAAAAATAGCGCAAACAAGTGATTTTAACCTGGTAGTTGTCCTTTGTAAAAGTGAGACCCAACGGGGCGCTAAATGAGATATCCTTCATTAGTCGCTGGTTGCTTCGTCTCAGTTCACTGAAACAAAGTGACTAGTGAGCAAATTCTCACTTAGTGTGAAGAGGCAGCCGTTCATCTTTGAATGACTGCCTGTTCACAGTGAATGGAGGCGGACGGCTCTGAAGAGCCTCCATTTACTGAACGACTATCACTCCTGTGTCTGAAAGTACCCCAACATTGTCACATGGCCCTAATGTTCCCTCTTGCCCCGCTCTGTGTGCATGGTTATAAGGCCCTAGATCCATGGTAATGCCATCTGGAGGCTATAAGTTCCATTGCTTTCCATTGTGCTGTACCTGTTGGACTTATTACAACTGAGGCATTCTTAATTGTAGCACAGGTGTGAAGGTCTATGTGCAAAGAGGAACCACATGCCAATATTATGGCTGAAACTAAGCTAACACTTCCATATTTCTGTTGAACTGCTTGTTAAATACATTTAATACATGGTCCTTTCATGTGGTACAGATCAGAGTATTTTATATGAAATAACAAGTCCTCTATGTATAGCCTCCACCTATTCATAGAGCCTCTTGTGGTGAAGAGTGTTAAGGCAGCAGAGATGCAGTTCTTAGCTCTCGCTCACGACCTGAAGGTTGCGAGTTCAATCCCCGTTTGGGTCAGGTAGCTGGCTCAAGGTCACTCAGCCTTCCATCCTTCCGAGGTCGGTAAAATGAGTACCCAGCTTTGTGGGTGGTAATTAATAAGTTACTTGAAAGCACTGCAGAATAAGCTGGCGCTATACAAATGATAAGATTTATTTTATTTCTGTGTATATGCTTATAGTTACACTATGTCACCAAAAGCCTTGTAGTTGTATTTATAGTGAAACATAAAATGAAAAGCAATATTGCGTAGGTTCCCCTTGAGATCTGATCCACAAGGTATTGGACTCCACAAGGCCTCTGAGGGTGTCCTGTGGGATCTGCCACCAGGTCGTTAGCAGATGATTTACATCCTGTAAGATTCGAGGTAGGGCCTCCATGGATTGGACTTGTTTTTCCAGGACATCCCACAGAAGTTTAATCGGTTTGAGTTTTCTGAGGAATTTGGAGACCAAATCATCACCTCGAACCCTTTGTTATTTTTATCACGCTCCTCAGACTATTCCTGGACAATTTTTGCGGTGTGGCAGGGGGCATTATCCTTCTGAAAGAGGCTATACTGCTGTCATTAAGGGGTGCACTTGTCTGTACAATGCTTAGGTAGGTGGTACTTGTCAAAGTAACATCAACATAAACACTAGGACCAAACGCTTCCCGGGACAATATTGCCCAGAGCATCACAATGCCTCCGCCTGCTAGCTTGTGTTATTTCTGCTCTAGTTAGACGACTCGGGCAGATGGTCAAAATGTGATTCATCAGGCCAGACCATCTTCTTCCATTGATCCATTTTCCACTTTTTATGCTCATTGCAGGCACTTTCGGCAATGGAAAGGATCAGCATTGGCATTTTTTTAAATTATACTTATAGAGTTGCTTGTTTTTAGGGAGCACCCCAAAATAAATGTCCAAGACTGGATTACATAGATCATTAAAAATTGTTTATTGAGAATTACATATATAATAAAAGCATTTAAAAAACAGAACCTGAAGGAAATACAGCATCAATACAAGGGAAATACATCACCTCAGGTCACACGTATAGGAAGTTCCCAAAGAAAACCAAACTCATATCAACCTACAATAGGTACAACCAAGCCCAATGTCATGCACATGATAAAGTGTTACCACGTGACCGGGGGTCTGGAAAGCCCTGCCCCCCGACACGCATGTTTCGCCCTTAGCTTCGTCCATTTTTTGTGGGACTATAGTTGTCTTCATATAGGATTCACTTGTTTTTAGGGAAGCTAATTATTTTTCATATAAACACTGTACCCGTATCCAAGTAATACATCCTCTTTCATCCCCTCCTGTCACAGACAGCTTTTGTTTTTTTCCTCCCCTTTTTCCAAAGAGTCATGACCTTTTTGTATTTTCCCATCGATGTGGCCATGTACGGGTTTTAGGTTTTTTTTGTTCCCGAAAAGTTGTATTTTTTATTGAGGCAGTTAATGTTCCATTTAACGTATTGAAAAACTTTAAAACAAATCAGAAAAAATGCAAATGTGCTGTTTTTGTGGGTCTGTGCTTTACACCGCTAACTGTACAGTAAAAATTATATATAATCTTTATGATGCTGGTCAGTATGAATATAGCAATACCAAATTTATAGTTTTGTTATGTTTCACTAATTTCACAAAATAGGAAACTTTTGTTACTCCCCATATTGTGTGATCCATAACTTTTTTTTTATCTTGTATATTTTATTTGTTCTATTTTCGGGTACATACTATGTTTTGATCACCTTTCAAGCAATTTTTTGGGAGGCAAGTTGACCACAAAAACAGCAATTCCGGCATTGTAATTTTCGTGCAGCATTCACTATGCAGGGTAGATAACATGCAGTTTTAATGTTTGGACTGTTATAGACACAGTGATGCCAATTATGTTTTTCATTGTTTGTATTTTTTACTTAAGAATAGGAAAAGAGTTTTTTCTTACTTTTTAATGTTTGTTTTTATTTCTAAAAACGCAATTTTCTTTTTTTACATTTAGTTTTAGTTTCACAGGAGAACATTGAACATGATACATTTTATAATACATTGCAGTTATGCCTGCTAAGCTCTGCCTCCGCCTTCCATACTGTACATGGTAGGGTTGGATTCCATTAGTAGGCATCAAGCTGCCATTACAACCACTCAACATCCACGATCACAGGGTGGCCGATAGGGTGACAGGGAGCTACCTCTGTCTAACTTCTTAGATGCCGTAATCATCATTGACTGTGGCATCAAAGGGATTAAAGACTGTGGACCTATGATGAAACCTTTTGTAAACTTGGCCATTTGATGAAATGGCTCTCAATGGCATTTAGAGGCATCTTCACTCCTTAATCTTTATCCAGAAACAAATAACAATGACACAATGCAATTTTCTTGGGTGGGGCAAGGTCTTGAAAGTTAGCTTCACAGACTAGTTTTCCTTTTTATCATATCCACAGATCACATGATTGTCCTGAAACTGCATCGATTTGCATAACTTGCTTGTCTGAACATATTCAGAAAATGTGGCAACAAAGTATTCATGGAGTGGTATTTTATCTGAGCTAATGTATTTCATATTACTGATTTATACCAAAAAGAATGAAATTGCCACAAAAGTTTCACAAGAGTTTCTTGGAGTCACATGGAGTCAAATTTATACTTCCATATTCTTCTGTGATGCTGCGACTTGAAGTTACCCTTTAGTATGATAACTCTCATCTGCTCTATGCTGTGTCCCTGACCACAAAAATCTTTTGCCACAGGTAATTCAGTCGTTCCCTCTCTAATCGTGTGGCGGTGAGATCTCATCCTGGCTCTGAGCTTTTGTTCTGTTTTCCTGATATAAAGCCCCCCAACAGGACATTTACTGCACATGATCAGGAACACAACATTGGACGTAGAACATGTGAATGTCCCAGGGATCTTATAGTCCTGCTGTGTGTTGGAGATCCGTATCTTGTCCACAGTCAGTACATGTGAGCAGGTCTTGTATCTCCTTACATTACATAAATAAGTTCCTTTTTCTGCGTGAAAGGTCTAAAGGAGGCCAAGAGGGCTGTCCTTAGAGCACCCAGGGTGTTTGTGGAGACACCTGGGGGTGAGTGGGTCGGGGGATGGCATTGTCTCTCCCCAAGGAGAGCACCCAGAGGGGGTGTTATTCCCAATCATTGTTTTACAGACTTGGTAAAAACTCATACATTGATTTGAAGAAATACTGCCATCCAATAGGTGGCGCTGCAGGGGTATTGTTCCATCTTTCTTATTTGCAGGTCTGAAGGAGAGATTTTGCATTCCTTTCACATTTCTTGTCACTGGACTAATTATTTGCTGTTATGCTCATCCCTCCCTGGTATTTATCTAAATGCTATTAATGCCAACATGTCTGTTTCCTCTTACCCTCTGTCTCTGGTATTTATCTAGTGCAAATAAAGCTCACCATGTTCCTGCCCTCCCATGTAATCATGTATTGTAGTAAATACGTCCTAAGATTTGTTCCATTATGCCTGAGGAAGGACCTTGAGTAGGTTGGAAAGCTTGCTGTAACATCATGTATTTTTGGTAGCCATTAGAAGGTATCATATCGACAAGATTACTTGGTTTCTCTTACTGAGAACAATCACATTGTGTATAAATTGATATAGCACTTGTAACAGCAGATATGTTGCTTACCTCTTATCTTTTCTACAAACCGATAGCCTTTTTGTTATAGAATATACTGTATATGGTGATTAGGAGATTGAGTTAATATGCTCCTTACCTAATTTTCCCATACCCCCTTACTTACATCTCAGTCACATCATGAAAAGTTCAGCCCCACTGTAGGAAAGCATGCTCTGCATATTACTTCAGAAGACGACACTTTGGCTATACTCATCTGTGCTATATATATATATATATATATATATATATATATATATATATATATATATATATGTATACAATAACCCAAAGTGTCAGCAGCACTTGAACGAACCTCAGATTATGAGGGGAGGTATATCTTCCGGGTGACGGATGCAGGCTCAACAAAAAAGGTCTGGATCCAAGACCCGTATAATCCAACATAGTCTTTTCAAATTCAGAGCCGCATCAGGGATTTATAAATGCACAGTACTCACATGGTTAAGTGCCCCATCTTTATTGGAGAAGTGTGCAAGCAGACAACGTTTCAACTGACTAGCAGTCTTTTTCCAGTCTGTACTAACAATCAATACCCACAGTCTTTCAATACAAACAGATAAAAATTGAACCAATCACCAACATCAATTAATTAAAATCAATTACAAATCCACCCAATCTGATGGAATCTACCCCATCAGAACCATTACCTAAAGTGCAGGTGTGCATAAATGTATATATAAAATTTCATGTTAAAATATCCGTATTATGTAGTTCTGCAACTTTATGGTTTTATTAAACATAGAATATAAAAAGAATTTAGAATATATAATAATATAGAATATAAAAGTATATTATTTTTTATTCTATACTTAACAGAACCATAACATTTCAGCACTACATATCAACGGATATTTTCACATGGGTTTTTATAGCAATAATTACTCATCACCCTGAAAGCCTAAATCTACTTGCAAAACCACTTTACTAATATAACAACAGGAAAATACATTGCAACATTCTGCTGTTTTTCACTCAGGTCTTCCCCTCTGTATTCTCTGATGTCAATAACTTCAGTGATAATAAACCAGACATACTGTAGATAGATTGCCAGGTAATGGCATCTCTTTTATGTATTAGAACATGGGATCCAAATAGTTAAAGGGGCTGTCTGGGACTATTGATGACCTATCCTCAGCTGGGGTTCAGCTCTTGGGATCACTTTTCCTGGGCCTGCAGTCAGTGTGAAGAGTGCTGGAAGCAGCAGCGCTGTCCATATTACTATAGCCCAAGTTGGTACTTCAGGCACACCTCCCATTAAACTCAGTGGGAGCTATGCCTGCAGTACTGACCTGGGCCGCTGCAAGGATAGTAAAAGTCTTAAGCAACACCTTTAACCCCTTCCCGCTGCAGGGCGTACATTTACATCTGCAGCTTTGGGGTATGTATGACAGGAGATTGCACGTCAATCTCCCATTATACATTGCGGGTGTTGGCTGTTTCTGACAGCCAACACCTGTCGGCAACAGCTCTGATCAGCCGCACACCTGATCAAAGTTGTTAACCCTTTAAACGCTGCTTTCAATTCTTATTTCGACATTTAAATCCCCCCGAACGGCCCCTATGCGTGGAAATCTCAGGGAGTCGTGCAGGTGTCATGACAGCCGGGGGCCTTCTGAATGGCCTCAGAGCTGTCATGGCAGAATACCTATCAAGCCGTCCCAGTCGGGTGGCTTGATAGACTGCCTGTCAGATCGCAGTATGATGTAATGCTATGGCATTACATCATACTGCAGGAGCGATCAAAACATCACAAGTCGTTGTCCACTATGGGGAATAAAAAAACAAAAAGTAAAAACAAGATGAATAAAGTTTTACTTATTGTAAAAAAAAAAATAAGAAGAAAAGTTTAAATCACCCCCTTTTGCTATATTTATAATAAAAGAAACTAAATCATAAACAAATACACATATTTGGTATTGCTGCGTTCGTAAAAGTCTGATCTATCAGAGTAACGCATTATTTACTCCGCACGATGAACGTCGTAAAAAAAGGAACGCCAACAATGCACTTTTTTGGTCAAAATGCAATAAAAAGCTATCAAAAAGTCGTATGTATTCCAAAATGGTACCAAAAGAAACTAAAGGACATCCCGCAAAAAAATGAGCCCCCACACAACCATGTTGACGGAAAAATAAAGTTATTGTTTTGCAGAATACGGTGGCAGAACATAATTATTAAAATTTAAATGGGGGGGTGGAGGAAAAAACTAAAATGGGGGAAAAAAAGGCCTTGTCCATAAGGCTGGGTTTACACAGGGCGGAATAGCTGTGAAATTTCCATGCGGGCTCTCCGCTTGGAAATTCCGTCTGCAATTTTTATCCAGGGATAAAGCAGCAAAGTGGACGAGTGGACTCAGCGCCACGGTATGTCAATTTTATTGCCATTTCCACTGCGGCCTCAACTCCTCTCTATGGGGAAGAGCTGGCTGCAGCAGAATAGGCTGCTTGAAAACCCGCGCCAAAACCCACAGGACTTCTTGCTGCAGAAATCTTGTGGAATTTCTGTGCGGTCCTGTTAGATTTCCATGGGATTTCCACCCAGTGTGAACACAGCCTAATGGGTTGAACACAATCTACTAGTAATCTACTGCCAATCATCAATGAGTAGATTGAACTAAGCAGCCACTGTCACAGATTCTGTTACCATATAAGCTGCATTTTTCATAGAATTTTATATTTTAAGACAAAACCTAGAAAAATTGAAAAGCCAAAAGAGAACTGTAAATATTTTAGCAACGTATGAAGCTATTATGGCAACAAATGTGCCACAACCATGCTGGATGACATAATCATGTGTTTGCCAGGTATATTGCAGAGGGCTGTGGGCCTCTGTGCAGCTTCATGAAAAGTGGCAATTCCTTCACTTTAAGCAGAATCATACAAATTATATTCTGCAGCTACCGTGTTTCCCTGAAAATAAGACCCTGTCTCATATTATTTTTTGCCCCAAAAGAGGCACAGGGTGTTATTTTGGGGGAATGTCTTATCATACTTACCTAGCAGGCACCGTCCGGGTCCATCCCGCTGGTCTCCGGAGCGCCAGTGCTCTTGCTTCAGAAGACTGCTTGCTGGTAATGGGGTTCATAAACCCCGCCTCAAGCAAGCAATGGCTCTCATTGGCTGAGCCGCAGCGCTCATGGACCAATCAATGCAGCGCTCGAAGAACCAATCACAGCCATCACATTGGTTCATCTGTGTCTAGTATTGCAGCTTAGACCCATCCACTTCAATTTCCAGTCTCAGACAACCCCTTTCGCTGAGGGGCAGGGTGCATAATCTTGCCGAAAGAGGCCATTGCCATTAGGGAATACCGCTGCCATGAAGGCATGTACTTGGTATACAACGTTTACTTTTGACAGTAGGTGGTACATGTCAAAGTAATATCTACAAAATAATTGACAGGACACAGTGTTTCCCAGCAGAACATTGTCCAGAACATCACACTGTCTCTGCCAACTTGCCTACTTTCCATGGTTCATCCTGGTGCCATCTCTTCCCCAGATAAGTTAGCACGCGCACCCAGCCGTCCACATGATATAAAAGTAAACCACCTTATTCCATTGCTCTGTAGTCCAGTAGTAATGCTTATGTGCCTATTGTGGGCTCTTTTGTAATAAACAGGAGTCAGCATGGGAAATCTGACAAGTCAGTGATGCAGTCAAATACACAGAAAGCTGTGATGCATTGCTTCTATTAAAGGCCCATTTAGAAACAACATTTATTGCTTAAAATTTGCTCAAAAGCAATATTTTGAGCGATAATCGTTGTTTGCATTTACAAGGCAAGGTGATCGCTCAAAATTCGCTCAAACAACAGTTTGAGTAACAGTTTTGATTGTTTGCATAAGCTCTTAAGTAGAGAATTAGCTACTTAAGAGCTTATTAGCGTGCAAATGAAGGCTCCTGTCCTATACAAAAGACAGCGGGAGCGTTGTTTTCTGTATACAGCTGCTGTGTTCTCGTAGCGCTCAGCTGATATACAGCTGAGTGCTCTGAGCGGGGTATCCAGAAGACAGCAGCTGTGTACAGAAGACAGCATTCCCTCTGTGTTCTTGGAGCGCTCAGCTGGTATACAACTGAGCGCTCTGAGCGGGGTATACAGAAGACAACTGGAGCGCTTTCTTCTGTATACAGCTCTTTTGTTCTTAGAGGTCTCAGCTAGTATCACATTGGTAAGTCCCAGCGGGATACCAGCTGAAAGAATGTTATCAGTGCCGCCCACTGAGAAAATCAGCATGCGGCATTGATAAGGCTCCTCACTCATTTCTAGCTTGCTAGAAATGAGCAATGAACGAATAGTGCACAAACAGTGCACGATGGCAGAGCATTTAGACAGAACAATTATCGCTCAAAAGATGGCTTTCCAGCTTCCAACTTGCCCACCAGCTTCAAGAATTTACTGTTCATTTGCTGCCTAATATAACCCACCCTTGGCTGTTGTCATTGTAATGAGATAATATTATTCACTTCATCTGTTAATTAGTTTTAATATTATGGCTGAACAATCCATGCTACAGGTAATAATAGAAGATGTTGTCAGAGACCGCTGTTGAAGAAGGCAGATATTGTTTGCTTATATACATATACCCAAAGCTGTGGGGTATGTGAATAGAGATCTATTCACATCCTGTTCATTTGGATGGGTCATATGTAGATAAATAATACCAACCTCTATAATAAAGCTATCTTGTGTTTCGAATCATGAGCGTTTCTCCTTCCGCCACCTAGAGGCTGTGCCAGGCTTCTAGCACCCCCTTTCCCTGGGACCAGCCAGTCACTAGAGTGATGGGAGCCAGGGCTTGATCTTATTACTCCACGTTTCCAATTATCTTCTGACTAATGATATTTCAGCACTTCAATTCACTATAAGGCTTCTTTCACACAAGCGCACATTGTCCGGCTGTTTTCACAGCCGGCCGATATACGCTACGTTGTTAGTAAAAAGTCTGGTGAACGGGCATACAAATCAAACGTTTGTGCGCCCGTTCGTATGGCCTGGTGAGGCCGGCGCAAAAGTTCACATTAGCGTTTTTTTGTCTGATTCTTTTTTTTTTACAAAAATCGGAAATGCACAGAATGTAAATGAACGGAAAACATAAAGTATGCTCTCCGTTCATTTCCATTTAACTTCTGTTTTTCAGCATTTTAAACCGATCAGTCTTGGTCTTCATTGTCTCCTGCGTATGCTCAGAAATAAAACCTGATACAGAAGCAAGAAGGAAAAATGGATGAAAAAGGATTGATTTTCATTATTTACAGTAGCAGCAAAGTGGACGAGATTTTGAAAATTCCGCTGGCAATTCCGCCCCGTGGGGACCCAGCCGTAACCTGCAAACTCTGCAGTCTCATTTAGTTCCCATAAGCCAGGTTGTTTACTGTAACAAGAAGGGTGGAAGTGATAGTCAGCAGGTGACGAGGAAAGTGAAAGACATTCTGGAGGTTTTCCTATGTTCAATCAATGTAACCTTCCAAACACCAGGCAGACAACCATTGCTCAGCAGCTACGTAATGTCTATGACCAGTTTATGGATTGAAGGAAAGAGGTGGCTTAAACCAACCATGTTTATAAGCTCTGTGGAATAAGTTGGCGCTATACGAATAAAGATTATTATTATGCCAGTGTATTAGCGTGCACTTTAAAGGGATCCAAACCACGGTAGCATGAACCCAGGGCAACCATACACCGTGCCCCTGTTTTATCCTGAAACATGGCAGCATTTCAGAATAAGCACACTTCGAAGTTTAACTCAGAGCTGAACTCCGAGTCAGGAAGGCAGGCCGCACCAGCCTCTCCCCTCCCGCATCATGCAGAGGAACAGCACTTTCCCTATACAAAAGCAGGGAGAGGGCTGTTACTCTATATGCTGTGGGTGGGGAAAGTCTGGTGCGGCCTGATTCGGAGTTCAGCTCTGAGTCAAACTTCAAAGTGTGCTTATTCTGAAATGCTGCAGTGCTTCAGAAGAGAACACCCACGGTGGCACTGTGCATAGCCTTCCCAGGTCCATGTGGTTTCGGCAGCACCAAGCTGATGACAGAATCCCTTTAATAATATGCGGTACATTGGAGGTCTGCTGCTTGCTCGCACAGGGAGATCAGGAACATTCGCGTGTAACCCAAGAACTAGATTTGTGATGGAAAAAATTACCGTTTAAGAGGAAAGTTATCTCAAACAAACTCATTGCTAAAAACAATGTTTCAGGAAAGCTTAGAAAATAAACAAAGAGTGGAAGGGAGGGGACATGGAGAGTGACGAGAGCGCGGCTTCCTGTCTGGTAGCCATACAATACTCTGATTAATCTGGAAGGAGGCCAGCTGGAGAAATACTCTACTATCCATGCTTGCAGCGCTCCGAGGCAGAGAGACCTAGAACGTGATACACCACATCAACTGATCTGGATAGATGTAGTCTCATTCTATATCTCTGCATCTCGATACATTTGTGTACAGTGTGGTTATTGTTATGTCTCCTCTATCCTGCTTGCAGACCAGAGGCAGACCGCTATTGGCCAAAGCAGTGCCCCTGTCTTACATATGACTAATGAACATTAGGCCGGGTTTTGCTATGCTAGTCAGCTGCTACAGGTGAAGCACTTGGCTTCATTGTAGAAGCTGCTTGGCTTAAGATTGTGTCGCACAGCAACAGTCTTTTGTAGTAGAACACATGTGGTCTTCAGTCAGTGGTTTTGATGTACAATTAACAAGCCCATCAAAAATGCTATCAAAATGCCAAAGAAATGCGGTAAAACCACAATAAAAGCATCAAGTAGAAAGCCAGCCTACGGCTAAGTTCAGATGTAGTAGAAACTTTTTCCACCATGGATTTTACCATGAATTAGTAGTGAGTCCATGGTTGCATGTGTGAAAGAGAAAGTATCGGAAAATGACCTATTGTTTAAGTAAACATTTTGTCAAGCTTTTTTTTTTGTAAATTTTTGTGTTTTTTTGTTGTTTTTTTTTTTTTATTTAAAGTCTTGCAGTTTTCACAATAACCACTAATCCTAATAATAGGCCGACATTTCCTGTTTTGTAGTGAAAACTTTTTAGTAATCATCTCACCATCATAGGTAGTATTACAATGAAAGGTAACACGTATGTATGTATTACACAGGCTCCACCATTTATAATAGGTGATGGTCATAGCTCACCTCCTCCCTCTCCTTGCACAACACTTTCTGCACAAGTCATAGAACATGCCTAGAACATAGAAGTCAGTGAACCTCTCTTGTCTATTCTTTCCTATGGCCCATGAGGCTGATGTAAAACATATCGCTAAATGCTGTTAACAGCACCTCAGGTAAAATAATCGTCCCTATAGTCATGTACAGCGTATAGAATAAATAGTGTACAATCAGAAAATAAAGACTGATTAAAAAATATGTTTCATTGTCAGAATTTAATTAGTAAAAAAAAGTGACGCATTTCCTTTAAATGTACACTTTGATGCGCAATGCACCCTTTGCGTTGCTTTAAAATATCAGCGGCATTCCTTAAAGGGGCACAAACATTTCAAGCAACTTATGCTCATCCACTAGTTTGTGTTAGTTTTATCATATCTGCAATATATTTGCGTTAAAAATTTTGCATCTTTAGCAGCAGGGGGTGGGACCTTTCCATAACAGCAGCATAGATGGCTCCCCTGCACTTACAGGCTGCGGGCTGACAGATCTGCAGACACTGTGAATACGATTGCCACAGTCTCTGCATCTCCTACTGTTACAGTATGTATGTGTGTGCACACATTTCACACATACATTAGAGTGGGTTTTTTAATCATTTTACTAGAATGTCTCTAAATGTCTGATTATCCTGAGAAATCAGAGGGGCGAGCATTCAAAATCTTCCTGCTGATTGGACCAGAGACTGTACAATGCAGCATGGAAAGTAAGGGCAAGAAAGTCAGGACAGTGAAATACTGGCAGAATACTAGATTTGCTACACTAAGTTATAACCCTTTTCAAAAGTCATGTTATACTTTGTTGCATCTGTATAGACGTGAAAGTGCTCAGATGAAGTAAGTGTTCTGTACGGGGTAGTTTCCATGCCACATGGAAAAGCTGTTTATTATGAGGATCGCACCAGAGTCAATGAGAGTAATGTTTTCCTTTTAGCACTGTAACGTGTATCACTTAAAGGGGTTGTCCCGCGCCGAAACGGGTTTTTTTTTTTTTTCAACCCCCCCCCCGTTCGGCGCGAGACAACCCCGATGCAGGGAGGTAAAGAAAGCTCACCGGAGCGCTTACCTGAATCCCCGCGCTCCGGTGACTTCTCTACTCACCGCTGAAGATGGCCTCTTCCTCCGTGGACCGCAGCTCTTCTGTGCGGTCCACTGCCGATTCCAGCCTCCTGATTGGCTGGAATCGGCACGTGACGGGGCGGAGCTACACGGAGCTACACGGAGCCCCATAGAAGACTGCAGAAGACCCGGACTGCGCAAGCGCGGCTAATTTGGCCATCGGAGGGCGAAAATTAGTCGGCACCATGGAGACGAGGACGCCAGCAACGGAACAGGTAAGTATAAAACTTTTTATAACTTCTGCATGGCTCATAATTAATGCACAATGTACATTACAAAGTGCATTATTATGGCCATGCAGAAGTGTACAGACCCACTTGCTGCCTCGGGACAACCCCTTTAAGACACTTTGTACTATACTGTTTGAAGCCTTTCACATTGTACGAGCTTGCTTTCCATTGAGCAAGCCAGAAACACTATCTCCTAGCACATTTCCGAGTGGACTGATAGTGTTCATGTTGAATTAGAGCTCTGGTTTGGCAAAAGCTTTAAAGAACATTTCTACATCAAATCTAAAAACCACCACTACATTTAAAGGGGTATAACCAGCTTTGCTTTTCATAGCCAAGTTGCTAAAATGCTGCTATATTTATCGGCCACCCAGCTGGAACCTACGAAAACAGGTGAACGCTTCAGCCCAGCGCTGCTTATGTAGCTCTCACCAAAGCGAATGGGAGCTACGAAAACCGCCCTGGGCTGAAGCGCCCAGCTTTTTCCGACAGGTGGTCAGAAACTAGAGAGCTTGGGTTTTCTCATCTAAGCCATGAAAAGTTAAGATGGGAATACCCCCTTAAGTTCTCGAATGGTTATATTCAGCCTTATATATAATGGTTATATTCAGCCTTTTTCTATATATGCGCTTTCCCTCTGTCTCCAAAGAGTTAGAACCACTAATAGAAACCAATACAACTCCTATAAAGGTTGTCACCCAGTAATGAGCCCCGTGTCGTGCAGAGTGCTATGGCAGCACAAATGCAGTTCTAAGCTCTTGCTCACAACCTGAAGGTTGCGGGTTCAATCCCCGCTTGGTTCAGGTAGCCGGCTCAAGGTTGACTCAGCCTTCCATCCTTCCGAGGTCAGTAAAATGAGTACCCAGCTTGGTGGGGGGTAATAAATAAATTACCTGAAAGCGCTACCGAATAAG
The DNA here is from genome assembly GCF_035609145.1 of Eleutherodactylus coqui. Taxonomy (NCBI): domain Eukaryota; kingdom Metazoa; phylum Chordata; class Amphibia; order Anura; family Eleutherodactylidae; genus Eleutherodactylus; species Eleutherodactylus coqui. The sequence continues at coordinate 247,276,641 of NC_089839.1, read as the reverse complement.
TTGGCGCTATACAAATAACACGATTTTTTTATTTACTTATTTATGTCATATTTTGTAATAAGGCAGATATGAGACAGACAGGAACTGAATTGGTTGGCACAACTTCCCTGCACATTAGTAGACTAGTGTTATGTAAGTAACTTTGTGGACACTTCTGTGAGACCTTGTTCTGCTCTTTTCACATCTCTTGCAGCCTTTTTGCATTTTCTTTGTACTGGAAAATAAATTGATTTGTGCTCCCAAGTATCTGATGCAATGATATACTGTGGTGAACCCTACAGGGTCACAAGTGGGAGGCGAAATCACAGCATTCCTGAAATATCTTATAGTACAAGCATATATCACACAATATGCTTCTCATGCTTAGATTAAAAATACATATAAATCTACACCACTAAATGTTACGCTTTTGATAAAACGTGCTCAGATGTCATTTTGTAAATACATTGCTTTACTTTCCGAGTACTCATAATAAGACATAATACTCATCCAAAACTGAATTCAGAATTTCAGACCTAGCCACAGAGTCTTCAGAGCTTGACTACAGTGGTGGTAGAGTACCCACGTACATAATGACCAGCCCAAGGAACCACGACCATCAGCCAATATGTTTGGGCAGTTTTAGGGTTATGTATGTGAATCTGGTGAAGCAGCCAAATGGAGCAGAAAGCGCAACCCCCAGCACAGATGTGAAACCACCCTTAAGTATGTTCCTGCTCAATCCCTCTTTAGACAGTTATCATAACCTTGTACATTCTGTGGCTGTAAAGACCATTCGTACTAATGTATTCCTCCCAGTACATATCCTACTGATGCTCCTGATCTCAGAGAACACAATGGCTGTAACAGAAGTGATAAAGAAGTTCTACCTTCATGATGTAAGTAATCATTCGGGTCATCTCAGTTAAATACCCTCTAAAGACTGGTTTAGAGTAGTAGGTAACAGAAACCGTAGACCACAACACTGATGGTAATCAGCAAATGTTCTTCCTAAATAGCACCTTCCTCTCCACTTACACCACTTGTCAAACTCAAGGCCTGCGGCCCGAATCCAGCTCGCCCCATTATTTTAGGTGTCTCGCGAAGTCCTTCAGTTTCCTTAGAGGACACAGCCAGTGCTTGGCAGAGGGTGTGGCGCCAGCACAGCGAGCGGGTACTTAGATTCTGATCTCCGGCGCGCACCTCCACACCGCTCTGTTCAGCAACTCACATGTGTTGGCACAGCTCTGACAGCCCCCCAGGTGTCTTAGCCACCCTTCAAGGTAGGAAAGATGGTCCTAAAGAGGTGAAAGAGGCTGGCTATTATCTAACCCGGTCATAAAGGACATCTTGGCCTTTTGCTGTGCAAGTGTCCCATAGTAACAGCTCTGGTGGAACAATTTGAATACTTTTTCAGAAACCTTGTTATTTTCAGAATATGATCAATGGATGAGGATGGTGTCTGATATGGTGTCTCAGGTTATTTAACACAACGTTAAAGGGGTTGTCTCGCGGCGAAAGTGTTTTTTGTTTTTTTTAAATGGACCCCTGCATTATGCCCTGTAAAAAAGAAAGCATGCGTTAGTTTTTAACAAGCACATTGCACTTACCTGCATCAGCGTTCTGCAGCTTCTTCTTTTCTTCTTTTAAAGATGGCGCCGCTGGTCTTCTCCCACGGTGCACCGCGGGTCTTCCCATGGTGCACCGTGGAGTTTCTTCTTCTGTCTTCCGCGTTCCACTGCCGATACAGCCACCTCATTGGCTGATCGGCACCACGTGACGGGGGCGGAGCTACGATGACGACGCGGTGACCAGCTCTCCGGCACAAGCGGCCCCATTCACCAGGCAGAGGACCGCACAGCGCAAGCGCGTCTAAAAAAGCAAGAAGCCAGCGAAATTAGACGGAGCCATGGAGACGGGGACGCTAGCAACGGAGCAGGTAAGTGAATAACTTCTGTATGGCTCATATTTAATGCACAATGTATATTACAAAGTGCATTAATATGGCCATACAGAAGTGTATAACCCCACTTGCTTTCGCGAGACAACCCCTTTAAGGAGTAGTTACATTTATGCACTCTCAGGGGGGTTTCACAAATGCGTTTGGAGTCCTTTTAAAACTGATCAGTTTTTAACTGAATGTGGACTGATTAAAAACTGACACAGAACTGATACATGCAAATACATTTTTTGGGGTTGAGTAGCTGATTATTATATATGCAGGTCATTGCACACTCCACAAGTTTCACTCTGGGAGGTCTGCCAGAGCTCTTCCTCCAAGCCAGCACAATACACACTCCTGGCTGGTGGGTGGAGGCTGGGCTTCTCCCTCCCCCTTCTCTTTCTTGGGCTTCTCCCTCCCCCTCCAAAAATTGACAGACATGTCATGCCACACATTTTTCATGTACCTTAGACACCTTTTGGACTCTTCTGAGTAAGAGAGCATGCTTTAGCCACAGTTGGGTGGGACTTAAAATGTCATTAAAGGGGTTGTCTCGCGCCGAAACGTTTTTTTTTTTTTCCATAGCCCCCCCGTTCGGCGCAGGACAACCACAAGGGATGTGTTAAAAAACAAAAATACATATTACTTACCCGAATCCCCGCTCTGCGACGTCTTCCTTCTTCTTCCTTCACCAAGATGGCCGCCGGGATCTTCACCCACGATGCACCGCGGGTCCTTTCCCATGGTGCACCGTGGGCTCTGTGCGGTCCATTGCCGATTCCAGCCTCCTGATTGGCTGGAATCGGCACACGTGACGGGGTGGAGCTACGCGATGACGCGTAGAAGGGGGCGGAGCCAGAACGCCACTCGTGCCTGGACCTAGGAGAAGGGGAGAAGACCGCACAGCGCAAGCGTGTCTAAAAAAGCAAGAAGACATCAGAATTAGACAGATCCATGGAGACAGGGACGCCAGCAACGGAGCAGGTAAGTGAATAACTTCTGTATGGCTCATATTTAATGCATGATGTACATTACAAAGTGCATTAATATGGCCATACAGAAGTGTATACCCCCACTTGCTTTTGCGGGACAACCCCTTTAACTTTGTTGCTCTAGTGTTCAAAAGGGAGATAACAGTGAAAAGCCAGCTCCTATTAAACCTAGTGTGTCCATTCAAACAATGGCGCAAGCAAATACATTCACATTATGCACATACACAGCACTACTGCAAGCACATTGCAATTGCGCACAACACAGACAGCTCTGCAACATACATAGCTCTAGAGTATACTCAACTCTGCTAGAAATACACATAGAGCTCTGCTACATATATGCATGCACACACATCTATTGCTGGCACGTTAAACACTGATTTTTTTTTTAAACACTAAATCCATATACACAACTGTAGTAATAATTGACCCCCCCCTCCCTCTAGATGCTTCCTGGTCACATGGTTATGACATCATCTATAGTCCTGCTGCTACTGTAAGACCTTTGATCTCTGCTATTGTCTGTCTCTGTGATCTCCAGCCTTATAGGCTGGAAGGGACTGATTGGGCAGGGAGAGGCAGGATCGTGCAGCCTAGGTATGTATGGCTGCAGAGTTCTCCTGATAATCGCTCAGCCCACTTTATCAGTGCATTGTCGGATCATTAACATAGCGGTCAGGGGTCTCTGGATCTATCAGACCCCCCTGCCTCTGTACGATAAGGCAGAGATGCTTTTCAGCAAGAGTTTATCTTACTGAAAACTGTGTTTTATATTCAGAAAAATACGGTAATATAGAACAATTATATGGCAAAAGACACGCAAAGTATGACTGGATTCCATGGACTCACTACTATAACTCCCTGCAGGGTAATCTTACAGATTTAGTTGTAGCAGCATGACTCCATTTGTCATCTCGCCACATAATTCTTTATGTACTGTATAATATCTTTCTTAAGTGTTTTATATAACTAGACCCAGGTAACTTCAATCAATGGCAAGAATGTTATTTAATGGCTCAATTTAATGTTGTCGTTGTCTTTGCTGCTCTTAATTTTTGTTCTACTCTATGGGAGCTCAGTTCGACATTCTAGTTAAAGATATGAGCAAACTCATTGTGTTAAAGAAATATATATTCTAACCTGGTGAGCTCGTTCTTTATGAGTACTCTACTTCTGTTTCTTTTCAAAATGTATTATTATAAAACTTATTGATCTCCTTTTTCCGGTGTGTCAAGCCATGACTAAATACTGTGTGTGCCTCTAAGGGCTAATGCCACGGATGGATTGTCGCTGCGGAATTCACAGCCAGGCGCCTGACGCGACTTCCGCAGTAATGACTGTCCATAGACATGCAATGTTAAACGATTCTTCCCTGCCCACGAGCGGAAATCAACTGTGAGAATCGCAGCATGTTCTATTTTGTGCGGAAAATTGCACAGACGGCTTCCATTGCAGTCAATGGAAGCCATCCGTCCCGTGATATTCCGCAATGCGTCACAGTCCAGCGCAGCACTGTGCACGCGCCACCGGCTCGCCAGGCAAGGCATTAGCAGCGGATCCGGATAGGTGAGTATAGGGTCTCTGGGGGGCGCCGGGTCTGATTCCACTGCTAGATTTCGCATACTTCCATGGCTGCCCGGTCACCAGATTTTTCGCCAATAGAACATATATGGGACCATCTGGGACGCCAACTTCGACAGCCTACGAGTTTGCACAATCTCGAGGCTCAGTTATGGCAAATGTGGAGCGATATGCAGGATACCATGCGGAAGCTATATATCTCCATGCCCGCCCGTATCACATCTTGTATCCAAGCCAGGGGGGGTACAATAGGGTACTAGGGCCTCCATGCCCGCTTGTATCACATCTTGTATCCAAGCTGGAGGCAGTACAACAGGGTACTAGAGCCTTCATATCCTCCATATCACATCTTGTATCCAAGCTAGAGGCGGTACAACAGGGTACTAGAACCTCCATGCCTTCCATATCACATCTTGTATCCAAGCTGGAGGCGGTACAATAGAGTACTAGAGCCTCCATGCCCTCCGTATCATATCTTGTATCCAAGCTAGAGGTGGTACAACAGGGTACTAGAGCCTTAAAGCCCATCCGTATCACATCTTGTATCCAAGCTAGAGGCAGTACAACAGGGTACTAGAGCCTCCATGCCCTCTATATCACAGCTTGTATCCATGCTATAGGCGGTACAACAGGGTACTAGAGCCTCCATGCCCTCCATATCACATCTTGTATCCAAGCTAGAGGCGGTACAATAGGGTACTACAGCCACTCTTCATGTGTTCAGTTTTCCTTTTGCTCTGATCTTGTAATCACTTACTTATATCAACATTACATTTACATAAATAGAAAGTTTCATTTGATTGCGACAACTCCTTCTAGGTGCATGATTTTTTTTTACAATGAGGGTATTAAAAAGAATAGGACTCAGGACTGACCCTTGTGGTCAACACTTGTAACTTGTCACCGTTCAGAATATACTCCATTAACAACAACACTCTGAAATCTTTTAGCCAGCTATGAATCCACCAGACTATGCAAGGAGTAAGCAGCCTGTTACACTGGGCGACCTGTCGGACACAGATGACCGAAAGATCGTAGTAGCGATGATCGCTCCTGTGCTTTTACACAGGAATGATCATCGCTGATTAAATGGAAGGGAGTCGTTCTGGTCTGCCCGCCTCCATTCACAGTAAGCAGGAAGTCATAGATGAACTACTGCCTCTTACCCAGGCTGACCGCCATTCAGTTTTTATGCTGCCTAAACTGAACAACGAATGATAAGTGAACAATATCGCTCTTCATTCAGTCTGTGTATGCATTTACACTGAATGATCATTCAGATTCACGAATCGTGGGAATCCAAACCATTATCAGCCCATGTAAAAGAGCCCTTAGTCCAAGTTTCAGTAACTTATCTATAAGCTCTTTATGTGGAACTGTAGCAAAGGCTTTACTGAAATCCAGATAGGAGGGGGACCACCTTCATCCACCATTGTTGTGGCCATCAAAGAAATCAATTAGATTAGTTTGATATGATCTGTCCTCAGTAAAGCCGTGCTGTTTAGCGTTCAACAGGTTGTTGGTCTTTAGGTTGTTTAATGTCCTCTTGTTCAGGAGAGTTTCAATGTAACTACTAGAGATATCAAACCAATGGGATTCCCGCCCCCATCAAAGTACATGGTGTAAATTTCCTTAGTGAGCTTCTCCACTTCGAAAATGATGCCACGTGTGAAACCAGTTGGTTCGATATCTCGAGTATACCGGCATATGAAAGTGGCCTTAGTGTCCATGCTTGGAGTATTTGTAATCCCTGGTCCTTTGTGTCTACAGGTGTTTGACTTCCATCTGCAACATTCGGACATGATGTGGATCTCATCACTACATAGTAACAAGAAGCTAATCCATCTGACATACCCGCTGTGGAAGGGGTGAACTGGAGATCCACACACAACGTCCAGGACACTGGCCGTCCACAATCACCTCTACTACATAAGTTATTGGATAACTCTCATGTGATGTTGCTCTTACAATATTAATCTTTATTATCTCAATAATGTAATATGGTAGTTTCACGATTTCCCGTGTGCCTTAGGGTGCATTCACACGAACGTATATCGGCTCGGTTTTCACGCCGAGCCGATATACGTTGTCCTCATGTGCAGGGGGGCGAGGCTGGAAAAGCCCAGGAGCAGGAACTGAGCTCCCGCCCCCTCTCTGCCCCCTCCCCACCCCCTCTCCGCCCCTCTGCACTATTTGCAATGAGAGGAGGCGAGACGGGGGCGGGGATAAGTGCCGTGAATTAGCCCCGCCCCCGCCCCGCCTCTCCCCATTGCAAATAGTGCAGAGGGGCGGAGAGGAGGCAGAGAGGGGGCGGGAGCTCAGTTCCTGCTCCTGGGCTCTTCCAGCCTCCCCCCCCCCCCTGCACACGAGGACGACGTATATCGGCTCAGCATGAAAATTGAGCCGATATACGTTCGTGTGAATGCACCCTTAAAATGTGTTTTTTACCCTTATGAAATCCATTTTTATTGTGTGTTTACCATTAGATTTGTCTTGACTTAACAGTTATAACACTTAAAGTAAAACATATTGCTAAGATAAAGTATTATTATTTTATAAAGGACTGCCATGATAATTAGCAAGTCATTTTTTTTTACTTAAAAGAGTAGCTTTTTAGGCGGGGATGAATATATGATTTTAACCCATTAAGGACCAAGCACGGTAAATATACAGCGCCTGGTCTAGGGCTTAAAGCCCCGCCGATAGTAAAATTACGACGGCGCTTTAAGCTTCCTGCTCTGCAATCAATCGGAGAGGGGCAGGACAGGTTGTCAGCTGTTAGTAACAACTGATAACCCATAGGAGAAGACAGGAGGGTTTTTTTAACCCTTTCTGCCTTTTCCTTCCCCGAGTACACAGAGCTCAATGAGTGCTGTGTACTCAAAAGTGAAAGTAAAAGTGTAACTTTCACTACGGGAGCCCGGGGCTCATGTGACCGCCGGGACTGCCTGCTACAGCAGAGCTGCAGGGTCGTACTCGACCCTGGCCAGCTCTGCCAGGGACTAATGTCACTACAGGGGTTGCTTTCCCCTGTAACTGGGGCTCCTATGGATGCCCCAGCTACAGTAGGAAAGTGTCAAATAAAAGAAAAAAAAAAGTATAATTACATACATCAGGAAATAAAAATTTCAGAATAAAACAACAATATATACATAAGGAAGAAAATAAAACAAAGCCGACGCCAACCAAAACCATCGCCGTATGCGCCCAGTAAACCAAAACCATACATATTATATATCAAAGCAGCCAAAACAAATAGAGGAACCCATTTCCGTACTTTATTTTAGTGTAAATATACTGAATTAAAAAAACTACAAATGTTAAAAAAAAATCATTTTTTTTAGCATTTTACCCCAATAAGACAAAAAAACGGGAAAAAAGCCAGTGAAAAGGTTATTTAAAAAAAAAAAATCGCCCTATATGTCACGGAAAAAAAAACACAGCAAAAATAATTGTGGTAGCTAAAGAAAACAAAATACAGCAGTAAAACTGCCACATAGATAAAATCCCTAAAAAGTGTCTGGTCCTTAAGGGGTTAAGAAACTTTGTAATATTTGATAACAGGGTTTGGCTACCTTTTTGCTTAAAATGCTTATGAACATTTCAGCACCTAGCTTCTGCAGATTAATGTTCCTGTGTTTAATTGTTACCCCACTCCTTAGCAAGTGGTGAAGGATCTGCAGAATCTCTGTACAGGTTGTGGTTATCAGCTACTTCACACTCTGGAGACAGCGGTTGGCAGGCTTCCTCAGCTGCACCTATCCAAGTTAAATCCCCTAAAAGTGTAGGTACTCTTTAACCCTTTCCTATCCACTGTTTGACGTCTCAAGACATTATTATTTAAGGCTGTACAACTCCGATGTTGAAAGACATCCGTCGGGGTTCTCTTACTGTATATTGCCAGCCTCTCTGCTGTCGGAGCCTATCCAACGGGTCACCTCATGCAGTACTGGCTTTAGCCAGCATATAGCGCCGTTGTATAACGGCAGAAAAAGAGTAAGCCCCCTAGGAAAACCAAGATACAAATTGGATTGGAAAGGGTTAAAGAGTTATTCATTTCTGATGATGGCAGCACTGCAGCCCCTTCATTCTGGGGATCGGTGGGGGTCCCAGAGGTTGGACCGCCACAGATGACAAATTAATGGCAGATCTTAGTGATTTGCCATTACTTTATAAGACTGGAATAACCCTACAGAAGAAACCTCTCAGCTGCTATAAACCCCATAAACTGATGTCATAGGCACATAGGAGAAGGGGTACTGAGTTGAGGGAAGTGTTTTCTATGTTTACCTTCCTCTCTATTTCCCAGCTGTTGGGGGCGGGTCACAGGACCCTCATTCTTCTGATAAGTGAAGATAAAATATTTATGGCATGACCTGTTCATATTGGGAATCGTTTTTTAACCCTTTCCAATCCAGTGTCAGACCTCATGTTGGGCGAGGTCCGATACATATTTCTTACACTATGCAGAAGAGAGCTCCGATGTCTTAGCTCTTTTCTGCATAGGGTTAGAAACATGTGCTATGCACATCGTATGCAGTTATAGGATGCCTCTGCATGTGCTGTATTAGAGATAGACAGCTATCATGAGAGAAATTAGAAATGAATAGTCTTATTATATAAATGTATGTTATATTAATATACATATATTTACAGGATCACTACAAATGATCATCCCGATGTGAGACACTCATAACTCACGTGTAATTTTCAAAAAATTGATAATAAAATCATCATGACTGATCATTTTTACGTGTTTTTGTTGAGTAATTCCAAGCAATCCACAATGAGCTTTTCCACCCAAAATAAATAAAAGCTGGTGTGTGGAATGTGCAGGTGGCAGAAAAATTGGATTGGAAAGGGTTAATGAAATGCCCTCTATTTTAGCCCATGTAGCTTCCAACCAGATTACACTAAGTACTTGGTATTTTTTGGCTGCCTCCTATTTGCCGCTATGAGTACCGATGGCCCGGTGTAAACACTGCTGGAATTTTGCTTAACATATAGTTGTGATATACTGTAATTAATATATAGTGTTTTATTTACATGTTTAGCATCAGCAAGCGGCAGTAAATGAGACTGTACCTCCACTCTCTGCAAGAGCCTCCTCAGAAGCAAAGAGCAAGCTGCCACTTTATGAGTAGGTACTGTTACTAGTGTGATGGCCCCTTTAAGAAAAAAGTACCTCTACCATATTAGATGCTTTTTCAATCTTGCACTAGTGATGGCCCTGGTCTGCATTTTATGGCCTGATTGGCTTTGAAGCGGCATATGGTTGTGATGCTGAAACCGCCAGGTTCCCCTATAGTCAGTTATGAAGAAAGGCACCTTAATTGGCAAACAACATGTGCTTTCCATCAATATCGCCCGCTGATGGGATTTTGAAGCAACGTCTAATAAATCTCTTTTTAAAACCGTAACAGATTCCCTTTAGTTCTCACCATCTAAAAGCCACATGTTTCTTGCCGGCAGCTTCGTGAAAAATATCAGTATGCTTTTGAAAGATGCGAATATATTGTTTAATAGTCTGTAGAACTGGACACACTTATTGGTGCCTTCTCTAATGGTATACCATGGTTTATAGTGTATTTTATCTGTATGCTGCCAGAACAACCGTCTAAAGATCTTCTCCAATACATTTTGGCACATGTTGTAAGGCCTCCTTCACATGGGCGACACGGCATCGCCGCGAAAAAAATCGCTGCGATATCGCATCACTGGTGCATGCGATATCGCTGCATCATCTCACGGCAATACCGCGACTTTGTAGCACCACATGCAAGGATTTTCAGGGGGAGGGCTTAAAATATTAGCCCTACCCCAAAAATATACCCTAAGTGCAGAATTTTTTTTTTTTTAAAAGCATACATTACCCAGAAGCGCTGTATGGAGCTCCGCTGCAGCTTCCCCCTGGGTCCCCCGCACTTATCTTCTTCATCTCTTCTGGCCGAGGATTGAAAATCCCCGCCTCCTGGAAGCACTGGCTGTGATTGGCTGATGCTTAGCCAGTCAGAGCCAGTGCTCGATGAATGGCTGTGATTTGCTAAATGTGTCAGCCAGTCACACCAAGCGCTTCCAGGAGGCGGGGATTTTCAAAACCCTGGCCAGAAGAGATGAAGGGGAATAGTGCCGGGTACCCATGAAAGAACATGTGGTCGGGCTGACAGCACTTAGGTGATGCATGTGGTTTTTTTAAATTTTTTTTCTTCGATTAGGGCTTTTACAGTAGGATTTCCTACTGTCAAAATTGCATCGCACCGCATGAAAATAATGTTTTTGTGTGCCACGATGCAACAGAGAGGAAGGCTCCATAGGGAAACATGGGCTACAAAACCTCACGAGTCGTGGGCATATCGCCAGACCCGCAAGGTTTTTGTGTCGGGCTGTTGCATGCTACAAAACATCGCATGTGTGAAGGAACCCATAGGAAAGCATGGGCTTCTAATACATGTGATTTGTAGCATTGCAGCAGTGCTACAAAGTCGCGTGACTTTGACGCCCGGGTGAAGAAGGCCTTTTGTATGGTGTTTCCATTACCGACATCAGAAAGTGTGGACAAGTATGGCCGTCCTGGGTAGCAGCTAAGGTAAATCGAGAAAAATACATCAAAGATACAAAGTGTTGGAACTTTAGCTTCGGCCAGGATCCCGCTGCACTTACACCTGTTAATAAAAAACCCTGAAAACCGTATACCGTCCACTGTTTATTTATTTTTGCAGTGGGACTCAGTGACAGACTTTTGCAACTGTATAGGCTATAGAGTACAGATTTCTAATAGATATAATCATCACTAAATTTCAAACAATGCAACCAAACTTAGTCTTCTGGCACACGAGCGCATGCGTTTTTACGATCGCCCGCATACGCTGTAAAATTGCAACAATGAAGAATAGCCACGATCCAGTCCTGAGCTTAATTAGTGTTTTCTCATCCATTCACATGCGTGTATTGCGGGAAAAATACGCTGCAGCTCGGAATTCAGTCAGTCGGCAGAAATCCTCGGAATGACTTGTAATAGCTTAAATAATGGCACCTGTCTTCTTTTCCAAGCGTTAGATGCAGGTAAACTCCCTCCCCCTTCTTTTTTTTTAACTCCTATAGGTGTCTATGGGAGCTTCCAGCGTTTTTCGTCAAAAGATAAGTCAAGGCCTATCTTTTGACACAGCGTGAAAAATCAGCAAACAAAAATGGTCGCCGATGTTATCGTTTTGCCAGCGTGATTTTTTCACGTAACTGAAAATCGCTCATGTGAATGAATGCATTGGAAGCCAATGTGTCACATGGTCGCGATTTTCGCCTGATTGGCTGGAATAGGCACACGTGACGGGGCGGAGCTACGCGATGACGCGTAGAAGGGGGAGGAGCCAGAACGCCGCTCGTGCCGGACCGAACAGAAGCCCCTTCTGCGCAAGCGCGTCTAATCGGGAGATTAGATGCTGAAATTAGACGGAGCCATGGAGACGGGGACGCCAGCGCAGGGAAGGTAAGTGAATAACTTCTGTATGGCTCATATTTAATGCACGATGTATATTACAAAGTGCATTAATATGGCCATACAGAAGTGTATAACCTCACTTGCTTTCGCGAGACAACCCCTTTAAGGCCAGGATTCACAGGATTGAAAGATTGAAAGTTTTAGCGATCATTTTGCATAAAGTGTTAATGGACACTAATGTCCATTACCACTTTATCGTCTTCATTTGCATGTAAAAGGGCCTCTGGGAGTTGCTTGCAGAGCCCAGCATGTGGGCAGTTTACAATGTAATCTCCCAGCTCCTGTGGAGAACACAGTGGTCTGTTAAGAGATAATTTATTTGTGACTCAATGATGGATTTTAAGCTCACCTTAAAACCATCATTCAGATGAAAAGCGCATGATGGCCGCGTTTACATGTAACGATTATCGCTCATTTGCGGTCATTTGAACGAATTTTGAGCAATAATCATTGTATGTAAATGGGCCTTTAGGATAGGTCATCAATATGTTAGTCTCAGAAAACCTCTTTAAGGAGATAACATATAGATAAAGCAAATCTGTACATATCATAGTCAGAAATAACTGCTGAAAACTGTATATCGCGTTCTATCAAGAGGACAGGAGTGTCTTCAGGGTCCTGTACAAGACACACACTGTATCAGAAATATAAAATGGAGCTGTTCCCACCTGGTATCCAAAGGAGCCGCTCATCCCGGCAAGGTAAAGAGCAGTACCGTACTCTACTGTAGAGAGGCGCTACTGGACAATTAATGCACTTCAGCCAAACAGGGGCTTAACCAGTGAAATGCCCATGATGATTGGTTGGAATTTTCAGCAAGTGCATGTGTCTATGACATTGTATGGTAAATCTGGTTTCAAGTTCTATACTGCAGAAAGAATACACTTTTTTAATACATATTAAAAACACCCGACCAAGTTAATAGATAAGGCAATTCACACATTCAATGATGGCAAAACACTAAATAAGGAGGGTATGAAAAAGCAGCCCAGATAGGACGGTACTTAGATTTTGTGGGGAATTTCAAGTCTGGTAAACTTCAATAACTTCATAGATACACTGCTACAAGAACAAAGCTGAAAACTAGAGATGAGCGAGCGTACTCGGAAAAGCACTACTCGCTCGAGTAATTGGCTTTATCCGAGTATCGCTGTGCTCGGGTCTGAAGATTCGGGTGCCGCTGCGGCTGACAGGTGAGTCGCAGCGGGGGGGGGAGAGCGGGCAGGAGAGAGGGAGAGAAAGATCTTACCTCCGTTCCTCCCCGCTCTCCCCTGCAGCTCCCCGCTCCGTGCCGGCACCCGAATCTTCAGACCCGAGCACAGCGATACTCGGATAAAGCACATTACTCGAGCGAGTAGTGCTTTTCCGAGTACGCTCGCTCATCTCTACTGAAAACATAAGGATCTATCCCTACAAAAAGCCGAGTACAGCACCTGCCCTACTGAGGGGCGACACCGCTCACTGCAGACTTTCCACTGTTACATCTATCACACGCTGCTGTGCCATAATCACAAGAAGATGTCACTCTGTAAATCATTTATTCTTACATTCTGCTTAAATCTTCATATATTGCACTTGTGTTTTTCATAATGTATCTATTAAATGCTGAAAAGCTTAATACTGAATTTAGGAAAAGTGGAAACCAATCCCCAAGGAAGGGAGAAGTGTGAAGCAATGTTGTATCCATCATCTTTGGGATCTATTCCAACACTTTCTAAAGAAACAAAATAATTGCATTGCTTAAACCCAGCCTTAAGGCTTATTCAGACGACCGTATTTGCGCAGGCATTTCCGTTGCGTTAAAAAGTCACACATATAATACGACCAAGCGATGCATTGGATTTCTATTGCTTCATTCAGACAGTGTTTTTTCTGCGCAAAATATTTGTGCGGGAAAAAAATAAGACCTGCTCTATCTTTCTTGGCCGTGTCTTTTATATGGGCCGTGAAAAGATAGGTCTTGACTAGAGATGAGCGAGCGTACTCGGAAAAGCACTACTCGCTCGAGTAATTTGCTTTATCCGAGTATCGCTGTGCTCGGGTCTGAAGATTCGGGTGCCGCTGCGGCTGACAGGTGAGTCGCAGCGGGGAGCAGGGGAGAGCGAGCGGGAGAGAGGGAGAAAAAAGATCTCCCCTCCGTTCCTCCCCGCTCTCCCCTGCAGCTCCCCGCTCCGTGCCGGCACCCGAATCTTCAGGGACGAGCACAGCGATACTCGGATAAAGCAAATTACTCGAGCGAGTAGTGCTTTTCCGAGTACGCTCGCTCATCTCTAGTCTTGACCTATCTTAGGCCGTGTCACACAGGAAGCTCCCTTAGAATTCTATGGCAGCAGAAAAAAGGGAGGGGGGAAATGCTGGGAAAAAAAGACCGCTCACCCTAATTAGGCATTTTATTGCCATTCCGAGGGTTTATCGCGATCGTTGCTTGCCATCGCTTCAGCGTGTTGTTTTACATTCACACTGCAGCGTCCGCAGGTATGAATGACTTTAAAAACTCTAATTACAATTAGGAATATATGTTGAGTACGGACGAACAGATATACGTATACGCTTGTGTGAAGGAACCCTAAGGCCGCATTCACACACCGGTAATACGCAGTGAATAGAACTCGTTTATTTCGCTCACATGCAAGTAATTTTTCTGCACATTTCGGTTGCACGAGAAAAGCACGGCATGCTCTATTTTCCTGCGCTAAAAGTCCCCGTAGAAGTCAATGGGGATGTGCAAATGTGCCCTCAATACGCTAGGAGATGTGTGATACGCTACGTAATTGTGCAGGAAAATAACACATCTTGAACTTATTAGACCAATGGCTGGAAGCATCGGTGTTTTTTTGGCGCCTGCAAATGCACTTGCTTTGCGTTCTCAAAAAGTATAGTAAAATATGGCGATGCCTGTGCAAAAAAGCAACAGTCCTTCCAAAAACACGCTGCGCTCATGCGCACTCAAATGCACATACGCTCATGTGCATCCGGCCTGAGGACTTATTCAGACGTGCGTATGTTGGTCGGGTTTTCACACCCGGTCGACATACGCTGCCCCTCTCTGCAAGGGGAGGAGGCGGGAAAGGACCTAATGCACTTAGCTCTCGCCCCCTCTCTGCCCCTCGCCACTGTTTGCAGTGGGAGGGGGCGGGATGGGGGTGGAACTTAGCCCACCCCTCCCCTTGCAAACAGTGGCGAGGGGTGGTGGGAGCTCAGTGCACTAGCTCCCGCCCAGCCTTCCCCCCTTACAGAAAGGGGCAGCATATATCGGTTGGGCGTGAAAACCCGACCGACATACGCACGTCTGAATAAGCTCTGAGTCCTTTTTTGACCATCCCAAATGTTGGTAGGAATGGTCTACTCAATTGCAGAGGTCTATGTGATTGGTTGCTCTTCACACACTTGACTTAATTTCTCAAGGTTCCGCATTATGTACGTTTCTCTTTAGTTGCTTCTGATAAATCATATTAACATGATGAGTTAATTAATGAGCTTGACTTTCTTGTGATTGACTGAAATCTATAATAGGGAATGGGGACAGCTTCTTGCCCCATTCAGTAAGTGACGGGATTTATGTTTCTGCTGGAAGGTAAAAGAGACGGTTCTGAAGTCTGGGTGGTGGAAGTTCTCGCGCCGGTGTTTATGTATCCTTGTTTCCAGTTACATTACTTGGTGAAGCCGATCACTTGTGCGGAGGCTGAGGGAGGAATTCAGGGAGCTCATTGTCTTCCATATGGCAGACAGATGTGATTGCATATCATGAAGTTACATTTCCAAGAGTGTGGCAAGCGTATATCTGATAGACGTAATTTTATGTTTCCTATTCCCGCGGGGCCGAACTGTGGAGTGGAAGTTAGGATACATTGAAATTATAGTAGATTGTTTTTGGTTATGATGGTTTCACATTCTGTGCAATGTACAGTGCTAAATATAAACTATTAGACACTTGCAAAAGCTACTGCACATGCAAACTTAGATATGACTCCTGCACCTAATTGAGGTCAGCCCCTTAAAAAAAAAAATTTGAGAGCCCACAATAGTTGAGCTCCCTCAATTGTATCTTCCTCTCTAATTACTCAGATGCCATCGTTGCTCTTCACAGCAGCATCTGAATGGTTAAATGGCGTGGATCTTAAGTTAATTGGATCTTGGCTGCTGTAGGCGTATGTCAGTTGTATAACACAACCAATACCTATTGCACATAGGGTGGACTAGCGCCATATTGTCCATGTGACATCACTAAAGGGCTAATATTTCCAACCTTCCTTTACCTATCTCTAGCACTGGACTACAGAATCCAATAGATCATAAATTGCATCTTCAAGTTATATATACTCGTACATCCTTTAAATTCGCCATTGATATGACAGATGTGATTTAAATTAGGTGGATAAAACAATATTTTTTTCACTAAAAAATTGTACACATGGCCAACTTCTTATTACCGTCAGATATAGGTAAGGTGTTGTGTCAGTTTGAGTTTGGTATTTCTGTTTATTTGTGTCCTCTGTTACTGGTCGGAGTGATTTTGGGTGTGTTGCTGTTGGTGTACACCTGACGGCTATTAGGGTGGGTTTTTATTTCCTCCTCACCTTGGTTCTGTGCTATTCCTGCAGTCTTCTTCAGGGTGTGTAGGAAAACATAGCTCGGTTCCGTGGCTTTTCCAAGAGACTGGGTTACGTGTTTCCGAAAGCAACCATTAAAGATATGTTTAGTGTTGGATTTATGGTGGAGTGTGTTCTTTTGTGTAGTGGTATCTTAATCTCTAGGTTTTGAGAAAAGTGAGAGCCCCAGGTTCATGTGTGAGTCCGTCCTTATCAGGACATTCATTATTAGGTAGGGGCTATCACCTGCTAGAGCCCCATAGGGAAAGCTCTCTTCTTCTTGGTTGTCTGATTTCCACTTCCTGTTTGCTTTCTGGGTACTCTGATGTGAACAGTACCAGAGTGTTTATACAGTTACTGCACACTCTGAGCGGACTTGACAAAAGGCTTTCCTGATTTTCTCTGATGAAGTCTTCAGTCATTCTTTCGAAGAAAATATACAAACCTAATATAGATGATTAATATATGTGGGTCCTGTACAAATCTCACACCTATCAGGACAACTGGGATGCTATAATCCCTGATTTTCATTGAAAGCCAAGGAAAAGTCCAAAGAAGAGGAGGAGAGTTAGCTACACATATGTGAGGCACTCTCCTTATAATCTATGTAAATTATGGAAACAGGTGAGGAAGCATGATGACTGTGTTGATGATCCTACATATTTCTCAGGGACTCATACTGATGGAGAGAGAATTACTAGTGACCCAGACACTATCTCAAATTTTCCAACTGCTTTGACATTTTTGCAATGATTGCAAGGTTGCCTGAGACTTTTTTTTCGCCTAGGGAATAATTGTAGTTGCATTGCAAACTCGATTTTCTTGGATTACTCCTGCAACTTTTAAGCTTTCCAATACTGGTACTGTGTAGCAATTCCTGACACAATTGGAGCATGGTGAGGTATGGTGGCAACCCTACTCAATTCAAGAATAGACTGAGAGGGGACCTGACTCGATCTACTTACCCCACAGGTAGGGCTACCTAAAACTCTCTCAGGTTCCTTATGGGATCCACTTTTCGGGTATCGGGGACTGGACAGATCAATATTCGATTGGAAGTGGGCATAGTTCTGAAAGAACTCTATTGCAGGGTTGGCGTTGCGCCAGTTGTAACACTGGATGGTACTAACAGAAGTTTCACATACCTCTGAAAACTTTTTTGATTCAGCAGTGCAACATGACACCAACAACAGGTTTCAATGGAGTCAACAGATAGTGGGCGGTCTTGGGAAACTGATAGGGAGGAAGCCGAATGTGCCTCTGTGCCACCTTCTATACTAATTGGCAGGTGCTTCTTTTTCCCCAATGTTTTGCTGTATTCCTCTCTACAACGTAACGCCACTGCCAACTTGGCACCAGCCAAATTTTCTGTTCCAGTTACCCGACCACCCACTTTTGCCCTGATTAAAAAAAGAACATACCACACATTTTTTTTAAGAACATGAACAATACAAAGGTAACAGCCAATTTCACTTAACCCATGTTTTTTACATTGCCGTCCCTGACAAGGCATAAGGCTTCAACAGAACAGTTAGCAACACAAACATCGAACATTCATGAAGACCACTTAAATACATAAAATGGTAGAGTTAGAGTAGACCTCCAGGGTCATCGGGTCCAACCCCCTGCTCAATGCAGAATTCACTAAATCATCCCAGACGGATGTCTGTCCAGCCTCCCCAGTCATTTGTAAGCTGGGTAAACATACCTCATCAACATAATGATGGGCTTATAAATTGGATGAGCCCTTGAACCCTCTTGTTCTAAAGTGGCAAATCTATCTGCTGTACCTTTTCTACTCGGAGTGGACTTTTCTTGTCCCATATCAGCCTGGCATTCACAGTTGGGCAGAGTTCCTGGTATTTGTAACAGTACCAACTGGTCCCCTCACCGATACAGCCTCCGTTTTCCAAACAGGTAGATCCTCAGTCATGACCCATACCCCTTGGGGACTATTCATCAAAGTATAAAACAGGCGTTCACCTATATATAAGTCCCGCAGTTCCACGGGGAGTTCCAGGTGCCAAGCTGACCCTCAATATACAAAAACATGGTCTTCCCAATCCCAGTCTTTTAAAAAGTCCATAGCCCTGCAACATGTTCAACATCACAACCTCTCCAATGCTGTTCATAGTCTTTTGCTTTTTGCAGATACACCAAAAGTGATGTAGCCCATTTACTTGAGGTTTGTTGGCGATACCAATGGTTGGACATTCACTGGTCATAAAAACCCTAATGTATAGGTGTTCACCAGAGGTAACCTCACAGCAGATGATCTAAGGCTCTTTGTAATACACTAAAGACATATAAAAGTACTAAGAAAGGCAACTGTCATTACATTTCCAACAAGAAAGGCCCTTTAATCATCAATATATGTACAAAGTGAACAAATCTCGCTCAGCAGTATAAGTTGACAGTCGCTGACTCATTCTGAGAGGTGGGGTCCAACAATACCTCCTCAGATGTCAACCTCAAACCGAGCCTATTCTGTCTGTTTAATGATCACTGATTTGGAGACGGTTTCATGTATAGATGTAGTAGAGCTTAATTTTTCATTTACTTAGTGTTTGTGCACTGTGCATTTTATTGCAGTTATATGTAAATCCACATAGAACACATTTTGCAGAACTCATTGTGATATTACAAAGTGCTGTCTGCCAGGGCATCCTGTCGGGGAGGAGCTTCTAAGTGGAGAAGGGTTTGTACATAGCGTGGAGAGGGACCTCACTCACAAAGCATCTGAGCTGCAGCCCTCTCGGTGCTCGGTGGACACTTGCATGGAGACATCTCTGGCCAGGAATGCCTGCAGCTAGGAGCTTTCCTTGTGAAATGAAGGATTTGTCACTTCTGGAATAACTTTAACCACATGGGAAGATGTTTAAAAAGTTCATTGTGCTGTACAAGAGAAGACTGCAGACTGCCTGACCACAAAGGTATAGTCATAGATTAATAGTAAATGTATATAGTAATGTCTAGTAATGCATGGTGTAGAGTAAAGGAACAGCAATCAGACATCGTATGATCTACAGGAATGTGCGGTATAGATGAATGATAATTTGTTCGTTTGTTGATGATTGCAACGTTTATGCCGACGTATAAATGATGGTTTTTAGAAGTTTCTCCACTCTTGTAAATAGTCATCTGCCTGTCCTTTGTAATGGAACAGCATAAGAGAGGGACAGATAAGTGATCTCCAGAGTGAGCATCGTAACAAGTAACTGCGAGTCTAAATGATTTGCTAAATCATTGATCTGTGCTTGTTACAAGACCCAATGCAGATGGCCACTTATATCAGCTATAGTTCACGTTGGACGTATAACTTGAATGATGGTCACTCTAGAAGGGCTTACATGTCTGTATATTGTACTAGGACTTGAATTTTTCCCATGGGAAAATCTTGCCTTGCTTGGAAATTCTTGAACCATTGTAGTAGCCTCAATGACTTACTGGCCTGAGGAACGTTGTAGAGCATGCCTGATAAATGATGATCAGTTTGACTTCACGGAATGATCATTATGAGCTGTATCAGCATCAGTGGGAACATACATGGTATCCATCATATAATACATTGATTGGATGGATGGCATTTCTACTAAAAATCTGCATAATCAATGTGTTTCTATCGTTCTCTCTTTTCATGCATGTCACAATTGGTTGACTTGCAACTGTTAAGCAAAATGATTATTTCTATGAGTAACTCCAGATCTGCACATTCTTCTTCCGAGTATACAGAGTTAGATCCTGAGCGGCAGTGACATGAAATTCTGTAATAGCCACTTGATCAGGAGTTTTACACTAATCTGTTTGCTGAGCTCACTTAAAACCCAACAGGGGCACAGTACCCCCATACAGGGGGCTGCATCTTATTGGGATCCGCTGCTGGATTAGTAGGCACTTTGGATGCACACCTGCTATCTTGTGCACCTATGTAAACACCTATAGCTGCATTTATTTGTACGAAACTAATGACTCCTTTGATAGACTCCCAAACTAATTATCTGCAATGGATGAGAACTGACAGAAGAAAAAAAGATTTGACTTAAATCAACTTAAAACTTTTAGACATTTTTTTACTGTCACCTCCATTCTTAATACTGTTCAGTGCAATTAACTAATAGGACAAACCCGGGAGTCCCCTTGTGTGGGTAGCGATATGCATGATTTACAAGGACACATTGCTGTGATCGTACTGCTGTGAGTAGTCGGTCACTTGTAGACATGTTTCACAAATGTGTAAAAATGAATCAGAATTGGGATCCTGAGGGAAGATCAGTTTTCTCACAGTAATGAAGAATAATGAAGTGTTTCGCTGAGGCTCAGCAGTTCTTATCTCCACCTTGGTTACTGCTCAGCGTCTGGAAATTCAGACCCCTGAACTCTTCTAGGATGTCAGTAACTTGCTTCAGGTGCAATTATGCAATCGACTGACACCTTGGGGAGCTTTCACACGGGACAGAATATTTCGCAACATTGTTACAGAGTATGCTCTTCTGCAGAATATTCAGCACTAGAGATAAGCGAGCAGGCTCGATTAGGGAAATTACTCGAGCGAGCATTTTCGAGTAACTGCCTGCTCGTCTGAGAAGATTCGGGGGGCGGCGGGGGTGAGCAGTGGATTGCGGGGGGGGAGCGGGGTAGAGAGAGACTCGAAAATGCCGAAGCTCGCTCAAGTTATTTCCCTAACCGAGCATGCTCGCTCATCTCTATTCAGCACCATAATCTGCTAACATGCTAATCAAAGAAATACAAAGGTTTGCCAGTCATCTATACCCCATGAAGAATCAGTCATTACCAGCAGTTACAGTATATTGCACTACCTGGGAAAATCACTGATGTACAGATGTAGCAAATGTTAACTTGACATGTAATGCATTATAATAACTCACAATGTAAACTGCAATATTCCCAATTGCCAGTCATGTTAAAAACTGTTCCATCTGTACATGCCAATGGGATCATAGTCTTTAGAGGTCAGAAGTATGTCAAAGGATGTTCTTGTGGCTTGGCCGAGATATGTCAAGATCCTGGAGCCCCAACTGTATTGACAAGTGTAGTCAACTGCACTTTTCTACACAACTAATATTTTATTTTAATGGGTCTATCATAGACATATATAAGTGAATAGTCTAGATAGTAATAAATTTGACCAGCCCATTTCAAATGGTGCAAACACAAAGCATGGTGTGAATTTAGGCTTATCTAAACCTTAGAAATAACTGCAATGTTCGGAAAGGGCCAGAACAAGTGTAAGAGTTTTATTTAACATAAGAAACAACTACAACTTGTGTATGCAAAACCAAGATATCTATCAGGTGAAGCCATACCCTTATCCCTGAACAGGCGTTTGAGGGGAAAGGTGGCGTAAAGCTGGAATTGGAGAGGGGGAGCTTTGTGCAGCCTACTGGTGCTGAGGTTACATAGCAGCCACCAATGCTTTCCCTATGGCACATACTACATTACCACATGGTTATATGTAGCTTACCTGCACATATCCCACCAAACACACATCAGTTCATTACGCTATTCTTTTACACAGTACACAACTTCCTCTGGATGCTCAACTTATTGTATTTTTATCTCATTTCTCTTCGTTTCCTTTCTTCGAGTCCACGGTTAGCCAAGATTTACCATCACTTCCGCAAGAAAGACCTTACCTCACAGACAGAAGGCTTCCTTCAATGACATCATACAGATTTTTGAGACTTATGGCTCTACTTTTTCTAGACAACAGCTATATAGAGTACTCAATATACACACAGTGTATATAAAGCAGTGGTTATTCTGTGGTCAGCACGGATGACTTTATATTTTGGCACGGTCGACTGTAGTACTGAGGTCTTATCTGTACTTTTTCCATAGAATGTTAGAAACTTACTGAATTATTATTAAATGTAAGAGAAATTAATTAAATCAGTAATGCCGAGTCTGTCACTTGGCACAACTCATAGTGTGATCATAATGTATTATCTACTGCTGTTCAAGCTGCTTTATCTGAATCAATGAGTTATCACTGTGGAATATTACGCAGCTTAAAATAATATATAATACATCCAACTCTGCTACATCCATAGAACCTATGCAGATTGCAAGTTGTATTAGTTTCGAAACAGAAGAAAAGCTGGAGCATTACAGATAAGAGCTATATAAAGCAAATACAAGTGAGTGTGCGAGCTGAGCGAGAGTGGCTGTATTCTAAAGTGTGCTGTTTGTTAAGTGTGTGACTTGGGATTAGTGACTTTGGATTCAGGGACTCTGGAAGAATCACTTGTATTTGTTTACTGTTTATCTGTTTTAATTTTTGCATACATTACTTTTATCTAATCTATCTGTATGATCACCATTTAGAATGTGCTCTATGATTGACAATGCCATTCAGTGTACATCTTATGCCATGTATGCAGTCTCTGAACAGCCGTTTGAGGGTGCATACTGTTGTACGAGATGTGAGCGTGTTGCACATTTGGAAGCCCAGATCCTGGATCCAAATACGTGGTTTGCAACAATGATATCCATTTGCCTCATGGAAAGGAGTTTGCTGCTCACTGAGCAGGCACTCGCTGGGGTAGAAGCGGGGTTGAATGGTAGTATGAGAGTGCAGGATGATCAGGCAGCTAGATGGATTACAGGAGATGGGAAGAAATTCAGGGAGGATAGTCCTGAACTGGCACACCCTAACAAGTTTGCAAAGTTGGCAGATGAGGGGGATGCCATTACAAGGTTAGCTCCTGCAGCACAACATGGCCTCTGACTGCCAGGGAAATGTTTGCTCCAGTAAGAAGGGAAATAGGAGCGCAAAGCAGGCTAGACATGTCCCGTTAGTGGGAGACTCAATTATTAAGGGAAAAGATATCTACCTACTAAAAAAAATCTACCACAAAGACCAGGATGGTCGAACAGTGTTTTGTCTTCCTGGTGCCCAGGTTGACAGATTATTGGGAGGGGCTGGTGAGGATCCAGTGGTCATGTTACACATTGGCACCAATGACAAATTCAGACGTAAGTGAAAGGTCTTTAAAAACTATTTCAGGGAGCTAGAATGTAATCTTAAGGCAAGGACCTCTAAAGTAGTATATTTTGAAATACTGCCTGTACAACAAACCATGCCAGAAAGGCAGTGGAAGATTTGGGAGGTAAACAAGTGGCTCCAGAGTTGGTGTAGGAAGGAAGGGTTTGGGTTCCTGGAGAACTGGGCTGATTTTGCTGTACGCTACAGGCTCTACCATAAGGATGGGCTCTCTATGGAGAGGGTGAAGCTGTGCTGGGGGAGAAGATGACTAGAAGGTTGAAGGAGTGTTTAAACTAGGGACTGGGGAGGAGGGCAACCAGAGAGATAGAGGGGAAGACAGTGTATAGAGTGACCTGAGACTGAGTAATGTAAATGGGGGTGGAGCTGTGGGAGGGGTTAATACTGTTAGAACTGACTGAATATTTAATAAGGATACACTTAAAATTTAAAAAATAACCGATACCTTCTAAACTGTATGGTGAATAATGCTAGAAGTCTGACCAATAAGATTGATGAATACGACACAGCGGGAATAACTGAGACCTGGTTGGATGAAAGCTGTGACTGGGTGGTTAACTTGCAGAGTAACAGCCTGTTCAGAAGGGATCATAAAAACTGGAAAGGGAGAGGGGTTTGTCATTATGTAAAATACTGTTTAAAGCCCACATTACAGGGAAATATGTGAGAGAGATGAGCATGTAGAGTGTCTATGGGTAGAAATACATGGAGGAAAAAAACAACAATTAAATCCTCATAGTGATTTTCTAGAGGCCACCAAATACAACAGAAGCTACTGAAAATCTATCACTGATGAAGCAACAAATCACAATGAGGTAATTATTATGGAGGGGGGCTATCTGGATATAAACTGGGAAACCGAAACCTGTGGATCTTATAAAGGAAATGAGTTTCTGTCACTAACTAAAGATAATTACCTCACCCAACTTAAGGGACGGCCATTTTGGACTCAATATTAACCAAAAGACCTGACAGAATAACAGGGGTACAGGTTGGGGGGTACCTGGGAAATAGTGACCATCATGTAATACATTTCCACTTGTCTTTCAAAAGGGAGTTTTATCAGGAAAATACGAAAATACTAAACTTTAGGAAGGCCAAGTTTAATCTTACTGACTAGGATAATGTCCTCAAAAATGAGAGTACAAACAATAAATGGGAAATGCTTAAAACCATCTTAAATACTTACTGTGAGTGTTTCATACCTTACAGGAATAAAAGGGCTAGGAATAGGAGGAAACCAATGTGGCTCAATAATGATGCAAAGGGAGCAAAAAACAGCAAAAGGAAAGCATTTAAAGTACTAAAACAAGAAGGCAGCGAAGAAGCTCTAAAAACTTACAATGAAGAAAATACATTATGTAAAAGCAGCAAAGGTAGAGACAGAGAGACATTGCCAAAGAGAGTAAAACTAACCCCAAACTGTTATTTAATTATACAAATAGTAAAAAATTAATACTAAAAGTGTTAGCCCTTTAATAAATAATGTAGGAAAAATGTAGAGCGTGATGAGCAGAAAGCATATCTATTAGTTTTTTTCTCCCGTGTATTAATAGATGAAAATGAAATGTCAGATGAGATGCAGAGTGATAAAGTAAACTCTCCACTAAAAGTTACCAGTCTAATCTAGGGAGAAGCGCAGAGCCATCTTAAACAGATTAAAATATACAAACCACTGGGTCCCGATGGCATAAACCCCCGGGTTCAAAGGGAATTAAGTAATGTGATAGACAGACCCTTGTTTCTTATATTTAAGGACTCTATAGTGATGGGGTTTGTTCTACTGGTTTGGTGCATAGACAATGTGATGCCAGTATTCAAAAAGGGATCTAAAACAAGACCCTGGAAACTACAGGCCAGTAAAATGTGGGTAAAATGTTTGAAGGGTTTCTATAAGATGCTATCGTGGAGTTCCTTAAGAAAAATAGCTGTATAACTCCATATCAGCATGGGTTTATGAGAGATCACTGCTGTCAAACCAACCTGATCAGCTTCTATGAGGAGGTAAGTTTTTGACTGGACTGGGAAGAGTCGCTGTCTCTTGTGTATCAGGACTTTTCCAAAGTGTTTGATACTGTGCCGCATAAAAGGTTGGTATATAGAATGAGAATCCTTGGTCTGGGTGAGAATGTGTGTAAGTGGGTAAGTAACTGGCTCAGTGATAGAAAGCAGAGGGCGGTTATTAATGGTACTAATAACCATACTCTGATTGGGTTACTGTTACTAGTAGGGTACCACAGGGGGCAGTTTTTGGCACTATTCCTTTTAATATATTTATTAACGACCTTGTAAAAGGTCTGCACAGTAAAATATCAATATTTGCAGATGATACAAAACTATGTAAAATAACACAAGAGAGGACAGAATGCGGATTGTTCTTCCTCTTTTCAAGTCACTGGTCAGACCACACATGGAATATTGTGTATAGTTTTGGGCATCGGTACTCAAGAAGGACATATTAGAGATGACTCGGTACAGAGGCGGGCAACTAAAGTAATAAACAGAATAGGCGGACTACAATACCTAGAGAATTTATCAAAATTGAGATTATTTCGTTTGGAAAAAAGACGACTGAGGGGCGACCTAATAACTATGTATAAATATATCAGGTAACAATACAGAGATCTCAACCCATCATCTATTTATACCCAGGACTGTGACTGTAACAAGTTGGCATCCTCTACATCTAGAGGAAAGAAGGTTTCTACACCAACATAGAAGAGGGTTCTTTACTGTAAGAGCAGTGAGACTATGGAACTCTCTGCCTAATTACGTAATGATGGAAAACTCAATAAAAGAGATAAAGAGGGGCCTGGATGCCTTTCTTGAGTGTTACAATATTACATGTTATAGTCACTAATTACTCTAGAAGGGTCGATGATCCGGGAATTATTCTGATTGCCAGACTGGAGACAGAAAGGATTTTTTTCCTTAAATGGGGAATAATTGGCTTCTACCTCATGTTTTTTTTGCCTTCCTCTGGATCAACGTTGGGGGTAATAGACTGAACTAGATAGACATATGTCTTTTTTTTCAGCCTTACATACTCTGTTACTATGTAAGTTGCATGTGTTAACCCCATTTTGGTAAAATCATAACTTTTCACCAAATAAAACTGTGCTTTTTAGTTTATTATTTCTATCCTTATGTTAAACATACATTCCTATGGGAATCTGTTGATTGTAATAACATATTTAATGGAGAAAGTAATGAAATGCATCCAAATTTATAGCTATAACTTGATAAAATATTGTCATTAGTTTTTTCAGATGATACCAATTTAGAAAACCTACTAAAAATGTAAGAAATGTTATCAGATGAGCAGAAACAACGACCCTAATATCAGATTCTGATGTTTTTCAGGAAAAGTTCACCATCAACGCCTGGAGTTTAATTCAAGAAGCACTACCGCCACCTAGTGTTATATTGGGGAGCTACAGCAGCCATGACTCCTACTGGACTTCCTCCCAAGAGGATTGATTATTATGACCCTGATGTAATTGTCGAATATTATAATTACACAGGGAAGTATAAGAATAGCTCTTCCAATGAACTGAAGCCAACCTCCATCATCTTTATCATTATCTGTTGCTTCATTGTGCTGGAAAATGTCCTGGTGCTTCTTACTATCTGGAGAACCAAGAAGTTTCATCGACCCATGTATTACTTCATTGGCAATCTGGCGCTGTCTGATTTATTAGCTGGAGCCGCGTATACAGCCAACATTCTCCTATCTGGATCCAATACTTATAAGTTAACACCAGTTCAATGGTTCATACGAGAAGAGAGCATGTTTGTTGCTCTCTCTGCCTCAGTCTTTAGCCTTGTGGCTATTGCTATCGAGCGCTACATCACCATGTTAAAAATGAAGTTGCACAATGGTAGCAAAAGTTCCAGGTCATTCCTTCTGATAAGCGGCTGTTGGTTGTTGTCATTGTGTCTTGGTGGACTCCCACTCATGGGTTGGAACTGCTTGGGGAAGAAGGACCTTTGCTCCACAGTGCTTCCTTTGTACCATAAACATTACATCCTTTTTTGTACCAGCGTTTTCTGCATCTTACTGCTGGCCATTGTTGTTCTGTATGCCAGGATTTATTTCTTGGTGAGAACGCGGAGTAGAAGTTTGACCTTTAGAAGAAACTGTGCGAGAACAAGCAAGAGTTCCGAGAAATCTATGGCCTTACTTAAAACAGTCATCATTGTCTTGAGTGTGTTCATTGTGTGTTGGTCGCCTCTCTTCATTTTTCTCTTACTGGATGTTAGCTGTAAAGTCAGGGCCTGCCCAGTGCTATTCAAAGCAGAGTACTTTTTGGCTCTTGCCGTTCTCAATTCAGCCACTAATCCCATCATCTACACCTTGACCAACAGGGAGATGAGGCGTGCCTTCCTAAAGATGGCATGTTGTTGCCACTGCCCTATTCTGAATCCGGCAACAAAAGTTAAAAGACCCATCATTACAGGAATGGAGTTCAGCAGGAGCAAGTCGGACAATTCTTCTCACCCTCAAAAAGATGAGGTGGACTACCATGGGACCATTTTGTCTTCAGGCAATGTGACTTCTTCATCCTAGAACATGGGGCATAGACTAGAATGGAATATGTTTTTACAAATTTGTAAAATCGTGAAGGGAAATTCATCAAGGTAATGCCAAGGCTGAACATAGAACTGGGTGGAAAGAAATGGAACAACTGGACTAGACGAAAGAGGAGCATGCAAGCTGCATAGACAAGACGTGGACTGGAGGAACACTAGTCATATATGGATGGATGAGATGTAAAGCTCATGTATAATGTGGATTTTTTTGCTCTATGAACAATGCGACTATGGGATCTAACATCACTTACCCTAAGCGTATAGGACTATAATATAGAACATGACTCTCTGTAGATGAAGAATACCGGGCAAGAATTTAACCAGTTCTTATGTAACTCAGTTCTATATGATGGAGTTCAGTTATTTTCCTTTGTAACAAAGTCTGTCTGAATAGTTCATAAGAGGGGTGAACTACGGAAAGGCAGCATCACTACATGCTTGTCCCAAACTCGAAGTCACTTGATGTTGGTATACAGATGTAGCAAAATGAGTTTGCCACTTGAAACAACATAATACATCCGTATTTCTGCATAGGGCCACAATAAAAAATACTTCATAGTTAACTGAGAATTATTTAGTGTGCAAACTATGCAAGCCCAAAAGAGTTAAATGACAGATTCAGCTCTGCTACATCCGTATATTTAAATAAAAATCCCCCCGTGATTTGGATTGGATGGGACTCTGCTCTTACGCATTTTTTAGTCTTTATAATGTTAAAATGTTTCAATCTCCAATTCAAAGCGGAGAGTTACTGTATTCTACAACTGTGTCCTAATTGACTGGACTGAGGTTGGCAGCGCTTGCTTGTAGCGCACAACACGTTTGATATGCAGATGTTCACCTGCCTTGTGTTGCAGTGTTTTAGTCTACAGTCGTAGAATGAGATACAAGCTTCAGGTCTAGTGGCATTTTGCTCTTTGGATGTCTTCCAAAGACGTAGCTAGGCTTTTCGTAACCCGGGGCAAAGAATTAGTTTGGTTTTCCCCCCTGAGACTACAGCTTTCACTTCCAGGTGCAGGAAGCTCAACCCAGCTCTGCACCAGACATGACAGCTGTAAATTCAATATTCCCGACCCCACTTCAAACAGCTCTAGCTAATTCTATAAGTGGTATAATCCTGGCTTTAAAATGATGCCGTGAGCATGTTGGTAGCATTCATAAAACCAGAGCTACATTCCTTTGAATTAGAACAAGTTCAGTCTGTCCAATACTGTAATGTCCTTTTCCTGCATAAGCAGCTTTGCTCGAGGTAAATTGTAGGGGGGTTAAACTGCTAGATTGGCTCCCCATATCCCCAAAGTCTTGACAACCTGGGGCATATGCCCTGACTAACCCTAGCTACCCCCCTGTCTTAACCATATCTGAGAAAGCATTATTGTACAAAAAAGGTTTCCATACAGAACATTGACATAGTAAGCTAATGGACAATACTATGGACAGAATTTGCCAGTATGATGTAATCCTATTTAACCTTTGAAATAAGCAGATCTCACATCACATTTCATTTCTGTCCACTTTAAGGAGGGGTTATTCTACAGCTAGCTGCTTTTCTTCAGGAAGCAGACAGCTTTGCACATTATTCAGTGGTCCATGTTGGTACTGCAGGCTGAGTCCCATTCCCTTAAGTACAATTCAGTCTGCAGTACCAATCCGAGGCACTGCAAAATGTACGAAGCCGTCTGCTTCCTGCAGCAAAACAGCTAGAACTGGGACAACCCCTTTAGATCTGATTTTTGTTTTGGAATACCCACATTCTCAATTTCTAATGACAACTAAAATGAACTTGTCATAGGCGACCAATAGGGGCACTGTTTTGGCTGAATTTACAGTATAGTATTTACACAGCTCTATTTTTGGTCTGTATTAACCATTTTTATGAGATCCACTCCCAATACTGGCAAAAAAATATATGGACCTAATTCTGTCTTATGAGTGTACCACAGAAAGAGACAAGGTAGTTTTATCACGCCATGTCACCTGGTCATCTGAGTCTACATTTGTTTTTCCAGTTGACTGGATGCTCTGAAAACAAAGCTATAGTATTTTATCTCTGATACCTTTCAATATAATATATGGGGTAGATATGTCCTGGAGTTGTTAGTTGCTCCAAATGAATATTACATCTGTCTCTCAATGTATCAACTTAGTATGGACAACAGGTACAAGTTACATTGGAGGAGAGGTTGTCTATAAAGGCAAATGAAATGAATGGCACTGAATGTTAAGGCTGCTTTCACATTTGTGGTCGGGGGATCCATTTTCCTGCTCCGTTCAGGGAGCAGGAAAGGGGAATGCCCTTGCAAAATGGGTCTGTCTTATGACGGAACCAAACAGCGCCGAATGGACCCCATTGACATTAATTGGGTCCATGGGTGTAACTATAGAGGATGCAGGGGATGCGGTTGTACCCGGGCCCAGGAGCCTTGGGGGGCCCATAAGGCCTCTCTTCTCCATATAGCAAGCCTAGTACTATGAATAAAGCATTATATTTGGGAGCCCTGTTACAAATTTTGCCATGGGGCCCAGAAGCTTCAAGTTACGCCTCTGATAGGGTGCGTTTAGTTTCCGCTTACCTGCCCAGCATTTTGCTGCATGCAGCCCTTTTTCTTCCGCTCTTTCGTGCCGGGTCTGCAACGGTTCCTCCAAACTGAGGTTCTGACACAGATGTGAAGGCAGCCTAACGTATTCAAGATGTATCCAAAAATGTATCATAAAATACAACTTCTCTGACTGCCTGATACACACGATATGCTAATATGCCTTTGTTGTCTAAAGACCCTACATCCTGCATCCCCTGGCCAGCACTGCTCATGTGGGGAGCACTGGTCAAAGTCGGTGCAGCGTCTTAGACCAACGATGTGCAAAGTGTACATCAGATAGTCAGAGAATTGGTGTGGTCATCCTTGTTTGTCCAGGACCAGAGGGTGACTTTAAGGGTGGCTTCAGATGGGCGCATACGCCAATACGCTTAGCGCATAAACCAGTCAAAATTTTTTTTTTTACCTTTCAAACTTCTCGCTACTGCACACAGGTAAAAAAATAAAAGCAGGAAGATGGGTCCTGCCATATCTTGTCTCGCGCATAGAAAAATGTGCAACAAAGATAGGGCAAGTCCTATCTTTTAGTATTAACACGCGAGAATCCCAATGTTTTTTTTATTAGAAAACGGTATTGCCCCTGTCTATACGCTATGTACAGTATTGTAATTCAGTCCCATTCAACGGAAGGAGGCAGAGCTGCACTACCAGCTACCGACCATGGACAAGAGTGGAGCTGTTTCTAAAAAGTGATAATGTATCCTTCTTTGTAATCTCCTACAACCTCTTTCAATACACTTTTGAGCTACTCTTTATAATAGATATTCGAGAGTTGTTGGACTTCAAAAGTGGAGCTCCAGGAAATCAATTCCTTGATATCCATTACAAAAAGTTTCTCCAAAGTGGAGTTAAACATCAAGCAGTCGCATAACCAAGCACTTATTTATTAGTAGTGTCACTTAGAGACCACCCTGAAGAAGGCGGAGGGTATGCAGATGAGTCTATGACAAAAGGGTCATGTAGGTCTCCCTAACCTGTTATAGACATGGAGCTCGTATACCACCAGACTGGGTGTAAACTGTACAACATGAAAATGTTTTTGAATGTAATGATGGATTCAGATGGGGCATAATTTTAGGCAATGCCAAAAATCTGCCTCAAAACTTTGTTTTTCCGGATTTGCTGTAGACTTACTATGGACTCCAATGAAAATGGTAAAGGTTTGCAGGAAATCTCGTACCAGATGTAAAATACGCGGATTTTGCTGCGGAATTTGTCCACATCTGAATCCACTCTAACAGTTAAGACAAAGTAGTATTAATTTTTCCATTTGGGAAGCCTTTTTTCTCAGATTATACAAAGCTGCGTTGTTCTAAATGCAAATGATGCTGGTCTTAATCCTTTTTATTTTGTTCTGGTTTAGCATTTTTTTTATCAGTGCAATTACACAGACATTTTTGTATGTTTTTGTGTTTTTTTTTACATAGTATTTAATAGACCTGACTTGTTAGATTTGCACATAAAAATACTGTATTACAAACCAGTAATAAAACTGATCATTTTGTAATTACCTCTGCGTGATCAACTGTGTTCTATAAACGTCTTGGACAAAAGTCACTCCAGCCATTTCCAAATATGGCCGGAATGAAGGATCCGGGACGTTGTGAGGATCCAGGAAATAGCATCTGCAAAAGAATGGCCAGACAGGAAATCCCAAGAGAGCAGGGAGTTTATTTACATGGCTGAAGTACACATGTGATTTATAGGTCATACTAATGAATGCCTGGAAAGACGATCATTGAAAGGCATTGACTTCTTAAGTTATTTTTCATTGTGACATCCTTACCAGCAACCAAAGAGAAAAGCTAGAGGAGACGCCTTGGAGATGCATATATTGTAAGCCCAATGTCACTGGG
The DNA here is from genome assembly GCF_035609145.1 of Eleutherodactylus coqui. Lineage (NCBI taxonomy): Eukaryota > Metazoa > Chordata > Amphibia > Anura > Eleutherodactylidae > Eleutherodactylus > Eleutherodactylus coqui. Next base: position 247,243,993 of record NC_089839.1, on the reverse strand, counting down.
GCCGTTTGCATATGGGGACACTAACCCTAAAACTACAATACTTATACATATAATGTCTATATAAAGAGCTGTATCTGTATGCGAATGTTTCCAGAGTTTCTTGGCACTGGGGTTGTAGAAGTAGTTCTCATACTCAAACATTTTCCTGGACTTCCTTTGAAGAAGACTAGAGTCAGACTCTTCTTGGCTCAAAGTGGTTGCTAGCATAGAAAAAATGCATTTAAGGGTTGTCCAGCTGTAAGATTCTGAAGGCCCATACTCTAGATAGGTCATCCATACTAAATCTGTTGCACAGGACCTCTTTTGATCCGCTGTTCGCAGGGACCGTGTACTGATTTCTGCAGGAAGTAGACAGCTCTGTTACCACTGCAGTGGCCAGGCTTGGTATTACAGGCCAAAGTTCCTTCAATGAGAGCTTGGCCTGCAATACCAAGCCTATAATAAAGACAACAGCAGCACTCACATGGATTCACTCCAGACCAGTCCCAGTCATTCCACTGCAAACAATGCAGGTGAGGAGCAGGTGGATGCAGCAGCCCAGCTTAGTCAGGATCACGACCAACTAAGCCTGGCCACTGCAGTATGAACGGAGTTGTCTGCAACTGGACAATCCCTTCAAGCTGCACAGTAAATGGCCGCATGCACACGGCAGAGCCGGATTCTGCATGCAGAATTCTGCAGCGAAATCTGGCCCTGGTAGTAGCGGCTTCCCGAGTATCTGCTTTTGCTTTCTTCCATCTGTACTGCAGATGGTCCACACAGCCCGCCATCGGACATGCGCAGTACAGATTTTTTTTTTAACTCATGCTTTTCCTGCGGAATTCGCAGCCTGTCCATGCAGGAACTGCAGGAAAATGGAGCATGCTGCAATTTTTCATCCGCGAGCGGAAACTGCAATTGGCTTCCGCTCGTGTGCATGACGAATCATTTTTCCATAGCATGCTATGGAGGGTTATTGCTGCTGAACGCGGAGGCGGATACCAGCTCCGGATTCTGCAGCAAAATTCCACCTGTGTGCATTAAGGCCAATGGACGTAAGATGGACTTTAAGTTAGTGACCTGAAAGTTAACATTACTTTCATTTCTTAAAGGGGTATTCCCATTTCAACATTCCTAGTACAGTTTCAATACTGCACCACAAGGGAGGTCATCCTTGTGCAGTCCAATGCTCACCGAGCCCCACACATTTCATGTCATAGTCTTGTGCGTGAAAACGGAAGAGAAAATAGACGTGGTTCTTGTCACATGTCTGAATAACCTGGTTGACTGTTATGGATCCATGTGCTGTCCCCGTCTACTGGATTGTAGACTCTGACAGAACACAGACCGAATATACAGCCGTGTGAGTAAGATAAAGAACGACCTTCATTCCCTCCCGACCCCCATTTGTATCCACAATTCACTTGCATACTTGTTTACTTCCTCAGACTTCCTCCCTAGATTGCCAGACAATTAAATACTCTTTTAGTGGGTGATGTCACTAAACATTCGATAACTATTACCTAGGCACAGGATAGGACACAATGTCTGACTGCCGGAGGCCCTACTGATCGCTAAAATAAAGGTCCTAATTCCCTGTTCCAACTCACTGCATAACCACAGTGAGAATTTTGAATGGCACAGTGGTGGAATATGCTTCCTATCGCGCCATCGGTGTCTATGGGGTTGATGAAAACAGCTAATTATGCTGCTTGGTTGTGTCTGTCAGTCCCATAGACATTGAATGGAGCAGTGGGACGTATACTCAACTACTAGACCATTGAAACTCCTACTCACTGTGGTCATGTAATGACGAGACAACAGGGATTTAGGGCCCTGGTTCTAGTGATCAGTGTTTGTCCCAGTGGTGATGATAAATGTCTGTTGAAGGCCAACCCTTATACATAATTCTATACTTTTTTGTCCCATTAGGGGACCTGAAGGGGCGATCTTTTAATCACTTGTTTAAAGCTTAAGCAACACTTGCCTGTGATGGATATATCCATTCTTCAACAGCAAGGGCTTATCTAACCTATTTTTTAGTATAGTTTTGGACCCATCATACCCAAAATTATATTTTGCGTTATACTCAGTGTGGCGCTGGAGTACCATTTCGGCGCTCTTGAATTTGACCTGTGACATCACTGGGTCTTCTAGTTCAGTGACGTCCTGTAAACCAGTCATATGGACTTTTCAACAAAAGGACTGCAAGGAGTTCTTGTTCGTTACTTGGCTTCACGTAATCATCTTCTGGTTGTAGCGGTACTCACTGGTAAGTTCAGATTTTCTTTGATCGTTCTGCAGGTGATCGATCGCTGAATCTTTGCCATTTTGGCTATTCTTCAATCCGTTCGAACAGTAGTTTCCTACTATAACCAACCCCGCAACATTTACCACCCTTTGCCTTAAATAATGGCCAAAATTAACAGCTGTTATTCCACAGAATTAATGACTTCACCAATTTTACTCCTCATTGCTGCTATTTTGAAAACCCTTTTCATCAATGATGTATTTACTCAGAATAAGTGGTATGTCCCAATTGTTGGGGCTGGTTTTTTTTCTATTGCTCTTCTACACTTAGGCTATTTTCACACGAGCGTTTTATCGCAATGATTTTGCCACAATAAAACGCTGGCTGAAAATCGTGACCATGTGAAGCACTGGATTCCAATGCACTTGTTCAGATGGGTAGTTTAGAAAAGGGAAGTGGGAGGGAGTTTACCAGTGACTTGTGTTGTTAAAGTCCCTCCCCCCTCTGCTTGCCCCAGCAGCTCCCGGCAGCTCCCATAGGCTGTGGAGGGAGTTTAGCATGACTAGCTTTGCTAAGCTCTTGCCCCATCCCGCCCCCTTTTCTTGCCGGGAGCCGGCAAGGAGTGGAGAGGGGGAGGGAGTTTAGCACAGTAGCTCTGCTAAGCACTCACCCCCTCCCTTTGCCGGCAGCCGGGAAGGGGGAGGGAGTTTAGCAGAGTTGAATTCTCTTCCCCCAGCCGATGGCATTCCGGGCTGCAGCGTATACACGCTGCACCCAGCCATCTGAATGGGTGAGAAAACCTGCTGTTCTCCTCACACAGAGAAGTGGTCCAGCTGGGGTATGTATGTATGTATGTATCTATCTATCTATCTCACATCTATCTCAGTATCTATCTAATATCTATGTACGGTTGGTATAAGTTATACATCTCCCTGTATATACTGTATATAATTGCATGCTTTACACACAATTAAAAAACAAATCAAAAACACATGCGGTTCTTAGTAGTAATAGTTGGGATACCACACTAATAGTGGTAAAAAGCAGTGTATATGTGAGAATGGCCCAAGGGGCTACAAACTAATTTTCATGTAGTGTAGGAAATGAGTCATGTTTGGGAAGATTATGCCAAGGGGCAGATCATGTATGGAAATTTGTTTTGCAGCTATATTCAGCATGATTTAGGTATGGGTTTGGGGGGGAGGGGCCCGAGCTGAACTTTTGCACCCAGGCCCCTGAGCCTTTAGTTACGCCCCTGAGTCATTCCAAGGATTTCAGACGATTGAGGGATTTCCGTCTTGCAGCGTATTTTTTTCCGATATGCTGCTGCTGTGTGAACAGCAGAAAATACACGGCTAAACATCTGAACTTGATCACGGCTATTCTTCATTCATGCGATTTTACATTGCATGTGGGCGACCGTTAAAACACAGACAGTCATGTGAAAGAACCCTAAGGCTCATTCATTATTAATATGTTAATAGGAAGAAGTGTTGGACTGTATATTTGTATGCATTTCAGTATCCTGTGATCTTTACATCTGGCATAGGAAGTTTTGATAAGCAGTAATGCAGGGAGTGGGTCATTCCACAGACTCTAACCTTGGAAGAGATCCACACAGGATCTGGGAGTTACTGGAAACAGATTGCACCAGTCATGGAAATCAGAAATCACTACTTTCCAAATAGCATTCAGTCTTGTCACTTTAAAAGATTAGGATGAGGTTTTCGATTGATACCATATCAGTCATGGAACATAGCATATTCCCTAGAAATGGTCTGGGTGCCAGATGATGATTCTGCCTGCAATAGATAGATACGTAGCACATACTAAATACGGGAATGTAACGGGGAAGAGTTCAGCAGAAGTCCATGTTTCCAAGCATATGTTGACCAATAATGCTGAGCGGGTCTCAGCAGTTCTATTATACCTGCCAGGTGTCACAGTAAAGCAGAACGCCTGCAGATCCTATCCAGACCTAGACTTTAGTTTCCACTGCTTATACATTAGTTACATTGTAAGAATCCTCTCTGCCACCTACCACTTCTGATCTTATATCTTCTATCCTGCAAAGTCTTGTTCAGAGTGTCTCCCGGCAGCAAAAAAAAGTATTAACCCCTCAGTGACCTTGTTTATTTTAGACCTAGGGACACAACTTTTTTACTTTTCCATAAAGCCATAACTTTTTTTAAAATGTTTCCATTGACATGGCGATATAATAGCTTGTTTTTTTGTCTGGCGAGCTGAAGGTTTTATTGGTACCACTTTTTGGGTAATTATATTTTTTTGTGGGGCAGGGAGAAAAAAAAACACATCAATCCTGCTATTTGTTTTTTTTTTTTGCAAAGTTTGAGGTATGGTACAAGTATGACAATACTAAAATAATGTTTTTTTACATTTTTTCCCACTTTTGCACAATTAAACCCTTTTTTTGATTTTTTTTTCTGCATTGCTGCGTTCAGAGGCTAGATTTACACGGATATCGGAGTTTTTACGTTTGCACACCGGCGATGTAAAAACATATGAACGGGCACACAAATCTAACGCTTGTGAGCCTGTTCAGACAACCCTGGCCCAGTGCATATACCCTGAGGCCGCAATGTAGTTGGGCGGGAGGAGACAGTTTAGGGGCTTATTCAGATGTGTGTTTATCGGCCAGGCTTTCACACCCGGGCAAGATATGCTGCCCCTCTCTGCAGGGGGAGGAGGTGGGACAGGCTGGGAGCAGTGCACTGAGTTCCTGCCCCCTTTCTGCCCTCTCTCCGCCCCTTGCCACCATTTGCAATGGGCGGGGACAGCACGTGGGTGGAACTTAGCCCCGCTCCCATTCCGGCCATCCCATTGCAAACAGTGGCAAATGGTGGAGAGGGGGCGGGAGCTCAGTGCACTGCTTCCTGCCCATCCCGCCTCCTTCCCCTGCAGAGAGGGTCAGCGTATATTGACCAAGCAATATCCGGACGTGTGAATAAGCCTTAGCTCTGCTAAACTGTCTACCCCTTCCCCCCCTTCGCCGTCTCTCGCAAAGAGTGGAGGCGGGATGGGGCGGGAGCTAGTGTGCTAAGCTCCCGTTTCTCTCCACCCCTTGTTGCAGTCAGCAATGGGAGGGGGTGAGGAGGGGACAGAGCTTAGCTCCGCCATGTCCCCTCCCACTGCAAACAGCCTGCAAGGGGCGGAGAGGAGGAGGGAAGGGGTGGGAATTGCTAAACTAAACTCCCTCCCACCTCCCTTTTCTGGCAGCTGTCATAGGCTCCCATAGGAGTCTATGCAGCCACCGCAGGCGTTAAAGCGCCTGACCAAAATGCACTATCTTGGCCTGCAGGGCGCTTTTACTCTGTGGAAATATGCCCATGTGCACTGATGAATTGTAAACCAATGCATCAGAGGGGCAGCGTATATAATTCAGCCAAGGTCCCATAACTTTTTTAATGTTCAATTGACAAATCTCTGTGAGGTTTTTTGCATTACAAGTCATAGTTTTTATTTGCACCATTTTACACTGGATTCACACGAGCATTTTATTGCAGCAATTTTGCTGCGATAAAACGCTGGCCGAAAATTGCAACCCTCTGATGCATTGGATTCCAATGCATTTGTTCAGATGGGTGATTTTCCAGTGCGTAAAATCATCTGGCCGGAAAAGATAGCAAATACACTGGCCTTTTCCAAAGACTCCTCTGGGAGCCTATGAGAACCATTAGAAAAGGGAAGAGGGAAGGAGATTAGCAGCGACTTGCATTGCAAAAGTCCCTCCCCCACCCCTTGCTGGTAACTCCCATAGGCTGGGAAGGGACTACCTCTGCTAAACTCCCGCCCCCTCACCTTGCTGGCATACGTCAAGGAACACAGAGAGGGAGACAATTTAGCACACTAGCTCTGTTAAGCTCCAGCAGCAGCAAGGGGCGGAGAGGGGGAGGGAGTTTAGCAGAGCTTAACTCTCTCCCCCCGGCCGACGGTATTCCGGGCTGCTAAACCCCCTCCACTTCCATTCTCCGGCAGCTTCCACAGGAGTCTATGGGAGCCGCCACCGGCGTAAAAGCTTTTACGTGGCGCAAAATCACCCGTCTGATCTTATGCATTGGAATCCAATGCATCAGATGATAGCGTATAGCGGCTAGCTGTGAAAACGTTGGCAAATATACGCTCATGTGAATAAAGCCTTGTTCTGCAACATTGATTGCGGCATGTAAGGGATAAACAGCAGGAACCATTGTTCTCACCGATCCCTGCTGTTGCAGCAGGATACCGGCTGTCAGTCACAGCTAGCACCTGCTGCGGATGGTGCAGACTTAGCATCTGAGCCTGTGTCATCTATATGATGTAAATTCACTTTAATTTGCAGGAACTGCTTCCCAGTACGTAAGTTTATATCCTGTAGTCGGAAAAAGTTAAAGGGGTGTTCTGGTATGTTAAAGGTTGGTGGTGGAGAATGATGTAAAAAATAAAAGAAATAACAGTACTCGCCTCACACACTCCCTGCTGCTCCGCCATCTCCACTCCCATCTTCCTGTCCGGTCTGTCTTTTCACTGGCTGCAGCAGGGACGTGCCTGTTCACTCACATGACCGCTGCAGCCAATGACCTGCCCTGAAATAAACCGTCTTCAGCAAAGTCCTGTATACAGGCCTGGGTTGATTGACTACAAGCTCATTGTGACCTGTATATGGGATGTCATTAGGAACATAAGACCCGGTCACGTGACATAGCACTGCGGTGCCATGCCAAGTGGCTGTTATGTTGGCATAGTACATAATTTAAAGGGGGTTTCCATGAAAATAATATTGATGAGCTGTGCTCAGGATAGATCATAAGTAGTTAATCGGCTGGGGTCCACTGCTTGATACCCCAGCTGATCAGCTGATTGGGTACCCCCCATGAGCACCAGAATGCACATTGGTCGGTGCAGAAGCAGTTGGCTCTGACCCGTGCAGTGGCTGGCATGTGTAATTATAGGCACAACTCCAATTAAAATCAATGACATCTTTGCCTGCAATTTCAGGCACTGACCACTACACAGGGGTCAGAGCTAACTGCTTTTGGGATGACCTGCAAAAAAAATGAGTCCTCACACCACTATCTCAATGGAAAAATAAAAAAGGTTATGGCGGCAGAAAATAAAATTTTTCCATGATATTTTGTTTTTTAAAAGTAGCATGGCAATAAAACAAACTATATAAATGTAGTAATGATACCGACCCACAGAATAAAGTTATCATGATATTGGTGCCACCGTATGTACACTGTAAAAACAAGACCCACCCAAACTTGGCAGAAAGAGATTTTGAAGACCTGTTTCATACAACCGTATGCATTTTTATGCTCGGCCAATAGCGCCATAAAATTGTGTTAAAGACAAATAACCACAATCAAGTCCTGATCCTAATTAGCATATTTCCTGCCATTCACATGGGCGACAGCAGTGTATCGGCAAAAAAATATGCTGCAGCACGGAAATCCCTCAATATGCAGAAATCCTCGGAATAACTCCTAATGCTTAACCAGAACCAGCTGTCATCTTTTCCCAGCACCAGACGCAGCTAAACTCACTCCCCCTCCCTTTTTTTTACGCTCCAATAGAAGTCTATGGGAGCTATAAGGCTGGGTTCACACGGGGCAGGGGGAAAATCAGTGCTGGCAATTCCGCTTGCGGCTCCTAATCCCAGGATAAGCCAGCAAAGTGGATGAGATTTTGCAAAAATCTCATCCACATGCTGCGGTGCAAGCAATCTGTTGTGGCCAAGCCGCACGAAAACTGACATGTGACGCGGAATTAAATTCCGCAGCATGTCAATTATTTTCTCTTTTTCGCAGCGACGTTTCTCCTCTCTATGGGAAGAGAAAGCTGCAACTGAATGCCAACGGCAAAACTGCTACAAAACCTGCGGGTTTTGAAACTGCACTTTTCCAGTGGAATTGTCGTGGTCTTTCGGTGTGGTCATTCCGCGAGAATTCCGCTGTAACTCCATCCCATGTGACCCCAGCCTAAGCGGAGCTTGGAAAAAGATTAACCTTTTCATGCGCCGTATAGGATTGGTCTATTTTTCCCAGTGTAATTTTTGTATGCGCCTAAAAAAGCGTGCATGTAAACGAAACATTCAAATCCAATGCTTCAGATGGTCGTGATTTTTGGATGCGGGTAAATTAACTGCGTATATACGCTCAAGTGAATAAAGCCTACGTTTTTTAACTTAAGTTGAAAGTGAGAGGAGAAACTGAAAATGAAAAAAAAAGGGCGGTCCTTAGGGGGTTAAATACATTGCATAAGTAAAAATTACAGGAACAATAACCGTCAACTAAGTGACTGAGAAATTGATACAAAGTGAGAGAGGAGCCGACCCGCGAGGCTAACAATCTACAAGAGAAAGGAGGCGGCAGGTGAGGGTAGAAGCCGCTCATGTTGTGGCGGCAGCAGGACTGCTGTAGGCTTTGCTGAAGAGATGGGCTTTCGGGTTCTTTTTGAAACTTTCCAAGTTGGTGCGGAGTCTGATGTGTTGGGGTAGTACGTTCCAGAGTATTGGGAGGACACAGGAGAAATCTTGGAGGAGGAGCGGAGATAATATGTAGAGAGTAGAGATGAGTGAGTATACTCGCTAAGGCACATTACTCGAGCGAGTAGTGCCATAGCCGAGTATCTCCCTGCTCGTCTCTTAAGATTCGGAGGCCGGCGGGGGGAGCGGGGAGGAACGGAGGCGAGATCTCTCTCTCCCTCTCTTCCCCCGCTCCCCGCCCGCCGTCGGCACCTGAATCTTTAGAGACGAGCGGGGAGATACTTGGCTAAGGCACTACTCGCTCGAGTAATGTGCCTTAGCGAGTATACTCGCTCATCTCTAGTAGAGAGGTATCTATTACTAGATTTTGTCTATTATTAATAATCAGATTACTGATATAGTTGTAGAATAACAAGTAAATACGGTCATTTTGCCAGTTTTTATATAATCCCTATACCATGATTATGTAAGGCACAATATATCAGTTAACACTTGAACCATGGAGGGTTTCTATGTGCTGTGGGAAAATAGTATCAGCAAAATGGAAGGAGGTCGCAACCCTTTACTTCCTATAGGAAACTGCAAATATTTCTGTAAGACAAAGGTCTCGAAATGAAGAGGATGTCAAGAAGCAGCTTAAATCCTCAGGAAGAAATGACTTCATCCTATCCCACCCAGACATGCCATGACGCTGTGTAAGAGCATCTCCATCACTCAGTAATTGGCTTATGCCTTCTTGCATGGCGGTTTTATGATAAGTCCCATGAATGCTAGCAACTCCCATTATGGCATTTACCGCTAATGACTGAGACAAATTTGGAAGCAGTGTGTAAAGGCTCATTTTGATTGTTATCAGCAAGAGAATCCAAGTGATCTTGTAGATATGATACCTTTTAATGGCTAACAAAAATACATGATGCTAATGCTAGCTTTCAAACCTCTCAGGGTTCTTCCTCAGCCATAATGAAATAGATCCGAAGAGGCATTATGTCTGAGGAAGAACCCTGAGAGGTCTGAAAGCTTGCTATGACATTATGTATATTTGTTTTTTAAATACATTTCACAACATGAACACAAACTAAGACACTCAGAAATGTAATATGGGCAAAATGATGAGCTTCCCTGACTGTAGTCCTGCTGCCATGAAATAGCTCCCTTGCGAGACACAAAATAGTCCGCATACGAGTCCCTGACTTGCAGGCCTGATGACTGAGGTCTTGCTTGTGGGGCTTGTTCCATCATCATCAGTGATTTAGGCTGCTCTTCTTACTCATCTGTCAGAAATGTTTGTGTAGTTATGTAGGAAAACACATGCTTGGATGATGGTGTCCCTTAGATCCATTTGTATGGTGCGCTGGAAAATTCGTCATTTATTTGCCAAAATGCCAAATGCACATTCCACATAGCAGCATGCCCTAGTGGGGAGGCAATTAAAAAAGGTGCTTCTTGTTACCCAAGTGTCTTAATGGAAACGGCCATATTTCATCCCTAGTAAAGCAAATACCTCTTTAGCAACGATCAGGGCAGATGGACCAGATGGTCCGGGCAGTATCTGGGGTTTGGGGACTCCCAAGTTGGCTGTAAAGAAGCTGTCGATCCATCCTGGAAATCCTGAAGATGTGAGCACCAGCTGTGCTCCCGTAGGGAACGAGGTCTCCCATTACAAGCTTGTAGTTACTATCAGCTAACAAAGCTACAGAAAAAAATAATTCCAATTATTGTAATTAAAAATAGATTGCAGGTGGAAATGCAAAAACAGACACACGGACTGCATGCAGATGGCACAGGGATGGAGGAATGGCCATTTTTTGAGGACGCAAAATGGATAGCTTTTAAATGCTCGTGTGCCACTAGCCTAAGGCCTTAGTCACATGAGCGTTTTGATGCTGCTAACTTAGCCGTGCAAAAAAATCGCGACCGTCTGAAGCATTGGTTTCCAATATTTTCATTCAGTCGAATGATTTTTTTTGGCGCACAAAAATGTCCAACCAAAAACAATAGCAGATAGGCGCTTGGAATCACCAAATAAAATTTCCAGCTGCCAAAAAATTGTTCTATCTTTTGACTGAAAAATGTTGGTGGCTCCATAGACTTCTATGGGAGCAGTCAGAAATGGGAAGGGGGGGGGGGAGTTTAGCATTGGCTAGTGCTGCTAAACATGGACAGATGCCTCTGGTGAGGCATTTAAAAGTGATTACTAATAGTTCTACCAACCGAGGGATTTCAGGGCTGCGACGTATTTTCCCTGCAACACGCCGCCGCCGGCCGTGTGAATGGATGAAAAACCTTGAATAATAGCTGTGACTTAGTCGCAGTTACTCTACGCTCATGCGAGATGCAGTCAGTGTTAAAATGCAGCACCCGTGTGAAGGAGGCATTAGGTGAAGTGGATCCAGAAGGAAGGCGAAGTCCTTCCTCTGTATTTCCCATACATATCTGCTGTTGGCTAAAAAAAAAAGCATAAAAAGCTGCATGTAAAATTGGCACAAAAACCTCTCTGTAAAACCCCTCTGAGGCTCCATGCTCACAGGGCAGTTTGGTGGCAATAAAAGCTGCACCAAAAAGTGCATTGGTGAAACCATGTGTGTTTTTACTATGCATGCAGTTTTGCAAATACACTTTTCGGTGCGGTTTTTATTGCCACCGAACTGCCCCGTGTGCAATACACAGAGAACAGAACCCATTGATATCAATGGGTTCATTCGCATTTCCCATTTTTGCGTGCAAAAAAAAAAATCGACCTGCTCTATTTTCCTCCACATTCGTCTCTGATGCTCAGTCTGCATATCCTGATGTCATTTCACATAGAGTAGATATGACATTTCCTGCATGTGGCACAATACGATGCAGAACTTGGGTTGGGGACACTGCTTTGCTATGTCTCAATCTATAACTTCCTTCTTCATCTGACAATTATGACATGGCTCTAGTTTATCACATAGTGGAGTGGTTGACCACTGATGTAGGGCACAGCGATGTGAATATTCTCATGCCCCCATTAGCTGATTATATGACCACAATGAGGAACTAAAGTCGCCTGGAGACAAGCAAGTTGGTGAGAAACTCAGAAGCCAGTCCAATGCACTTCATCATATATAGAGGGAAATGGAAATCAGTTCCTGTTATAGAAGAAAATAATCACATTACTTGTATACCACCAGCTACATAAAATTACTTCAAGTACTTAAAGGGTTATACCAGAATTTCAGGTTTACCCGTATCTCAATAATGGGGGTCCCGTGTCCCCTGTCCTCCTCACTGATGGGTTAGTGCACCCCTTGCAGGGAGGAGGAGACTAAATGGAGCACTGGTCACGCAAGCGCACCAACGCTCCATTCACTTTCAATGGGGATGCCAAGATACCCAGCAGTACCCGCTTGGGTATTACCATCAGCACATGGGAGTTCCATTCTTGAGATTGTCGGTGGTCACAGTGGTGAGACCCCCTCCGAACAACAAGTTATCCCCTATAACTTGAGATTCTGTAACAGCCCCCTTTACAGAGTCATCTCACCAAAGTCATTTATCACTTATCTGCAAACAAGGTGATACCGTAAATGATTGGCCATTGGGGTCTGATCACTGGGACCCCTCGGATCACAAAAATGACACAATCTGATTATTTGCTTCTAAGAGAGAAATTTATTTCACCTTTGTTTTATGTATAACTAGCTGACCAGTCGCGCGTTGCTGCGAAGACAGACAGACATACATTCATTCGTTTTTAGATATCTAGATAACAACCAATCACAGCGCAGCTTTCATGTTACCTCAGTGGTATAATATATAACAACCAATCACAGCGCAGCTTTCATGTTACCTCAGCAGTAAGAGAAATAACAACCAATAACAACCAATGCCAGTCATTGACCGGAAGTGACGTCAGACGCCAGGAGTAGCGGCACGAGACGGAGGCACGAGCGAGCGGGGAGCTGAAGGGGACAGCGGAGCAGCTCAGCAGCCGAAGCAGGTGCGGGGGCAGCGGCAGCCGAAGCAGGTGCGGGGGCAGCGGCAGCCGAAGCAGGTGCGGGGGCAGGAGTAACAAGTGTGACCGGAGCGCAGCAGCCGGCGCCAAGAGGCCACCAGGAGTTCAGCGGAGCAGCTGAGACAGGAGGGCAGAGTGAGCGGCCGCCGGGACAGCGGGTGACATCACCAGGAGGAGCGGAGGAGCTGAGTATCTACCTCTGTGTGTGTTTGTGAGCTGTGTGTCTTCTGTGTATCTGGTTAGTTGTGTCTTCTGTGTGTGTCTGGGGGTCTAAGTGTTTGTGAGGGGGGGGGGAAAAAAAAAAAATTTGACTGCTTGCGCATAAGTGTCAGTGGGTAAGAGGTTGCGCGAGAGAGGCAGCGGGTGAGGGGTTGCAGCAGCGGGTGAGGGGTTGCGGCAGCGGGTGAGGGGTTGCGGCAGCGGGTCAGCGGTTGCGGCAGCGGGTCAGCGGTTGCGGCAGCGGGTCAGTGGTTGCGGCAGCGGGACAGCGGTTGCGGCAGCGGGACAGCGGTTGCGGCAGCCGGACAGCGGTTGCGGCAGCGGGTCAGCGGTTGCGGCAGCGGGTCAGCGGTTGCGGCAGCGTGTGAGCGGAGTGTGAGCAAGTCTATCTTCACTACTTCCACAAGTAAATTGTAGATCCCCATTAGGATGAGCTCCATGCCTGGCAATGTCATCCAGTGTGCTACTTGTGCAATGTATGCAGTCCTTGATCAGCCGATCGAGGGTGCATACTGTTGCGCAAGATGCATGCACGTTGCAAATTTAGAAGCCCAAATTCTGGATCTAAATGGGCAACTGGCAACACTGAGAGCCATTGACATCATGGAAAGGAGTTTGGTGCTCACTGAGCAGGCACTCGCTGGGGTAGAGGCGGGGGCGGATGGTAGTACGGAAGTGCAGGGGGAGCAGGCAGTCAGCTGGGTGTCAGATAGAAGGAGGCGTAGAGGGAATAGATCCAGGGAGGCTGGTCCTGAACTGGCACAACCCAACATGTCTGCAACGTTGGCAGATGAGGGGAATGCCATTACAGAGCCAGCACCGCTGCAGCACGACATGCCCTCTGAACGCCAGGGGGATGACTGCTCCAGTGAGACGAGGACGGGGAGCGCAGGGCAGGCTAGACAGGTTCTAGTGGTGGGGGACTCAATTATTAGGGGGACAGAGAGGGCAATCTGCCATAAAGACCGGGATCGTCGAACAGTGTGTTGTCTTCCTGGCGCTCGAGTTCGACACATCGCGGATCGGATTGACAGATTACTGGGAGGGGCTGGTGAGGATCCAGCAGTCATGGTGCACGTTGGCACCAATGAACAAGTTAGAGGTCAATGGAGGGCCCTCAAAAATGATTTCAGGGACTTAGGGTCCAAGCTCAGGGCGCGGACCTCCAGGGTAGTTTTCTCGGAAATACTACCTGTACCTAAAGCCACACTAGAAAGGCAGCAGGACCTTAGGGAGGTAAACAAGTGGCTCCGGAGTTGGTGCAAGAAGGAGGGATTTGGGTTCCTGGAGAACTGGGCTGACTTTGCGGTCGGCTACAGGCTCTACCGTAGGGACGGGCTGCATCTAAATGGGGAGGGTGCAGCTGTGCTGGGGGAAAAGATGGCTAGAAGGCTGGAAGAGTGTTTAAACTAGGGACTGGGGGGGAGGGTAAAATGAGAAATAGTGGGGTAGCCAGTGTAATTAGCGATCTGGGTCCAAGCAAAGGGAATGGGGGACGAGCAGGGGGTGGGGTTAGTACAGTTAGAACTGATAGATCAGCCATAAGTACGAATAGCAACAAAACAAATTTAAAAAACAAAAAAAATGAAATAAATTGTATGATCACGAATGCACGAAGTCTGATCGGTAAAGTGGGCGAGCTTGAAGCAAGAATGACTGATGAAAGTTATGATATGGTCGGAATTACTGAAACATGGCTTGATGATAAGTGCGATTGGGCGGTGAATTTGCAGGGGTACAATCTCTTCAGAAGAGACCGAAGGAACCAGAAAGGGGGAGGGGTATGTCTGTACGTCAAATCGAACTTGAAGCCGAGGCTACGGGAGGATATAGGGGTAGGAGACGAACAGGTGGAATCTCTGTGGGTAGAAATACAGGGAGGAAAAAATAACAAAATCCTGATAGGGGTCTTCTATCGACCACCAAAAGCAACAGAAGAAACTGAAGACTTACTACTAAGGCAGATAGAAGAGGTGTCAAAACGAAACGAAGTAATTATCATGGGGGACTTTAATTACCCAGATATAACATGGGAGAACGAAACCTGCAAATCTCACAGGGGTCATAAGTTCTTGAGAGTAATTAAAGACAATTACCTGAACCAACTTGTGCAGGTACCAACAAGAGGGAGAGCCATTCTGGACCTAGTGCTAACTAACAAACCGGAACGTATAAAGGGGGTGCAGGTTGAGGGGCACTTGGGGAACAGCGACCACAATATAATCAACTTCCAGCTGTCAATCAATAGGAAGCCTTATCAGGGAGTGACAAAGAAACTAAACTTTAGTAAAGCAAAATTTGATGAGCTTAGAACTACTATCGGTAACATTAATTGGGACAACATCCTCAAAAATATCAGTACGGAGGAAAAATGGGAAAAGTTCAAAAGGATCCTAATCGCCTCATGTGAGCAGTCCATTCCCTTTAAAAATAAAAGAAACTCAGCTAAAAGGAAACCAATGTGGCTCGACAAGACGGTACGAGGGGCAATAAACGAAAAGAAGAAAGCGTTCAAACTACTAAAGCAACAAGGCAGCGAAGAAGCACTAAAATCGTACAGGGAAAAAAACAAAATATGCAAAGACACGATTAAAACTGCCAAGGAGGAAGCAGAAAGACGGATCGCAAAAGAGAGCAGAAACAACCCGAAGCTATTTTTCAACTACATAAACAGCAAAAGGATTTGCAGGGAGAGCGCTGGCCCTTTAAATAACAATGCAGGAGAAATCATTGATGATGACGAAGGGAAAGCAAATCTAATAAACAGTTTCTTCTCAAGTGTGTTCACCAAAGAAAAGGAAATGCCACACGAGATGCAGGGGAATAAAACGAACTCCTCACAAAATATCTCATACCTAACGCAGGAGGAGGTGCGGAAGCGTCTAAAGAAAACTAAGATTGATAAATCACCGGGCCCAGATGGATTACACCCAAGGATACTAAAGGAACTAAGTGACGAGATAGCTAGGCCGCTATACCTAATATTTCTAGACACTATCAAGACCGGAGTAGTACCATTGGACTGGCGCATTGCCAACGTGGTTCCAATTTACAAAAAAGGGAGCAAAAGTGAGCCTGGTAACTACAGGCCAGTAAGTCTCACTTCAGTAACGGGAAAAATTTTCGAGGGGATTCTGAGAGACACCATCGATGAGTACCTCAAGGAAAACAAGGGAATAACTCCTCACCAGCATGGATTCATGAAGGGTCGCTCATGTCAGACAAATCTGATCAGTTTCTACGATGAAGTAAGCTCTAAGCTGGACCAGGGAGAATCTATTGATCTTGTATATCTGGACTTCTCTAAAGCCTTTGACACCGTGCCACATAATAGGCTAATATACAAAATGAGGCAGCTCGGACTGGGCGAAAACGTGTGTAAGTGGGTAAAAAATTGGCTCAACGATAGAAAGCAGAGGGTGGTAATAAATGGTTCGTACTCTGATTGGACCACAGTCGCTAGCGGGGTGCCACAGGGTTCAGTATTAGGCCCCACTCTGTTCAACATATTTATCAATGACCTGATAGAGGGGCTGCACAGCAAAATATCAATATTTGCAGATGACACAAAATTATACAATATAATTAATGCAACGGAGGACAATGTGCGGCTACAAACGGACCTGGATAAGCTGGGGGCTTGGGCAGAAAAATGGCAAATGAAGTTCAATGTTGAAAAATGTAAGACTATGCACATGGGCAAGAGGAACGGATGTCACAAATATTCACTTAATGGGGTACCACTAGGGAAAAGTGATATGGAAAAGGATCTGGGGGTATTAGTGGATAATAGACTAAACTGGAGTAACCAATGCCAGTCAGCCGCAGCAAAGGCAAATAAAGTCTTGGGGTGCATCAAAAGAGGTATAGGGGCGAAGGACGAGAACATTATCCTCCCACTATACAAGGCACTTGTCAGGCCTCACATGGAATACTGCGTACAATTCTGGACACCGGTGCTCAGGAAAGATGTCACAGTGCTTGAGGGGGTTCAAAGAAGAGCGACTAAACTAATACATGGAATGACGGGACTGGAATACCCAGAGAGGCTGTCCAAATTGGGACTATTTACTCTAGAAAAAAGAAGGTTAAGAGGCGACCAAATAACCATGTATAAATACATGAGGGGACAATACAAGGATCTCTCCCGTGATCTGTTTACACCCAGGACTGCGACGGTAACAAGAGGACATCCGCTACGATTAGAGGAAAGTAGGTTTCATCACCAACACAGAAAGGGGTTCTTTACTGTAAGAGCAGTGAGACTGTGGAACTCTCTACCGGAGGAAGTGGTGATGGCAAAATCCATAGAGGAGTTTAAAAGGGGACTTGATGTCTTTCTGAAGAAGGATATTACAGGATATAAATATTAGGTTAAGTGTCAATCCTGGTATATAGGCAGGTAGGAACTATTAGGGGTTGATCCAGGGAACAGTCTGATTGCCATTAGGGAGTCGGGAAGGAATTTTTTCCCCAAAAGGGCTAATTGACTTCTGGCCTTGGGGTTTTTTGCCTTCCCCTGGATCAACACAGTAGGATAGACAGGCTGGACTAGATGGACAATGTCTTCATTCGGCCTTACATACTATGTTACTATGTTACAATCACAGCGCAACTTTTATTCTGCCTCAGCAATATAAAAAATAGCAACCAATCACAGCGCAGCTTTCATGTTACCTCTGCGGTATTATATATAGCAACCAATCACAGCGCAGCTTTCATGTTACCTCAGTGGTATAATATATAACAACGAATCGCAGCACAGCTTTCATGCAACCTCAGTAGTATAAGAAGCAACCAATCACAGCACAGCTTTCATTTTACCTCAGCATTCTCAATATCCAGCAATTGTCTTGCGAAACGTTCGGCGGATGCATCATTTTCTGGTTGAACACGCATCCCGTTGCTCGTAATGCCTTTTGCTTTCGTGCTTGAGATGGAAATGAAACGATCTTTTTCTGGGGGGCATAACTGTCGACGACGCTCGCACGCAGCCCACCTATCGTAGGATAGTTGTACTATGCCAGTAATCTTCCCAGGAGTGTACTCAGCAACTTCCCAAAGTCTCATGACAATTGGATGAATGGTGCAGTAATGCATAAATGACAGACAGACATACATTCATTTATATATATCAGGAAGTGAGAGAATTAGATTCTGTATGTAAAATTTGGACGCTAATTGTTTTGCGCTTAGAATTGAATAATCGAGTTGGGACCCATTAGCTTTTCCTATTTATGGCATAATCAATGCCCGTGCCAAATTTCAAGTTTCTATGTGAGAAAATTACATTCCGTACGTAAAATTTGGACGCTAATTCTTTGGCGCTTACAATTGAATAATCGAGTTGGGACCCATTAGCTTTTCCTATTTATGACATATTCAATGCCCGTGCCAAATTTCAAGTTTCCATGACATTGGGAAGTGAGAGAATTAGATTCTGTACGTAAAATTTGGACGCTAATTCTTTTGCGCATAGAATTGAATAATGGAGTTGGGACCCATTAGCTTTTCCTATTTATGACATATTCAATGCCCGTGCCAAATTTCAAGTTTCTATGTGAGAAAATTACATTCCGTACGTAAAATTTGGACGCTAATTCTTTTGCGCATAGAATTGAATAATCGAGTTGGGACCCATTAGCGTTCCTATTTATGACATAATCAATGCCCGTGCCAAATTTCAAGTTTCTATGTGAGAAAATTAGATTCCGTACGTAAAATGTGGACGCTAATTCTTTTGCGCATAGAATTGAATAATCGAGTTGGGACCCATTAGCGTTCCTATTTATGACATAATCAATGCCCGTGCCAAATTTCAAGTTTCTATGTGAGAAAATTACATTCCGTACGTAAAATTTGGACGCTAATTCTTTGGCGCATAGAATTGAATAATGGAATTGGGACCCATTAGCTTTTCCTATTTATGACATAATCAATGCTCGTGCCAAATTTGAAGTTTCTATGTGAGAAAATTACATTCCGTACGTAAAATTTGGACGCTAATTCTTTTGCGCATAGAATTGAATAATCGAGTTGGGACCCATTGGCTTTTCCTATTTATGACATAATCAATGCTCGTGCCAAATTTCTCGTTTCTATGACACCGGAAAGTGAAAAAATTACATTCCGTACGTAAAATTTGGACGCTAATTCTTTGGCGCATAGAATTGAATAATCGAGTTGGGACCCATTAGCTTTTCCTATTTATGACATAATCAATGCTCGTGCCAAATTTCAATTTTCTATGACATTGGGAAGCGAGAAAATTAGATTCCGTACGTAAAATTTGGACGCTAATTCTTTGGCGCTTACAATTGTATAATCGAGTTGGGACTAGAGATGAGCGAGCACCAAAATGCTCGGGTGCTCGTTACTCGGGACGAAATTATCGCGATGCTCGAGGGTTCATTTCGAATAACGAACCCCATTGAAGTCAATGGGCGACCAGAGCATTTTTGTATTTCGCCGATGCTCGCTAAGGTTTTCATTTGTGAAAATCGGGGCAATTCAAGAAAGTGATGGGAACGACACAGCAACGGATAGGGCAGGCGAGGGGCTACATGTTGGGCTGCATCTCAAGTTCCCAGGTCCCACTATTAAGCCACAATAGCGGCAAGAGTGGGCCCCCCCCTCCCAACAACTTTTACTTCTGAAAAGCCCTCATTAGCAATGCATACCTTAGCTAAGCACCATACTACCTCCAACAAAGCACAATCACCGCCTGCATGACACTCCGCTGCCACTTCTCCTGGGTTACATGCTGCCCAACCCCCCGCACGACCCAGTGTCCACAGCGCACACCAAACTGTCCCTGCGCAGCTTTCAGCTGCCCTCATGCCATGCCACCCTCATGTCTATTTATAAGTGCGTCTGCCAGAGGAACTGCAGGCACACACTGCAGAGGGTTGGCACGGCTAGGCAGCGACCCTCTTTAAAAGGGGCAGGGCGATAGTCCACAATGCTGTACAGAAGCAATGAGAAATCCAATCCTGTGCCACCTCCATCTGGAGCTGCACACGTGGGCATAGCAATGGGGAACCTATGTGCCACACACTATTCATTCTGTCAAGGTGTCTGCATGCCCCAGTCAGACTGCGTTTTTTTATAAATAGTCACAGGCAGGTACAACTCCGCAATGGGAATTCCGTGTGCACCCACAGCATGGGTGGCTCCCTGGAACCCACCGGCGGTGCATAAATGTATCCCATTGCATTGCCCATCACAGCTGAGGTAATGTCGTGCTTAATGCAGGTGGGCTTCGGCCCACACTGCATGCCCCAGTCAGACTGGGGTTCTTTAGAAGTGGACACATGCAGTTACAACTCCCTGTGGACCCACAGCATGGGTGGCTCCCTGGAACCCACCGGCGGTACATAAATATATCCTATTGCAGTGCCCAACACAGCTGATGTAACGTCAGCTGTAATGCAGGTGGGCTAAAAATTCATTTGATTACACTGTAGGCGAGGGCCCCCAAAAATTGGTGTACCAACAGTACTAATGTACCTGAGAAAAATTGCCCATGCCCAACCAAGAGGGCAGGTGAAATCCATTAATCGCTTTGGTTAATGTGGCTTAATTGGTAACTAGGCCTGGAGGCAGCCCAGTTAAAATAAAAATTGGTTGAGGTGAAAGTTTCAACGCTTTAATGAGCATTGAAACGTATAAAAATTGTTTACAAAAATTATATGACTGAGCCTTGTGGGCCTAAGAAAAATTGCCCGTTCGGCGTGATTACGTGAGGTTTCAGGAGGAGGAGCAGGAGGAGGAGGAGGAGGATGAATATTATACACAGATTGATGAAGCAAAAAGGTCCCCGTTTTTGATGGTGATAGAGAACGTAGCTTCCATCCGCGGGTGCAGCCTACGTATTGCTTAGGTATCGCTGCTGTCCGCTGGTGGAGAAGAGAAGTCTGGGGAAATCCAGGCTTTGTTCATCTTGATGAGTGTTAGCCTGTCGGCACTATCGGTTGACAGGCGGGTACGCTTATCTGTGATGATTCCCCCAGCCGCACTAAACACCCACTCTGACAAGACGCTAGCCGCAGGACAAGCAAGCACCTCCAGGGCATACAGTGCGAGTTCAGGCCACGTGTCCAGCTTCGACGCCCAGTAGTTGTAGGTGGCAGAGGCGTCACGGAGGACGGTCGTGCGATCGGCTACGTACTCCCTCACCATCCTTTTACAGTGCTCCCGCCGACTCAGCCTTGACTGGGGAGCGGTGACACAGTCTTGCTGGGGAGCCAGAAAGCTGTCAAGGGCCTTAGAGAGTGTTCCCCTGCCTGTGCTGTACATGCTGCCTGATCTCCGCGCCTCCCCTGCTACCTGGCCCTCGGAACTGCGCCTTCGGCCACTAGCGCTGTCGGATGGGAATTTTACCATCAGTTTGTCCGCCAGGGTCCTGTGGTATAGCATCACTCTCGAACCCCTTTCCTCTTCGGGTATGAGAGTGGAAAGGTTCTCCTTATACCGTGGGTCAAGCAGTGTGTACACCCAGTAATCCGTAGTGGCCAGAATGCGTGTAACGCGAGGGTCACGAGAAAGGTATCCTAACATGAAGTCAGCCATGTGTGCCAGGGTACCTGTACGCAACACATGGCTGTCCTCACTAGGAAGATCACTTTCAGGATCCTCCTCCTCCTCCTCAGGCCATACACGCTGAAGGGATGACAGGCAAGCAGCATGTGTACCCTCAGCAGTGGGCCAAGCTGTCTCTTCCCCCTCCTCCTCATCCTCCTCATGCTCCTCCTCCTCCTCAACGCGCTGAGATATAGACAGGAGGGTGCTCTGACTATCCAGCGACATACTGTCTTCCCCCGGCCCTGTTTCCGAGCGCAAAGCGTCTGCCTTTATGCTTTGCAGGGAACTTCTCAAGAGGCATAGCAGAGGAATGGTGACGCTAATGATTGCAGCATCGCCGCTCACCATCTGGGTAGACTCCTCAAAGTTTCCAAGGACCTGGCAGATGTCTGCCAACCAGGCCCACTCTTCTGTAAAGAATTGAGGAGGCTGACTCCCACTGCGCCGCCCATGTTGGAGTTGGTATTCCACTATAGCTCTACGCTGCTCATGGAGCCTGGCCAACATGTGGAGCGTAGAGTTCCACCATGTGGGCACGTCGCACAGCAGTCGGTACACTGGCAGATGAAACCGATGTTGCAGGGTGCGCAGGGTGGCAGCGTCCGTGTGGGACTTGCGGAAATGTGCGCAGAGCCGGCGCACCTTTCCGAGCAAGTCTGACAAGCGTGGGTAGCTTTTCAGAAAGCGCTGAACCACCAAATTAAAGACGTGGGCCAGGCATGGCACGTGCGTGAGGCTGCCGAGCTGCAGAGCCGCCACCAGGTTACGGCCGTTGTCACACACGACCATGCCCGGTTGGAGGCTCAGCGGCGCAAGCCAGCGGTCGGTCTGCTCTGTCAGACCCTGCAGCAGTTTGTGGGCCGTGTGCCTCTTCTCTCCTAAGCTGAGTAGTTTCAGCCCGGCCTGCTGACGCTTGCCCACTGCTGTGCTGCCACGCCGCGTGACACCGACTGCTGGCGACGTGCTGCTGCTGCTGACACATCTTGATTGCGAGACAGAGGTTGCGTTGGAGGAGGAGGAGGAGGAGGGTGCTTTAGTGGAGGAAGCATACACCGCCGCAGATACCACCACCTAGTTGGGGCCCGCAATTCTGGGGGTGGGTAGGACGTGAGCGGTCCCAGGCTCTGACTCTGTCCCAGCCTCCACTAAATTCACCCAATGTGCCGTCAGGGAGATATAGTGGCCCTGCCTGCCTGTGCTTGTCCACGTGTCCGTTGTTAAGTGGACCTTGGCAGTAACCGCGTTGGTGAGGGCGCGTACAATGTTGCGGGAGACGTGGTCGTGCAGGGCTGGGACAGCACATCGGGAAAAGTAGTGGCGACAGGGAACTGAGTAGCGCGGGGCAGCCGCCGCCATCATACTTTTGAAAGACTCCGTTTCCACAACCCTATACGGCAGCATCTCCAGGCTGATCAATTTGGCTATGTGCACGTTTAACGCTTGAGCGTGCGGGTGCGTGGCGGCGTACTTGCGCTTGCGCTCCAACACTTGCGCTAGCGACGGCTGGACGGTGCGCTGACAGACATTGGTGGATGGGGCCGAGGACAGCGGAGGTGAGGGTGTGGGTGCAGGCCAGGAGACTGTAGTGCCTGTGCCCTGAGAGGGGGGTTGGATCTCAGTGGCAGGTTGGGGCACAGGGGGAGAGGCAGCGGTGCAAACCGGAGGCGGTGAACGGCCTTTGTCCCACCTTGTGGGGTGCTTGGCCATCATATGTCTGCGCATGCTGGTGGTGGTGAGGCTGGTGGTGGTGGCTCCCCGTCTGATCTTGGCGCGACAAAGGTTGCACACCACTGTTCGTCGGTCGTCTGCACTCTCAGTGAAAAACTGCCAGACCTTTGAGCACCTCGGCCTCTGCAGGGTGGCATGGCGCGAGGGGGCGCTATGGGAAACAGTTGGTGGATTATTCGGTCTGGCCCTGCCTCTACCCCTGGCCACCGCACTGCCTCTTGCAACCTGCCCTGCTGCTGCCCTTGCCTCCCCCTCTGAAGACCTGTCCTCAGTAGGCGTAGCAAACCAGGTGGGGTCAGTCACCTCATTGTCCTGCTGCTCTTCCTCCGAATCCTCTGTGCGCTCCTCCCTCGGACTTACTGCCCTTACTACTACCTCACTGATAGACAACTGTGTCTCATCGTCATCGGCCTCCTCACCCACTGAAAGGTCTTGAGACAGTTGCCGGAAGTCCCCAGCCTCATCCCCCGGACCCCGGGAACTTTCCAATGGTTGGGCATCAGTCACGATAAACTCCTCTGGTGGGAGAGGAACCACTGCTGCCCAATCTGAGCAGGGGCCCGAGAACAGTTCCGGGGAGTCTGCCCGCTCCTCAGAATGTGTCATTGTAATGAAGTGAGGAGGCTGGGAGGAAGGAGGAGCAGCAGCCAGAGGATTCTGAGTTGCAGCAGTGGACGGCGCAGAACTGTGGGTGGACGATAGATTGCTGGATGCACTTTCTGCCATCCACGACAGGACCTGCTCACACTGCTCATTTTCTAATAAAGGTCTACCGCGTGGACTCATTAATTGTGCGATGAATGTGGGGACGCCAAAAACGTGCCTCTCTCCTAATCCCGCAGCAGTCGGCTGCAATACACCTGGATCAGGAGCTCGGCCTGTGCCCACACCCTGACTTGGGCCTCCGCGTCCTCGGCCGCGTCCACGTCCTCTAGGCCTACCCCTACCCCTCAGCATGCTGTATTACCAGTAATGCAGAAACGGAACGCTGTAATTAAATGTGCCGCTTATTGGTCTGTGGTTGGAGGCTGACTTCGCTTACGGAACGCCAGGAAATAATTTTGCGCAAGCCTGCTGTAACACTTAGCTGGCTGCATATGAATTAGGAGGACAACTACACCCAGCACTGACCCAGAACACTGAGGACAGTGACAGGCAGCCCAAATAGATTTTTTTCCCCAAATGTTTTTGCAAAGGCCCACTGCCTATATTCAATCAATATGTCTTCTGTCCCTGCCTCACCGCTACTGGCCCTGGAGTATGTCAAATAACTGCAGAGTGTTGCACTGTGGACTGCAATACAGCGGTGATTTAACAGCCCAGACAGAGCCAGGAAATAATTTTGCGCAAGCCTGCTGTAACACTTAGCTGGCTGCGTATGAATTAGGAGGACAACTACACCCAGCACAGACCCAGAACACTGAGGACAGTCACAGGCAGCCCAAATAGATTTTTTTCCCCAAATGTTTTTGCAAAGGCCCACTGCCTATATTCAATCAATATGTCTTCTGTCCCTGCCTAACCACCACTTCTGGCCCTGGAGTATTACTGCAGGGTGCAATGCTCTGCACGGCCGATATACCAAAAAAAAAAAATGTGCAACACTGCAAAAAGCAGCCTCCACAGTACTGCACACGGTTAGATGTGGCCCTAAGAAGGACCGTTGGGGTTCTTGAAGCCTAAAATACTCCTAACGCTCTCCCTATAGCAGCTCCACCAAGACAGCACTTTCCCTCCTCTATGTCAGAACGCATCTGTGGCGAGCTGCGGGAGGGGCCGATTTATATACTCGGGTGACACCTGATCTCGCCAGCCACTCACTGCAGGGGGGTGGTATAGGGCTTGAACGTCGCAGGGGGAAGTTGTAATGCCTTCCCTGTCTTTGTATTGGCCAGAAAAGCGCGCTAACGTCTCAGAGATAAAAAAGTGAAAGTAACTCGAACATCGCGTGGTACTCGTCACGAGTAACGAGCATCTCGAACACGCTAATACTCGAACGAGTATCAAGCTCGGACGAGTACGTTCGCTCATCTCTAGTTGGGACCCATTAGCGTTTCCTATTTATGACATAATCAATGCTCGTGCCAAATTTCATGTTTCTGCAACATCGGGAAGTGAGAGAATTAGTGGCAATGATGGAAATCGAACGATCTACGTGGGGGGTCGTAACTGTCGACGACGCTCGCACGCGCGCCATTTATCGTAGCATAAATGTACTATGCCTATAATCTTCCCAGGAGTGTACTCAACAACTTCCCAAAGTTTTATGGTGATCGGATGAATGGTGTAGTAGCGCATAAAGGACAAACAGACAGACAGACATTAGCTTTTCCTATTTATGACATAATCAATGCTCGTGCCAAATTTCCCGTTTCTATGACACCGGAAAGTGAGAAAATTATATTCCGCACGTAAAATTTGGACGCTAATCCTTTTGCGCATAGAATTGAATAATCGAGTTGGGACCCATTAGCTTTTCCTATTTATGACATAATCAATGCTCGTGCCAAATTTCACGTTTCTATGACACCAGAAAGTGAAAAAATTACATTCCGCACGTAAAATTTCGACGCCAAGTCTTTTGCGCTAGAATTGAATAATGGAGTTGGGACCTATTAGCTTTTCCTATTTTTGACATAATCAATGCTCGTACGAAATTTCACGTTTCTATGACACCGGAAAGTGAGAAAATTACATTCCGTACGTAAAATTTGGACGCTAATTCTTTTGCGCATAGAATTGAATAATCGAGTTGGGACCCATTAGCTTTTCTTATTTATGACATAATCAATGCTCGTGCCAAATTTCAAGTTTCTATGACATTGGGAGCGAGAAAATTAGATTCCGTACGTAAAATTTGGACGCTAATTCTTTGGTGCTTACAATTGAATAATCGAGTTGGGACCCATTAACTTTTCCTATTTATGACATAATCAATGCTTGTGCCAAATTTCAAGTTTCTATGACATTGGGAGCGAGAAAATTAGATTCCGTACGTAAAATTTGGACGCTAATTCTTTGGTGCTTACAATTGAATAATCGAGTTGGGACCCATTAACTTTTCCTATTTATGACATAATCAATGCTTGTGCCAAATTTCAAGTTTCTATGACATTGGGAAGCGAGAAAATTAGATTCCGTACGTAAAATTTGGACGCTAATTCTTTGGCGCTTAGAATTGAATAATCGAGTTGAGACCCATTACCTTTTCCTATTTATGACATAATTAATGCTTGTGCCAAATTTCATGTTTCTACAACATCGGGAAGTGAGAGAATTAGTGGCAATGATGGAAATCGAACGATCTACGTGGGGGGGGGGGGTCGTAACTGTCGACGACGCTCGCACGCGCGCCATTTATCGTAGCATAAATGTACTATGCCTATAATCTTCCCAGGAGTGTACTCAACAACTTCCCAAAATTTTATGGCGATCGGATGAATGGTGTAGTAGCGCATAAAGGACAAACAGACAGACAGACAGACACGCACGCAGACAGACACACACGCATACATTCAATTTTATATATATAGATGAGGTACATCGGGTAAAATGTGGGAATTAATCAGAAACCTGCTAAAAACTACTATTAGCAGTCTATGGTTCCATCTGGATGCCATTTTTGGCCTTTTAGATGGAATTCTGGGACAGAAATGTAGTCTTACAAATACTGATGCAAAATACTGAGCAGCATACAAAAGTGTGAATGTTGCCTAAGGCCGGCTCCACGCGAGTGAGAAAATCGGGCGAGATTTGTGCGTTACGAGATGAACAAATCTCGCATGAATATGAATACGCATGAGCAATGTTTTCCTGCATCGTGGCGAGGGAAAAAACAGGGCACATCCTACCTTTAGGCATTCCTTCGCACTGCCCATTGTTTTGCATAGGGCTGGCAGGAGCATTGCACCACGTGTTAAGTGCATGCAAGTGTGATGCGATGTGAGGTCTCCCATTGAAAACAATGGGAGCCACTCCTGGATCCTCCGCGATGGCTGACAGTCACGACAGAGGATTTCCACCTCCCAAAAACATGCGCAAATACGGTCATCTGAAGATGCCCTAAGGGCTTCATCAGACGAATGTATGCATATAAGTGTTTGCCCATACAGAACGTATATTTGCAGTAATGAATTTTTAACAAGCTCGAGTCCCGAATCGTAATTGGCGTTTTTAAAGTTATTCACACAGCATGCTGCTGCGTGAATTTTAAAAAAGTCTATGGGAGCTTCCTGCATATTATGGCGAAAATAGGGCACGACCTATCCTTTCACGCGGCGTATAAAATATACGTCCGAAAAAGATAGAGTAGGTCCTATTTTTTTGCGCGGAAAAAAAACACATTTGTGTGACTGAAGCAATTGAAATCAAAGGCATCACTTTGTCGCGTTAGGGCTCACACCCACTGGCGTTTTTATTTCTTGCGCTGCGAGAGCGAGTGAAAACACTCGCCTCGCAGCGCAAAAAAAACACTGCGATATTGCCAGTTTTTTCAATGGGGCCAGCGGCTCTAGCCCCATTGAAAACAGGGAGTATATCGTGGACTTCTGCCATAGCTGTGACAGGAGTTTCCTTCATCCCCGCGGGGACCACGGGACGAAGGAATCCTCTGCCACAGCTGTGACAGCTCTGGCAGAAGTCCAGGATGCTATCCCATTGCTTTCAATGGGGGCACCACAGCTGCTGGCGCCATTGAAAGCAGTGGTTTTATTGCAACCCCCGCAGCATGATTTTCGGAGAAGGGCTTGAAATCTAAGACCTTCCCTGAAAGTCATTCCTAGCTGGTTAAAAAAAACTAAAAAAAATCTTTACTCCCCTCTCCGCTGCTTAGGCACATCCTCCGGCTCAACCAATCAGCACAGCCCTTTCAGGAGACAAGGATTTTTAAATCCCCGGCTGCTGAAAGTGCTGGACAGCAGTGCAGAGGAGCCAGCTGGAGGACGCGCCTGAGCAGCGGAGAGGTGAGTGGGGTTGCCACAAAACCACTGCTTTCAATGGGGCCGGCAGCGTCACCGACCCCATTGAAAGCAATGGGATAGCATTCTGAACTTCTGCCACAGCTGTCACAGCTGTGGCAGAGAGTTCTCTCATCCCCATGGTCCCCGCTGGGGAGGAAGGAAACCCCTGCCACAGCTGTCACAGCTTTCATTGTTGTGGCAGAAGTCCGCGATATACTCCCTATGTTTTCAATGGTGCTAGCGCTGCTGCCGCTGGCTCCATTGACAACACTGAGCGATATCGCAGATTCCTTCTCTGCGATGCGAAGCTGGAGTGAAAAATCACAAATGAGTATGAAACCATTGGTTTCATAATGATCGCTGTCGCATCGCAGGGAGAAAAAAAAAAAATCGCAAGAGGGTGTCCACCCTTATATATGCGACTTTTTAACATGCGGAAATGCCTACGCAAATCTGTTTGTGTGAAATAGCCCTAAACTGTATGAAAGTGAATCCTGAAATGTGGTAATCATGGAGGCACTTTTTTTCTTGCCTCCTCCACATGACACGTGTGGCTCCAGGACCAAATGCTGTCATGATCTACCCATCAACTGGATAAGGAAACCTTCCCTCTGCTTAATGCTGCGACCGGATCCAACAGAGGAAGTAGGTATTTGCACAGATGAGCAGGTGGTTCCTGGCAGCGCACCTGCGGGTTTTGTTAATTATTCTACAGAATTTTCTACGAAGGGTTGGCCAACGAACATATTATTCTTTCCCAACATGGCGATGGGCTGTGATCTGTCGGTGGGGCAGTAGTACTCAATGCACACATTTCTGAGAAGGTTTCGTAACGTGATGTTCTCTGCTCCCTGATCAGATATATATGAGCCTTTTGACAAAGGAAGTTACACGCTAAGAACATTGTAGCAAGCTCTGTCCAAATGCTGCATTGCGTTCATTTGCTTCTTCCTCAATAAACAGAGCATAGTAACATAGTAAGGAAAGCTGAAAAAAGACATATGTCCATCCACTTCATTGGTTGGTATTTCTAATACTACTGAAGTAAAATGAAAGCTGTGCTGTGATTGGTTGCTATACTTGAGCCTTGTGTAGTGCAGATTGTTAAGGCAGCAGAAATGCAGTCCTAAGCTCTCGCTCATGACCTGAAGGTTGCGGGTTCAATCCCTTCTTGGTTCAGGTAGCTGGCTCAAGGTTGACTCAGCCTTCCATCCTTCTAAAGTTGGTAAAATGAGTACCCAGCTTGCTGGGAGGTAATAAATAAATTACCTGAAAGGGCTGCAGAATAAGTTGACGCTACAAATAACAAGATTTATTTATTTTACTGCTGAGGTAAGATAAAAGTAGCGCTGTGATTGGTTTCTAGAGCTTAGTGTCACAGCTTGTCAGTCGCGACGGCGTTGTGGCATGGTGGCCACGATGCAGGGTCTGACCCGTCACCCTGTTACTATGCAGGTTAAGGGTTAATGCACATTGTGCAGGGATTGCTGGCTGCTCTACCTATCGGCAGGTGTGGAGAGCTTTATACTCCTACCACGCCCTCTCGCCCTTGCTGTTGATTTCAGTTCTTGAGAGGAGCGATTGGAGTAGGTTGGTGTCTCTATGCTGGGTGAAATTCTGTCATATTTAGATAAGTACAGGTGGTCATTTCTGTTTCCTTTATTGTTTTATTTTGCGGTGTCAGTCCATCTCTCCAGGGGTTCCTGCAAAGGATAGTCAGGGCCCAGGAGAAGACAGCCGGGCTGTCCTTATCACGACAATGACTCTGCTTGTAGGCAGGGACTCCTCACTTCACTGTTAGGCAAGGAACAGGTTTTTCCATCTTTAGTTCCTGGAGTGGTGTACACTGTCCAGCATAGTTTTGGCATATTCCGTTTGCGCTCTGTGTGAACGTCACTATGCGTCTGTGCTGTGGCGAGGTGCGCCCGGCCAATGTGACACTCATCTTTCAATTCTTAAATAACTGAGAGAAAATGAAAACTGTGCTGTGATTGGTTGCTGCAGCTCAGCTTTCATTTCTTATACAGCTGAGGTAAAATGAAAGCTGGGCTGTGATTGGTTGCTATGGACAACACCGATATTCTTTTAGACAGCTTTCATAACAGTGCGGTGTTGGGCTCATTTTTGTGGCCCATTTTGTATATTCCAGAAGTGATATTCATAAAATCTTATATACAAAACACAATGTTGCATACAAATCCACAGTTCTGGTCTGATTTTAGTGAAATTTTGCATGAGCAAGGCGAGAAATAAAACTCGAGATGTGGGCGAGATCCAAAAACACGTTTTAAGGCCCTAAAATGCACCATTTTTGAAAGAAATAATTTTAACATCAGAAGCAGAACCGATCGCAGGAATCTTCATCATCAAAATGATCACAAACTGTACATTAGGTCAGGCAAGGCAGGCTTCCAGGCACCTCAAACTCTTTTAGTGAGTTCACCATCACCACATCCTCAGGGCTCTTTCCCACAAGCACATATCGGCCGGCCGTGAAATTCCAATGCATCAGATCACATGGGCGTATTTGTGAGACGTAAAAACACATGGCCAAGCCAATATAGCGGCCGGCGTTTTTACGTCATACCCAAAACATAGTCCTCGAACTATGTTTTGGGCCGGAATAAGTTGGCCGCTACATGGGCTCCTAAGGGAGCCCATAACAGCGGCCGTAGGTGGGAGGGAGTTTAGCTGCTAAACTCCCTCCCTCTGCTCTCCTTCTCCCCCATGCAGGCTCACCTCTCGTTCCTCCCTGCTCGTTCTGTGCAATGGGAGGGGGCAGGAAGGCTGCCCCTTGTCCATAGCCATCAATGGGAGGAGGCGGGGTGGACGGCGCTTAGCTCCGCCTCCATCCCACCCCACCTATTGCACAGAACGAGCAGAGAGAAACGAGAGGTAAGCCTGCAATGGGGACAGAGGAAATATGGGCGATGGCCTGGTGAGCTTGGCGCATTTGCGTGGGCTCACCAGGCCATCTGAATGGGTGCACAGACATTTGATTTGTGCACTTGTTCACCAGATTTTCCTCTCCCAAAGTAGCGTATAGCAGCCGGCCGTGAAAAAGGCGGCCGATATGCGCTCGTGGGAATAAAGCCTTAGGCAGAGAATTCCATAATCTACATAGTAACATAGTATGTAAGGCTGAATGAAGACATTGTCCATCTAGTCCAGCCTGTCTATCCTACTTTGTTGATCCAGAGGAAGGCAAAAAACCCCAGGGCCAGAAACCAATTAGCCCTCTTGGGGAAAAAATTCCTTCCCGACTCCCTAATGGCAATCAGACTGTTCCCTGGATCAACCCCTAATAGTTCCTACCTGCCTATATACCCGGATTGACACTTCACCTAATATTTATATCCTGTAATATCCTTCTTCTCCAGAAAGACATCAAGTCCCCTTTTAAACTCCTCTATGGATTTTGCCATCACCACTTCCTCCGGTAGAGAGTTCCACAGTCTCACTGCTCTTACAGTAAAGAATCCCCTTCTATGTTGGTGATGAAACCTACTTTCCTCTAATCGTAGCGGATGTCCTCTTGTTACCGTCGTGGTCCTGGGTGTAAACAGATCGCGGGAGAGATCCATGTGTTGTCCCCTCATGTACTTATACATGGTTATTTGGTCGCCTCTTAACCTTCTTTTTTCTAGAGTAAATAGTCCCAGTTTGGATAGCCTCTCAGGGTATTCCAGTCCAGTCATTCCATGTATTAGTTTAGTTGCCCTTCTTTGAACCCCTTCAAGCACTGTGACATCTTTCCTGAGCACCGGTGTCCAGAATTGTACACAGTATTCCATGTGAGGCCTGACAAGTGCCTTATATAATGGAAGGATGATGTTCTCGTCCTTCGCCCCTATACCTCTTTTAATGCACCCCAAGACTTTATTTGCCTTTGCAGCAGCTGACTGGCATTGGTTACTCCAGTTTAGTCTATTATCCACTAATACCCCCAGATCCTTTTCCATATCACTTTTCCCTAGTGGTACCCCATTAAGTGAATATTGGTGACATCCGTTTCTCCTGCCCATGTGCATAGTCTTACATTTTTCAACATTGAACTTCATCTCACTGCTCTTACAGTAAAGAACCCACACTGGTGCCGCAAATCAAATCTGCCTGTGGACATTGGACCTTAGAGTTAGTTTTACTCTCTTTGGCAATAAGTCTCTGTCTCCATCTTTGCTGCTTTTATCTTATTTTTACATAATTTATTTTTCCCTACAAGTTTTTAGTGCTTCTTCACTGCCATCTTGTTTTAGTAGTTAAAACACTTTCATTTTGTTGTTTATTGCCTCCTTTACATCTTTATTGAGCCATATTGTTTTTCTCCTATTCCTAGCCCTTCTATTCACAGTAAGTATTTATGAAGTTTTTAAACATTTCCCATTTGTTGCCTTAGTCTTATTTCTGAGAACACTATCCCAGTTCATAAGGTTAGGGCATCTTTGAGCTGAACGAACTTGTCCTTCCAAAAGTTTAGTATTTTCGCAACTTCTCTATAAAACTCTTTCTTGAGAGACAAGTTGAAATTTATTATATTATGGTCACTACTTCCATGGTGCCCCCTTATTCTGTCAGGTCTATTGGTTAATAATAAGTTCAAAATGGGCGTCACTCTAGTCGGGTCCTGAACAAATTGGGTAACGTGATTATCTTTAGTGGCTTCTGTTATATTTGGTGGCCAAATAGAAAACCCTTACGAGGATTTTATTATTGTTTTTCCCTTGGATCTCCTCCCAGAGAGACTTCACATGTTCATCTCTCACATATATCTTCCCCGTAGTATAGGCTTCAAACGGAATTTTAAATTAAAATGAACAAAACCCTCTGCCTTTCCGGTTTTTATGATTCCTTTTGAACAGACTGTAACCTTGTAAGTTCACTGCCCAGTTTCAGCTTTCATCCAACTAGGTCTCAGTTATTCCCACTATGTCAGAGTTCTCCTCAAACATTATTATGACTTCTAGTTCATCTACTTTATTGATCTGACTTCTACCATACAGTTAAGAAGGGTTTTGGTTATTTTTTTATATTGAGTGTATCTCTATTAACTATTCTGCCAGTTCTAACTGTACTAACTCCTCCCACCGCTCCACCCACATTTCTATTACTTAGTCCCAGATCATTATTGCACGCACAGATGCATGCTCTATATATAAATATTATATAATGTAACTTTATTATTGTTTGATCATTATATTGCTTGTTTTCTGCTTTGCAGTCACAAGATGTGGTGGACACATTCGTAAAAAGTTGAGACGTGACCACTGGGGTCACGTATTGGTGATAAGGTTATGGCATCCTCCACCCATTTTGTGTCTGTCTCCTATTATGATCATTTTGATAAGGGGAACCTGTTTAGTTCTCTGCAGTAATATGATGTGTTCATTATGCATTGTTTTATAACGTCCATTATTTTATTGAGAAAGATGACTAAAGTTGAGCAATGCGGTTTTATTTCTGCAGCCTGTTTCAGTCCATATTCAGTCTGTATTTTCAGACCAATAATAGTCAATTTGTAAATTCACACATCATTTTTTTTAGCATACACACACGGATCATGTGAAAAAAATCGCAACATGCACTGTTCTGATCCAATTTGTACATGAAACTTCCCATTCAAGCCAATGGGGACACAGAAAAATGGACAGTAACATGAATGTCTGTGTGCCATTAGCATTTCATGGATCCGCTATTAAGAAATGCAGAAAAAAAACTTTGGTCTAGTTTCAGTAAAAAAAGTAGATAGCATGCTTGATAAAGACCAGCAATGGTCGAAACGTCGCTGCTTGTAACTCCTGCTTTTATGGAACTGGAATACAGGATCATGTTTTAACATCATCTCCTGGTCTGCTGCGGATCTTCTTCTTACTTGGGTTTATTGCTGTATAAAGGTTGGTCCACCCTTATCTGATCGGCTGTGCAGAAATCTCTTCCCCAGTGTTTGGGTGGTGAAAATGGTGCTGCGGGATTCCTTTTTCTTATACATTGCAAGCATCTCCCAGGCTCAGGCAACACTTAACCTCTCACTTGCTGCAACACAAGTAACAGAATGACTAGACAATTTGCACAGCACACCTACAAAAGACATGACATGTATGACATTATGGAGGGGGCCAGAAATAGATGTACTGGGCCACTACATAGTGAAGACTATGAGAGCAGAGAGGAGGGTAAATGAGGAGGGACAGAAGCAGAGACATACGAAGACATACTGTTAGACCTAAAGGCTAGTTAATTACTACTATCTCACATCTCCACTGCTCAGTACCGCTGTTCACTTTCCTATATTATGATCTTATGTCTCTTTGTGTGTGTGTTACAGTTAACAGAATACAAAGTTGTCTGCACAGCACACATACCGTAGTACAGCAGCCAGGTGCCTTCCATGAGTCTTGAGAGAACTGAGAATCAGATATGAAGCCTGCATAGGCAAAAATAACAGTCCTATAATGGTCAGAAATAGTGTTATTCCTCATGTATACACATGGCAGCTAGCTCTGAAAAGTCATCTGCAATGTTAGATATGCTTTAACCCCTTCCCGCTCCAGGACGTACATTTACATCCTGGAGAAGCGGGTATGTATGCAGAGAGGTCGCGGGGTTTAGTACAGCTGACACCCGTGGGCAATAGCCGCAATTTGGCCAATCGCGGCTATTAACCCTTTAAATGCCGCTGTCAATTCTGACAGTGGCATTTAAAGCCCTCAAACGCTGTTCGGGGGTCCCGCACGTCCGCCCGTGGTGAGATAGGGGGAGCCATGCAGGTGTCATGGCTGCCGGGGGCCTTCTGAAAGGCCCCAGGGCTGCCTTGAGAGACTGCCTATCAAGCCATCCCTGCGGGGTGGCTTGATAGGCTGCCTGTCAGAATGCAGTATGACGTAATGCTATAGCATTACGTCATACTGCAGGATCAATCAAAGTATCGCATACTGTAGTCCCCCAGGGGGACTTAAAAGCAAAGGGAAAAAAAGAGCAATAAAGTTTTTTTAATTGTAAAAAAAAGTAACAAAAGTTTAAATCACCCCCCTTTTACCATATCTATAATTAAAAAGTCTGAATATTAAAATAAAAATATATATTTGATATCGCCGCGTCCATAAAAGTCCAATCTATCAAAGTAGTGCATTATTTACCCGGCATGGTGAACGCCGTCCAAAAAAAAATAAATAAAGAATGCCAGAAATGCACTTTTTCAGTCACCCTGTCTCCCAGAAAAAATGCAATAAAAAGCAATCAAAAAGTCATACATATTCCGAATTAGTACTAACGGAAACTACAGGACATTCCACAAAAAATGAGCCCTTGCTGAACTACGTCGATGGAAAAATAAAAATGTTACTGCGCGCACAAGATGACCGCAGAAAATAATTGAAAAAAATTAAATGTCTTTGAAAATAAAAACGAATAGTATAGTAAAAAAATACTATACAAGTTTGGTATCGTAGCAATCGTACCGACCCATAGAATAAACGCATCATGTCATTTTTGCTGCAGTTTGTGCGCCGTAGAAACAAGATGCACTAAAAGATGGTGGAATGTCGTTTTCTTTTTCATTTTACTCGACTTAGAATTTTTAAAAAGTTTTTCAGTACATTGTATAGTACTTTAAACAGCACCATTGAAAAATACAACTCGTCCCGCAAAAAACAAGCCCTCAAACAGCGACATCGATGGATAAATAAAGGAGTTATGATTTTTGTAAGGGGGGAGGAAAAAAATAAAATGGAAAAAAAAAAAAGGAACGCGTCATGAAGGGGTTAACTAAGCACTTAGCACATTAGGAGCGGTAAATATTCTGAATGGCTTCAGGATGGTTCGCATCGTAGTAAAAGCTCTTCCTTCCTTCTTAGTTTCCCACAATATTTTTACAACATGACAATTGGTAAAAAAAAGTTTATTTAAAGCAAATATTGTGAAAGTATTTTGCAACCTCTCAAAATCTGGAAGGAATTACCAAACTTAAATATTTCATTAATGAAACTAATGTTTCATCATTATTTTCTGTGAAACTCTCCAAATGCTTTGCCCAAAAATGAGCATTCCAATTAAATATACTAAGCAATTCCAATTCCAATATTACTAGTAAAGTGCTTCAATTAGACATCTAATGTAGTAATTATCTTCTCAATGACCAAAGAAAGAAGCAAAGAAATATCAGTAATGTCTGACTCTCAAGAGATAAGCAGTTCTCATGTTCGCTTGTTTACATGGGTGATGACTTGGCATGTACATCAGTCTCATTTAGGCCGCCTGCACAGGGGCAGATTTTTGCTGCG
This sequence comes from Eleutherodactylus coqui, assembly GCF_035609145.1. Classification (NCBI taxonomy): domain Eukaryota; kingdom Metazoa; phylum Chordata; class Amphibia; order Anura; family Eleutherodactylidae; genus Eleutherodactylus; species Eleutherodactylus coqui. The sequence continues at coordinate 247,207,530 of NC_089839.1, read as the reverse complement.
GAATCCGTGGCAGGCATCCGCACCGCGGATCCGCAGCAACTGTCATCCATAGCATGCTATGGAAAACCTCTTTTTCCTTCACACTCATGGAAACCAATTGCGGTTTCCGCAAGCGGAGGAAAAGTTGCATCAATTAACATTGCGAACAGGTTGTAGATTCCGCGTCATTGCCTAGCGATGGTGCGGAAAAAAAAAGTTTGAAAAAAAACTCTGTACAGCGCATGTCTGATGGCGAGCCACCGGGTTCATCTGCAGTACAGATAAAGAGAAAAGGAGACAGGTACTCGTGGACGCCGCTGTTGTCAGGATCGGGTTCTGCTCCAGGCTCCCGCATGTGGAATCTGGCTCTGCTGTGTGCAGGTGGCCTTAAGTGGTCTGTCTTCTGTCACTCTTGGAACATCAAGGTACTTGTATATATTGTAGCCAAGTCACGGTAAATGACTACAAATTCTAGTTAATTGCTAGGCTTCACCTGCATGTGCTATATGAAACCACGGCCATTACATGTGTAGATCGGTAATTAGTGGTAAGCTATTTTTGGCTAATGCCATTTAATTCTTATTACTTAAATGGGCGCTCATTTTCCATACAACTTCTGCTCATCAAACAGCCTATGTGGCTATAATTAATCTAATGCTATACTAGCGTTCGTTTATTCTTTCTTTTACCACTCAAAATCAAGTTTGGAGTGTCTTCCACTAGGGGTCTCACTTCCAGCACCTTTGCAATCCACTACCTGTTAAGCGTTTGGCTTCTCTAGTAACAGGGACATGGGGACCCTGCTAGTTACTACGTGCAATAGAGGGGTGGGCATTCAGATGCCGCCTTACAGCTGACTGGAGCAGGACTATGCAAAGCATTATGGAAAGTGTAGGCGAGGAAGTCACAACTAGTACAGTACTGATAGAATGGCTGCTCTGCACATAGCAGGGCAGCAGAAACATAGGAAAATCTACATGGAAAATTGACTTGATAGACTCAAACTGAATGCAAACAGCAGTAAAGCAGCAGCCAATGAAGACCTAGGCTGGTTTTCAAAAAACTTTGAAAATTTGAGTAAACTTTAAGATATTGGGGGAGATTTGCTAAGCTAAATGCACCTTAATTCTAGGTCAATTTGTGCCAAAAGATCGGAATACAAGTCTTGAATCACTTTCATTATGTATTTTAGACACTATTTGTGTCTCATCCGATAAGTAGTGAAAATAAATGTGACTATGGAGAAGGTTGGGATTTCAGATACAACAATTTGCAACAAAATTGTACCAAAATTTTGATTTAAAAATCCTGGCACAAAGTAAGCCAATAAATGGATGATGTAAAAATAGACAAAAGTGTCTAAAGATGCACCAAATTTATCAAGAAGCATAAGCCACCTATCAGGCAGAGGGATGTGAATCCGCCTTGCCACATGCTGGCTTGGCTGTAGGCTATCTGAGGTGGCAGCACCTGGGGAACACTGGTTTTCATGCTTGATCCCTCCAAGTGGGAATCCAGTTTTGCTGTGGGGTCACCAAGACGTTACACACACAGATAGTCCCACTAGTGTAGCTGCTAATGTTGCACTGGGCCGAGGCGCTGTACCTGAAGGTCTGTGGTGGAAAAACAGGCTGTAGTCTGGTCTGGCAGCACAGCTGCAGTAACGAAGTCCAAACTGATGGTCAGGGCTGTTGGCAGGCAATAACAGAGACCAGAGCACGGAGCTGAGGTCAGGGAGCACAGATGTCAGAATAGTCAGGCAGGAGTCAAGACCAGAAGAAACATGAATAGAGGCGTTGTCACAAATAGCTATATGAGACCAATTGCTTAGGCATTCACCCTAGGGTGTGGACACCTAATATAGCAGATGCCAGCTGGTCATTGGTGGGGGACAAAATTAGAGAGCACATGCTCGTTCTATAAGACGGGCTGGGAGCTTGAGCGAGTCCAATGGCTAAAGGCTTGGGAGCGAAAAAAGATGGAAGAAGACCATGCAGCATGCCCCAGGAGGCGGAGTCCGATTGCAGTCCCAGAGCGGGTGACACGGCACCATGACACCAATGTCTTCAGACTGTCATGCACATAATTGGCCAACAACTACCTTGCTTGACACCTCTATATATATGCATTAGCTATGATATGAGCAAATTTAGATTTGTTGCAAAATTTTGCCATTTTCTTAATATATTTGACTGAAACCATGAGGGGCATTTATGAAGACCCTTGTGCCTAGTTCAGTCTTTTACGGGATGGCACAGACTAAATGCAACCTGCAAACATGACAGCAGCAAGGAGACCTGGAGCCGCAGGTGGGGGACTTGCAGGGAACATAAAGAGGTGAGTATTAGGCTTCATGTCCACGGGGACAGATTCGCAGCGGGTCACCCGCATGCGTGATCCGCACCCCATAGGGATGCATTAGACACCCACAGTTATTTAAATACCTGCGGATGTCATTTTCCCTTGAGGCGTGTGCAGGAAAACACCCGAAGCATGCTCCATTTTAGTGCGGGTCTTCCGCGGGGACACTCCCGCAGGCTTCTATTGAAGCCTATGGAAGCCGTCCGGATCGGCGGCAAACCTGCAGCTGAATTCCAGCTCTCCAGCGCGGGAGCGGGAGAGAGCAGGAGTTCAAAGAAAAAAGAGAGTGCACGGCGCATGCGCGGCACACTGCTGGTGTGCCGAGCACATTCGCCGGGCCGAAGAAAGAAGGGCAGATCCGCAGCATCCGGACAGGTAAGTAATTCTTCTTTTTAGGACTTGTCCATGGGAAAGGAGAGACCCGCTGCGGGATTCTGCATGAAGAATCCGCGGCGGGCCTCATTTTCCCTGTGGACATGAGGCCTTAGGCTTTATTCACACAAGCGTATATCGGCTGTGTTATCACGGCTGACCAATATGCGCGACCATCTGAGATCCAATACATTCGTTCACACAAGCGTAAAAACGTTGCACTGTAAAAAATGGAACATACACAACCGAAATACTCGCTAACGTTTATATGGTGGCTAAAGAGATAGTTCAGGTTCTATATTTTGACTGACATACGGCTGTGGCTCCCATGGACACCTATGGGAGCTGGGAAAAAAAAAGGGAGGAGGAAGCATTTTAGCAGCGCACAACTCTGTGAAAAGCTTACAGGTGACTCTGTTGAGGCATTTGAAGGCATTTGTAGGATTTATGCCCAGCGAGAGTTTTCTGAGGTTCTGTATTTTTTTGCTAAAAATGTCACTCATGGCTGTGTAAATGGATGAGAAAACACTAATTATCTCTGGCCATGATCGCAGAATATCGCCCATTCATGTGAATTTATGGCGCTGACGAGAGAACGCAAAAACGCATTTGCTCGTGAGTAAGAGCCCTCAGCCTGTGTATTACTATAATTATTATGATTGTTAGTGTTTTCTTGTCTATTCACCCGGGTGTATAGCGTGAAAAATACGCAGTATCGCGGAATTCGGTTGGTCAGCAGAAATCCTTCTAATAGCTTCTATAGCTTAAATAGAGCCAGCTGGACGCAGGTGAACTCCTTCCCCCTTCCTTTTTTTCAGCTCCCAAAGGAATGTATGGGAGCTTCTTGCATTTTCATCAAAAGATAGGACAAGACCTATCTATGGACGCTGCGAGAAAACTCGTCGATCAAAAACCGCCGGCGATTTGCCGGTGCAATTTTTTCACGCACCCGAAAATCCCCCATGGGAACGAATATATTGGAATCCAATGCTTCGCGTGGTTGTGATTATCGTCCGACGCTTTAGCGCAGCAAAATAGCCGCGTAAAAATGCCCGTATGAATGAGGCCTATATCTGGGGAAGTTCAAGTCTTGCATGATAACCCCCTCATTGTGACTTGCCTCCTTATCGATTGGCATTAGTAGTAGAATTCCTGCAGGTTTTGTTAAATTTGATGGTTTATAAACGGACAGTTTTTTCAACCTAGAAAATCCCCTTACAAATGTTAATAGTGCCATCTAGTGTTAACAGTGCCATCTAGTGTTAACAGTGCCATCTAGTGTTAACAGTGCCATCTAGTAATAATAGTGCCATCTAGTGATAATAGTGTCATCTAGTGATAATAGTGTCATCTAGTGTTAACAGTGCCATCTAGTGATAACAGTGCCATCTAGTGATAACAGTGCCATCTAGTGATAACAGTGCCATCTAGTGATAACAGTGTCATCTAGTGATAATAGTGCCATCTAGTGATAATAGTGCCATCTAGTGATAATAGTGCCATCTAGTGTTAATAGGGCCATCTAGTAATAATAGTGCCATCTAGTGTTAACAGTGCCATCTAGTGTTAACAGTGCCATCTAGTGTTAACAGTGCCATCTAGTGATAATAGTGCCATCTAGTGTTAATAGGGCCATCTAGTAATAATAGTGCCATCTAGTGTTAACAGTGCCATCTAGTGATAATAGTGTCATCTAGCGATAATAGTGCCATCTAGCGATAATAGTGCCATCTAGTGTTAATAGTGCCATCTAGTGATAATAGTACCATCTAGTGATAACAGTGCCATCTAGTGTTAACAGTGCCATCTAGTGTTAACAGTGCCATCTAGTGTTAACAGTGCCATCTAGTGTTAACAGTGCCATCTAGTGTTAATAGTGCCATCTAGTGATAATAGTGCCATCTAGTGTTAATAGTGGCATCTAGTGTTGTTTCCAATATCTGTACAGAGCTGTACAAGACAACCCTCGCTGCTCCTTGTGTGTACCGCACCTACAATGACAGCGCGCTGTCCTGCATGTTACACCAGACTAGACATTCTGTATTTAACAACTGATGAAAACAAACATACAGAAATATATCAATTTCTTCATCAATTTTTGTTCATTTGTTTTCATAAAAGCAAACATTGTGAACATTTCTCATTTTCAATCATTTAGGGACCTTTCACATCGGACAGAATTACGTTGCAGAATGCAGCCAAGTCCACACCAAAATCTGCAGGTCTTGATACAGATTTTGATGCAGAATTGCAGGCAGGCTTTAAGTCATTTTCAATTTTGCATCAAAATCATTAGGTGGCCTGCAGATTTGGGTGTGGAATTTACAGCAACTTGCTTGCGTTGCGCAGCCTACCCCATCCCATGTGAAAGGTCCCTTATAGGAAGGACCTAGCAACCTACCTTTCCTCCCTCTCTGCACCCTGCTATTTAGGACTTAAACAGACAAGCGTGTTTTTGCTCGTTTTTGCGTGCAGGATTTTTTTATTGATTTAAATAGGTTCATTTTCATTTCTGTTTTAAGCGAAGTCCAAATAATTGGTGCCTGCTCTATCTTGTGCATGTTTGTGCACCAAAGAGCACCATAGAGGTCTAATGGGTAGTGCGCAAACACACACATCTGCCCTGCGGGTATGCGCTAAACGCAGCACATACCTGTGATCACTGGAACCACGTTAGGGTAATTAGTAGAGATGAGCGAACACCAAAATGTTCGGGTGCTCGTTATTCGGAACGAACTTCCCGTGATGCTCGAGGGTTCGTTTCGAACAACGAACCCCATTGAAGTCAATGGGCGACCAGAGCATTTTTGTATTTCGCCGATGCTCGCTAAGGTTTTCATGTGTGAAAATCTGGGCAATTCAAGAAAGTGATGGGAACGACACAGCAACGGATAGGGCAGGCGAGGGGCTACATGTTGGGCTGCATCTCAAGTTCACAGGTCCCACTATTAAGCCACAATACCGGCAAGAGTGGGCCCCCCCCCCCTCCCAACAACTTTTACTTCTGAAAAGCCCTCATTAGCATGGCATACCTTTGCTAAGCACCACACTACCTCCAACAAAGCACAATCACTGCCTGCATGACACACCACTGACACTTCTCCTGGGTTACATGCTGCCCAACCGCACCCCCTCCCCCCCACAGCGCACACCAAACTGTCCCTGCGCAGCCTTCAGCTGCCCTCATGCCACACCACCCTCATGTCTATTTAGAAGTGCGTCTGCCATGAGGAGGAACCGCAGGCACACACTGCAGAGGGTTGGCATGGCTAGGCAGCGGCCCTCTTTAAAAGGGGCGGGGCGATAGCCCACAATGCTGTACAGAAGCAATGAGAAATAGAATCCTGTGCCACCGCCATCAGGAGCTGCACACGTGGGCATAGCAATGGGGAACCTATGTGCCACACACTATTCATTCTGTCAAGGTGTCTGCATGCCCCAGTCAGACTGGTAATATGTACCTTAACAGTAACCGCGTTGGTGGTAATGTGGTGGTGACTGAGGACCTAGTAGCACGGTTGTATTTTGTTGGTTTTCGGAATGCGGCCAGGATTAAGTGGGCCGTGGCGGGGGGATGGTGTGGGGGCTCTCGTTGTGTCGGTAAAGGTGAAATTCTTGGACTGCCACCAGACGAACCAATGTAAAGGCATTTGCCAAGAATGTTTTCCCTGTTGGAGGAGGAGGGGGATGTTTTTGAGGCACTACGTGTCCTCTCCACGTGTCCGTGGTTATATGCACCTTTACAGTAACCGCGTTGGTGGGAAATGGCCTCGCCGCTATCATGTCTTTGGGAAGCCTCTGTTTCCACACCCCAGAGACATACCATTAGCAGCGGTATAGGCAGAGGCCAGAATTCGTAACATTTCAGCCGTAGCATTAGGACAGGCCCCACTAACATATCACTAGCAGCATTATAGGAGGAGCGCAGTCTTCGTTCCATGTCAGCAATAGTAGCACTCAAGACAGGCCCCAGTAACAATTCCGAAGCAGTATAGCGGGAGCGCAGTCTTCGTTCCATGTCAGCAATAGTAGCACTCAAGACAGGCCCCAGTAACAATTCCGAAGCAGTATAGCGGGAGCGCAGTCTTCGTTCCATGTCAGCAATAGTAGCACTCAAGACAGGCCCCAGTAACAATTCCGAAGCAGTATAGCGAGAGCGCAGTCTTCGTTCCATGTCAGTAGCCTTAGTATAGCCAAGGCCCAAGTTACATTTATGTAGCTAAAGTGTAGGCCAACCCCACACACCTTTCTGTACCATGAGTGCAGGCGAAGAACATACAAATTGCTATGATTACACTGTAGGTGAGGGCCCCAAAAATTTGGTGTACCAACAGTACTAATGTACCTCAGTAAAAATTGGCCATGCCCAACCAAGATGGCAGGTGAATCGCTTTGGTTAATGTGGCTTAAGTGGTAACTAGGCCTGGAGGCAGCCCAGTGTAACGAAAAATTGGTTCAAGTTAAAGTTCCAACGCTTTTAAGCGCATTGAAACTTATAAAAATTGTTCAGAAAAATTATTTGAGTGAGCCTTGTGGCCCTAAGAAAAATTGCCCGTTCAGCGTGATTACGTGAGGTTTCAGGAGGAGGAGCAGGAGGAGGAGGAGGAATATTAGACACAGAATGATGAAGCAGAAATGTCCCCGTTTTGGATGGTGAGAGAGAACGTAGCTTCCATCCGCGGGTGCAGCCTACGTATTGCTTACGTATTGCTGCTGTCCGCTGGTGGAGAACAGAAGTCTGGGGAAATCCAGCCTTTGTTCATCTTGATGAGTGTTAGCCTGTCGGCACTGTCGGTTGACAAGCGGCTACGCTTATCTGTGATGATTCCCCCAGCCGCACTAAACACCCTCTCTGACAAGACGCTAGCCGCAGGACAAGCAAGCACCTCCAGGGCATACAGCGCGAGTTCAGGCCACGTGTCCAGCTTCGACACCCAGTAGTTGTAGGGGGCAGAGGCGTCACCAAGGATGGTCGTGCGATCCGCTACGTACTCCCTCACCATCCTTTTACAGTGCTCCCGCCGACTCAGCCGTGACTGGGGAGCGGTGACACAGTCTTGGTGGGGAGCCATAAAGCTGGCCAGGCCCTTAAAGACTGTTGCACTGCCTGGGATGTACATGCTGCTCGATCTACGCACATCCCCTGCTACCTTGCCCTCGGTACTGCGCCTTCTGCCCCTAGCGCTGTCGGCTGGGAATTTTACCATCAGCTTGTCCGCAAGGGTCCTGTGGTATAGCAACACTCTCGAACCCCTTTCCTCTTCGGGAATCAGAGTGGGCAGGTTCTCCTTATACCGTGGATCGAGCAGTGTGTACACCCAGTAATCCGTCGTGGCCAGAATGCGTGCAACGCGAGGGTCACGAGAAAGGCATCCTAACATGAAGTCAGCCATGTGTGCCAGGGTACCTGTACGCAACACATGGCTGTCGTCACTAGGAAGATCACTTTCAGGATCCTCCTCCTCCTCCTCCTCCTCCTCAGGCCATACACGCTGAAAGGATGACAGGCAATCAGCCGGTGTACCGTCAGCAGCGGCCCAAGCTGTCTCTTCCCCCTCCTCCTCATCCTCCTCATGCTCCTCCTCCTCCTGTACGCGCTGAGAAATAGACAGGAGGGTGCCCTGACTATCCAGCGGCATACTGTCTTCCCCCGCCCCCGTTTCCGAGCGCAAAGCAGCTGCCTTTATGGTTTGCAGGGAATTTCTCAAGATACATAGCAGAGGAATGGTGACGCTAATGATTGTAGCATCGCCGCTCACCACCTGGGTAGACTCCTCAAAATTACCAAGGACATGGCAGATGTCTGCCAACCAGGCCCACTCTTCTGAAAGGAATTGAGGAGGCTGACTCCCACTGCGCCGCCCATGTTGGAGTTGGTATTCGACTATAGCTCTACGCTGTTCATAGAGCCTGGCCAACATGTGGAGCGTAGAGTTCCACCGTGTGGGCACGTCGCACAGCAGTCGGTGCACTGGCAGCTTAAAGTGATGTTGCAGGGTGCGCAGGGTGGCAGCGTCCGTGTGGGACTTGCGAAAATGTGCGCAGAGCCGGCGCGCCTTTACGAGCAGGTCTGACAAGCGTGGGTAGCTTTTCAGAAAGCGCTGAACCACCAAATTAAAGACGTGGGCCAGGCATGGCACGTGCGTGAGGCTGCCGAGCTGCAGAGCCGCCACCAGGTTACGGCCGTTGTCACACACGACCATGCCCGGTTGGAGGCTCAGCGGCGCAAGCCAGCGGTCGGTCTGCTGTGTCAGACCCTGCAGCAGTTCGTGGGCCGTGTGCCTCTTATCGCCTAAGCTGAGTAGTTTCAGCACGGCCTGCTGACGCTTGCCCACCGCTGTGCTGCCACACCGCGCGACACCGACTGCTGGCGACATGCTGCTGCTAACACATCTTGATTGCGAGACAGAGGAGGAGGGTGCTTTAGTGGAGGAAGCATACACCTCCGCAGATACCACCACCGAGCTGGGGCCCGCAATTCTGGGGGTGGGTAGGACGTGAGCGGTCCCGGGCTCTGACTCTGTCCCAGCCTCCACTAAATTCACCCAATGTGCCGTCAGGGAGATGTAGTGGCCCTGCCCGCCTGTGCTTGTCCACGTGTCCGTAGTTAAGTGGACCGTGGCAGTAACCGCGTTGGTGAGGGCGCGTACAATGTTGCGGGAGACGTGGTCGTGCAGGGCTGGGACGGCACATCGGGAAAAGTAGTGGCGACTGGGAACTGAGTAGCGCGGGGCCGCCGCCTCCATGATACTTTTAAAGGACTCCGTTTCCACAACCCTATACGGCAGCATCTCAAGGCTGATGAATTTTGCTATGCGGACGGTTAACGTTTGAGCGTGCGGGTGCGTGGCGGCGTACTTGCGCTTGCGCTCCAACAGTTGCGCAAGCGACGGCTGGACGGTGCGCTGAACTACACTGCTGGATGGGGCCGAGGACAGCGGAGGTGAGGGTGTGGGTGCAGGCCAGGAGACGGTAGTGCCTGTGTCCTGAGAGGGGGGTTGCATCTCAGTGGCAGGTTGGGGCACAGGGGGAGAGGCAGGGGTGCAAACCGGAGGCGCTGAACGGCCTTCGTCCCACCTTGCGGGGTGCTTGGCCATCATATGTCCGCGCATGGTGGTGGTGGTGAGGCTGTTGGTGTTGGCTCCCCGGCTGAGCTTTGCGCGACAAAGGTTGCACACCACTGTTCGTCGGTCGTCAGGCGTCTCTGTGAAAAACTGCCAGACCTTAGAGCACCTCGGCCTCTGCAGGGTGGCATGGCGCGAGGGGGCCCTTTGGGAAACAGTTGGTGGATTATTCGGTCTGGCCCTGCCTCTACCCCTGGCCACCGCACTGCCTCTTGCAACCTGCCCTGCTGATGCCCTTGACTCCCCCTCTGAAGACCTGTCCTCCTGAGTAAGCGTTGCACACCAGGTGGGGTCAGTCACCTCATCGTCCTGCTGCTCTTCCTCCGAATCCTCTGTGCGCTGCTCCCTCGGACTTACTGCCCTTACTACTACCTCACTGCAAGACAACTGTGTCTGATCGTCATCGTCCTCCTCACCCACAGAAAGTTGTTGAGACAGTTGGCGGAAGTCCCCAGCCTCTTCCCCCGGACCCCGGGAACTTTCGAATGGTTGGGCATCAGTGACGATAAACTCCTCTGGTGGGAGAGGAACCGCTGCTGCCCAATCTAAGCAGGGGCCCGAGAACAGTTCCTGGGAGTGCTCCCGCTCCTGAGCAGGTGTTATTGTAGTGGAGTGAGGAGGCTGGGAGGAAGGAGGAGCAGCAGACAGAGGATTCGGATTGGCAGCAGTGGACGGCGCAGAACTGCGGGTAGACGATAGGTTGCTCGAAGCACTTTCTGCCATCCAGGACAGGACCTGCTCACACTGCTCATTTTCTAATAACCGTCTCCCGCGTGGACCCATTAATTGGGCGATGAATGTGGGGACGCCAGAAACATGCCTCTCTCCTAATCGCGCAGCAGTCGGCTGCGACACACCTGGATCAGGAGCTTGGCCTGTGCCCACACCCTGACTTGGCCCTCCGCGTCCTCGGCCGCGTCCACGTCCTCTAGGCCTACCCCTACCCCTCAGCATGCTGTATTACCAGTGATTTGATTTCACAGGCAGGAAATAAATTGGCGCAAGACTGCAGGCCAAATATAATTTTTTACCTTTTTTGAAAACGAAAGGCCCCACTGCCTCTAGTGAATGAATAATCTAAGTTTAATAACTGTGCTGTTTTCCTGCTAATGTGTCACAGAACGTGAGGGTAGCAGAGTTATTAACTGTGGCAGAGCAGGTATTTTATTTCCCAATTAAGGAAAGCAAATGGCGAAGCCAGGAGTAAAACGTAGCTGGGTGCGTATGATTTTTAAAGGTGTCACACGCAGCCGACACGTGTCCACCGCCCTTAGGACGGACAGAGGCCGGACAAATAGAATTATTTTCCGTTTTTTGGCACCAAAAGGCAGCACTGCGTATATTCTATGAACATGAGAAGTTTAATAACTGTGCTGTGTCCCTGCTAATGTGTCACAGAACGTGAGGGTAGCAGAGTTATTAACTGTGGCAGAGCAGGTATTTTTTTTCCCAATTAAGGAAAGCAAATGGCGAAGCCAGGAGTAAAACGTAGCTGGGTGCGTATGATTTTTAAAGGTGTCACACGCAGCCAACACGTGTCCACCGCCCTTAGGACGGACAGAGGCCGGACAAATAGAATTATTTTCCGTTTTTTGGCACCAAAAGGCAGCACTGCGTATATTCTATGAACATGAGAAGTTTAATAACTGTGCTGTGTCCCTGCTAATGTGTCACAGAACGTGAGGGTAGCAGAGTTATTAACTGTGGTAGAGCAGGTATTTTTTTTCCCAATTAAGGAAAGCAAATGGCGAAGCCAGGAGTAAAACGTAGCTGGGTGCGTATGATTTTTAAAGGTGTCACACGCAGCCGACACGTGTCCACCGCCCTTAGGACGGACAGAGGCCGGACAAATAGAATTATTTTCCGTTTTTTGGCACCAAAAGGCAGCACTGCGTATATTCTATGAACATGAGAAGTTTAATAACTGTGCTGTGTCCCTGCTAATGTGTCACAGAACGTGAGGGTAGCAGAGTTATTAACTGTGGCAGAGCAGGTATTTTTTTTCCCAATTAAGGAAAGCAAATGGCGAAGCCAGGAGTAAAACGTAGCTGGGTGCGTATGATTTTTAAAGGTGTCACACGCAGCCGACACGTGTCCACCGCCCTTAGGACGGACAGAGGCCGGACAAATAGAATTATTTTCCGTTTTTTGGCACCAAAAGGCAGCACTGCGTATATTCTATGAACATGAGAAGTGTAATAACTGTGCTGTGTCCCTGCTAATGTGTCACAGAACGTGAGGGTAGCAGAGTTATTAACTGTGGCAGAGCAGGTATTTTTTTTTCCCAATTAAGGAAAGCAAATGGCGAAGCCAGGAGTAAAACGTAGCTGGGTGCGTATGATTTTTAAAGGTGTCACACGCAGCCGACACGTGTCCACCGCCCTTAGGACGGACAGAGGCAGGACAAATAGAATTATTTTCACTTGTTTTACAAGCAAAAGGCAGCACTGCGTATATTCAATGAATAATAACTGTGTTGTGGCCCTGCCTATACAATTCTTTCCCTGCAGTATCAATGGAGGGTGCAATGCTCTGCAGAAGCGATTTTGAGAAGCAAAAAAAAATGCAGCACAGCTAACAGCAGCCTGGACAGTACTGCACACGGATAAATATGGCCCTAGAAAGGACCGTTGAGGTTCTTGAAGGCTACACTCACTCCTAACACTCTCCCTGCTCTATGCAGCACTTCTGTCCCTAATGCCAGGTGCAACGGTCTGCAGAGGCGATTTTGAGAAAAAAAAATTGCCACTGCTAACAGCAGCCAACACACAGCTATCAGTGGCCCTAATAAGGACCTTTGGGGGGTCTTGAAGCCTACACTAACTACCAATTCTTTCCCTACAGCAGCTCCGGTACAAACAGCACTGTCCCTCATCTAACTCACACCGCATCTGAGGCGAACCGCGGGAGGGGCCGACTTTTATGTTCGGGTGACACCTGATCTTCCCAGCCACTCACAGCAGGGGGGTGGTATAGGGCTTGAACGTCACAGGGGGAAGTTGTAATGCCTTCCCTGTCTTTCAATTGGCCAGAAAAGCGCGCTAACGTCTCAGGGAAGGAAGTGAAAATAACCAGAACACCGCATGGTGTTCGTTACGAATAACGAACATCCCGAACACCCTAATATTCGCACGAATATCAAGCTCGGAAGAACACGTTCGCTCATCTCTAGTAATTAGCCATTTAAATCAGGGTGGGGTGATTCCCCTGCCTGTGTGAATGAGCAAAGCCCGCCTAAATATGCTCCGTATTTGTGCAGCCTGAGCATAAAATTCACTTGCTTAAAGGGGTTGTCTCACGCCGAAACGGGTTTTTTTTTTATTCAATAGGCCCCCCGTTCGGCGCGAGACAAACCCAAGGGATGGGTTAAAAAAAAAAAATTTATTACTTACCCGAATCCCCGCGCTGCGGCGACTTCTTTCTTCCTTTACCAAGATGGCCGCCGGGATCTTCACCCACGATGCACCGCGGGTCTTCTCCCATGGTGCACCGTGGGCTCTGTGCGGTCCATTGCCGATTCCAGCCTCCTGATTGGCTGGAATCGGCACACGTGACGGGGCGGAGCTACGAGGACCAGCTCTCCGGCACGAGCGGCCCCATTCACAAGGGAGAAGACCGGACTGCGCAAGCGCGTCTAAAAACGCCAGAAGACAGCGAATTTAGACGGATCCATGGCGACGGGGATGCTAGCAACGGAGCAGGTAACTGAATAACTTCTGTATGGCTCATAATTAATGCACGATGTACATTACAAAGTGCATTAATATGGCCATACAGAAGTGCTGAACCCCACTTGATTTCACGAGACAACCCCTTTAAGTGTGCAAAAAAATTGCACAGGAGCAAGAGTATTACGTAACACGATTATGCCCTTAATGTTGATTTTTGATCATATGGTTCACACAAGGTGCTATTAAAGGAGATGTCTCGAGGCAGCAGTGAAATATTTTTTTTGCCCAGTCCCCCTTCTTCAGCATACATTACTAAGTACCAATGTAAATGGCTTTTAAAGCCGGTTCCTACTTACAGTTCTGGCGTTTCATGAACTTATAAAAAGTTTCCCAAAGATGGCCGCCGCTTCTTCTCCCTGCGCTTGCTTCAGCCCGACGTGCTCGCTCCCGAGACGCCGGTCACGCTTCGTATTAGCAGGGAGCTGTCCAGTGCTGATCCTTTCCCCCTGCACAAGTAACCCAGGCTTCGTAATAGCAGGGAGCTGTCCAGTGCTGAATTCTCAGCAGAAGGTACTGTAATGCCTCCCTGCAATTCACTTGCCACTGTTTTAGATGAAATAGTTTTTTCACCTAAATATATATGTGTGTGTATATATGCGTGTACACATTTTATATATATATATATATCTATATATATAGATAGATATATATAGTATACATGTGTATGAGTATACGCATACGCGTATTCGTGAGTGTATATACACACTAGAGATGAGCGAACACCAAAATGTTCGGGTGTTCGTTATTCGTAACGAACTTCCCGTGATGCTCGAGGGTTCGTTTCGAACAACGAACCCCATTGAAGTCAATGGGCGACCAGAACATTTTTGTATTTCGCCGATGCTCGCTAAGGTTTTCATGTGTGAAAATCTGGGCAATTCAGGAAAGTGATGGGAATGACACAGTGACGGATAGGGCAGGCGAGGGGCTACATGTTGGGCTGCATCTCAAGTTCCCAGGTCCCACTATTAAGCCACAATACCGGCAAGAGTGGGCCCCCCCCCCTCCCAACAACTTTTACTTCTGAAAAGCCCTCATTAGCATGGCATACCTTTGCTAAGCACCACACTACCTCCAACAAAGCACAATCACTGCCTGCATGACACTCCACTGACACTTCTCCTGGGTTACATGCTGCCCAACCGCCCCCCCTCCCCCCCACAGCGCACACCAAAGTGTCCCTGCGCAGCCTTCAGCTGCCCTCATGCCACACCACGCTCATGTCTATTTAGAATTGCGTCTGCCATGACGAGGGACCGCAGGCACACACTGCAGAGGTTGGCACGGCTAGGCAGCGACCCTCTTTAAAAGTGGCGGAGCGATAGCCCACAATGCTGTACAGAAGCAATGAGAAATAGAATCCTGTGCCACCGCCATCAGGAGCTGCACACGTGGGCATAGCAATGGGGAACCTATGTGCCACACACTATTCATTCTGTCAAGGTGTCTGCATGCCCCAGTCAGACCGGGCTTTTTAATTCATAGACACAGGCAGGTACAACTCCCTATTGTGAAGTCCCTGTCGACCCACAGCATGGGTGGCTCCCTGGAACCCACTGGCGGTACACAGAAATATCCCATTGCATTGCCCAACACAGCTGAGGTAGTAATGTCGTGCTTAATGCAGGTGGGCTTCGGCCCACACTGCATGCCCCAGTCTGACTGGGGTTCTTTATAAGTGTACAGATGTAGTAAAAACTCCGTGTGCACCTACAGCATGGGTGGGTGCCAGGAAGCCACCGGCGGTACATAGAAATATCCCATTGCATTGCCCAACACAGCTGAGGTAGTAATGTTGTGCTTAACCCTTTCCAATCCAATTTGTATATGGTTTTCCTAGGGGGCTTACTCTTTTTCTGCTGTTATACAACGGCGCTATATGCTGGCTAAAGCCAGTACTGCATGAGCTGACACGTAGGATAGGCTCCGACAGCAGAGAGGCTGGCAATATACAGTAAGAGAACCCCGACGGACGTCTACCAACAACGGAGCTGTACAGCCTTAAACCCTAATGTCTTCACAGGTCACACAGTGGACTGGAAAGGGTTAATGCAGGTGGGCTTCGGCCCACACTGCATGCCCCAGTCAGACTGGGGTTCTTTACAAGTGGACACATGTAGGTTTAACTCCCTGTGGACCCACTGCCTGGGTGGGTGCCAGGAAGCCACCGGCGGTACATAGAAATATCCCATTGCATTGCCCAACACAGCTGAGGTAGTAATGTCGTGCGTAATACAGGTGGGCTTCGGCCCACACTGCATGCCCCAGTCAGACGGGTTCTTTAGAAGTGTACAGAAGTATTAAAAACTCAGTGTGCACCTACAGCATGGGTGGCTCCCTGGAACCCACCGGCGGTACACAAAAATATCCCATTGCATTGCCCAACACAGCTGAGGTAGTAATGTCGTGCGTAATGCAGGTGGGCTTCGGCCCACACTGCATGCCCCAGTCAGACTGGGGTTCTTTACAAGTGGACACATGTAGGTTTAACTCCCTGTGGACCCACTGCCTGGGTGGGTGCCAGGAAGCCACCGGCGGTACATAGAAATATCCCATTGCATTGCCCAACACAGCTGAGGTAGTAATGTCGTGCGTAATACAGGTGGGCTTCGGCCCACACTGCATGCCCCAGTCAGACGGGTTCTTTAGAAGTGTACAGAAGTATTAAAAACTCAGTGTGCACCTACAGCATGGGTGGCTCCCTGGAACCCACCGGCGGTACACAAAAATATCCCATTGCATTGCCCAACACAGCTGAGGTAACGTCTGCTGTAATGCAGGTGGGCTAAAAATTAATTTGATTACACTGTAGGCGAGGGCCCACACAAATTGCTGTATCAACAGTACTAATGTACATCCCAAAAATTGGCCATGGCCAGCCAAGAGGGCAGGTGAAACCCATTAATCGCTTTGGTTAATGTGGCTTAAGTGGTAACTAGGCCTGGAGGCAGCCCAGTGTAACGAAAAATTGGTTCAAGTTAAAGTTCCAATGCTTTTAAGCGCATTGAAACTTATAAAAATTGTTCTGAAAAATTATTTGAGTGAGCCTTGTGGCCCTAAGAAAAATTGCCCGTTCAGCGTGATTACGTGAGGTTTCAGGAGGTGG
The DNA here is from genome assembly GCF_035609145.1 of Eleutherodactylus coqui. NCBI lineage: Eukaryota > Metazoa > Chordata > Amphibia > Anura > Eleutherodactylidae > Eleutherodactylus > Eleutherodactylus coqui. The sequence continues at coordinate 247,190,857 of NC_089839.1, read as the reverse complement.
AGCAGGAGGAGGAGGAGGAGGAATATTAGACACAGATTGATGAAGCAGAAATGTCCCCGTTTTGGATGGTGAGAGAGAACGTAGCTTCCATCCGCGGGTGCAGCCTACGTATTGCTTACGTATCGCTGCTGTCCGCTGGTGGAGAACAGAAGTCTGGGGAAATCCAGCCTTTGTTCATCTTGATGAGTGTTAGCCTGTCGGCACTGTCGGTTGACAAGCGGCTACGCTTATCTGTGATGATTCCCCCAGCCGCACTAAACACCCTCTCCGACAACACGCTAGCCGCAGGACAAGCAAGCACCTCAAGGGCATACAGGGCTAGTTCAGGCCACGTGTCCAGCTTCGACACCCAGTAGTTGTAGGGGGCAGAGGCGTCACCAAGGATGGTCGTGCGATCCGCTACGTACTCCCTCACCATCCTTTTGCAGTGCTCCCGCCGACTCAGCCGTGACTGGGGAGCGGTGACACAGTCTTGGTGGGGAGCCATAAAGCTGGCCAGGCCCTTAAAGACTGTTGCACTGCCTGGGATGTACATGCTGCTCGATCTACGCACATCCCCTGCAACATGGCCCTCGGAACTGCGCCTTCTGCCACTAGCGCTGTCGGCTGGGAATTTTACCATCAGCTTGTCCGCAAGGGTCCTGTGGTATAGCAACACTCTCGAACCCCTTTCCTCTTCGGGAATCAGAGTGGGCAGGTTCTCCTTATACCGTGGATCGAGCAGTGTGTACACCCAGTAATCCGTCGTGGCCAGAATGCGTGCAACGCGAGGGTCACGAGAAAGGCATCCTAACATGAAGTCAGCCATGTGTGCCAGGGTACCTGTACGCAACACATGGCTGTCTTCACTAGGAAGATCACTTTCAGGATCCTCCTCCTCCTCCTCCTCCTCCTCAGGCCATACACGCTGAAAGGATGACAGGCAATCAGCCGGTGTACCGTCAGCAGCGGGCCAAGCTGTCTCTTCCCCCTCCTCCTCATCCTCCTCATGCTCCTCCTCCTCCTCCTGTACGCGCTGAGAAATAGACAGGAGGGTGCCCTGACTATCCAGCGGCATACTGTCTTCCCCCGCCCCCGTTTCCGAGCGCAAAGCAGCTGCCTTTATGGTTTGCAGGGAATTTCTCAAGATGCATAGCAGAGGAATGGTGACGCTAATGATTGTAGCATCGCCGCTCACCACCTGGGTAGACTCCTCAAAATTACCAAGGACATGGCAGATGTCTGCCAACCAGGCCCACTCTTCTGAAAGGAATTGAGGAGGCTGACTCCCACTGCGCCGCCCATGTTGGAGTTGGTATTCGACTATAGCTCTCCGTTGTTCATAGAGCCTGGCCAACATGTGGAGCGTAGAGTTCCACCGTGTGGGCACGTCGCACAGCAGTCGGTGCACTGGCAGCTTAAAGTGATGTTGCAGGGTGCGCAGGGTGGCAGCGTCCGTGTGGGACTTGCGGAAATGTGCGCAGAGCCGGCGCGCCTTTACGAGCAGGTCTGACAAGCGTGGGTAGCTTTTCAGAAACCGCTGAACCACCAAATTAAAGACGTGGGCCAGGCATGGCACGTGCGTGAGGCTGCCAAGCTGCAGAGCCGCCACCAGGTTACGGCCGTTGTCACACACGACCATGCCCGGTTGGAGGCTCAGCGGCGCAAGCCAGCGGTCGGTCTGCTGTGTCAGACCCTGCAGCAGTTCGTGGGCCGTGTGCCTCTTATCGCCTAAGCTGAGTAGTTTCAGCACGGCCTGCTGACGCTTGCCCACCGCTGTGCTGCCACACCGCGCGACACCGACTGCTGGCGACATGCTGCTGCTAACACATCTTGATTGTGAGACAGAGGAGGAGGAGGAGGAGGAGGGTGCTTTAGTGGAGGAAGCATAGACCTCCGCAGATACCAGCACCGAGCTGGGGCCCACAATTCTGGGGGTGGGTAGGACGTGAGCGGTCCCAGGCTCTGACTCTGTCCCAGCCTCCACTAAATTCACCCAATGTGCCGTCAGGGAGATGTAGTGGCCCTGCCCGCCTGTGCTTGTCCACGTGTCCGTAGTTAAGTGGACCGTGGCAGTAACCGCGTTGGTGAGGGCGCGCACAATGTTGCGGGAGACGTGGTCGTGCAGGGCTGGGACGGCACATCGGGAAAAGTAGTGGCGACTGGGAACTGAGTAGCGCGGGGCCGCCGCCTCCATGATACTTTTGAAGGACTCCGTTTCCACAACCCTATACGGCAGCATCTCAAGGCTGATGAATTTTGCGATGCGGACGGTTAACGTTTGAGCGTGCGGGTGCGTGGCGGCGTACTTGCGCTTGCGCTCGAACACTTGCGCAAGCGACGGCTGAACGGTGCGCTGAACTACACTGCTGGATGGGGCCGAGGACAGCGGAGATGAGGGTGTGGGTGCAGGCCATGAGGCGGTAGTGCCTGTGTCCTGAGAGGGGGGTTGCATCTCAGTGGCAGGTTGGGGCACAGGGGGAGAGGCAGGGGTGCAAACCGGAGACGGTGAACGGCCTTTGTCCCACCTTGCGGGGTGCTTGGCCATCATATGTCTGCGCATGGTGGTGGTGGTGAGGCTGTTGGTGTTGGCTCCCCGGCTGAGCTTTGCGCGACAAAGGTTGCACACCACTGTTCGTCGGTCGTCAGGCGTCTCTGTGAAAAACTGCCAGACCTTAGAGCACCTCGGCCTACGCAGGGTGGCATGGCGCGAGGGGTCGCTTTGGGAAACACTTGGTGGATTATTCGGTCTGGCCCTGCCTCTACCCCTGGCCACCGCACTGCCTCTTGCAACCTGCCCTGCTGATGCCCTTGACTCCCCCTCTGAAGACCTGTCCTCCTGAGTAAGCGTTGCACACCAGGTGGGGTCAGTCACCTCATCGTCCTGCTGCTCTTCCTCCGAATCCTCTGTGCGCTGCTCCCTGGGACTTACTGCCCTTACTACTACCTCACTGCAAGACAACTGTGTCTGATCGTCATCGTCCTCCTCACCCACAGAAAGTTGTTGAGACAGTTGGCGGAAGTCCCCAGCCTCTTCCCCCGGACCCCGGGAACTTTCGAATGGTTGGGCATCAGTGACGATAAACTCCTCTGGTGGGAGAGGAACCGCTGCTGCCCAATCTAAGCAGGGGCCCGAGAACAGTTCCTGGGAGTGTTCCCGCTCCTGAGCAGGTGTCATTGTAGTGGACTGAGGAGGCTGGGAGGAAGGAGGAGCAGCAGACAGAGGATTCGGATTGGCAGCAGTGGACGGCGCAGAACTGCGGGTAGACGATAGGTTGCTCGAAGCACTTTCTGCCATCCAGGACAGGACCTGCTCACACTGCTCATTTTCTAATAACCGTCTCCCGCGTGGACCCATTAATTGGGCGATGAATGTGGGGACGCCAGAAACGTGCCTCTCTCCTAATCGCGCAGCAGACAGCTGCGACACACCTGGATCAGGAGCTTGGCCTGTGCCCACACCCTCACTTGGCCCTCCGCGTCCTCGGCCACGTCCACGTCCACGTCCTCTAGGCTTACCCCTACCCCTCAGCATGCTGTATTACCAGTGATTAGATTTCCCAGGCAGGAAATAAATTGGCGCAAGACTGCAGGCCAAATATAATTTTTGCCCTTTTTGGAAAACGAAAGGCCCCACTGCCTCTAGTGAATGAATTATCTAAGTTTAATAACTGTGCTGTGTCCCTGCTTATGTGTCACAGAACGTGAGGGTAGCAGAGTTATTATAACTCTTGGAGAGCAGGTATTTTTTTTTCCCAATTAAGGAAAGCAAATGGCGAACCCAGCAGTAAAGCGTAGCTGGCTGCGTATGATTTAGCAATGTTTTTCACGCAGCTCACACGTCTACACAGGCGTAAGGACGGACACAGGCTGGACAAATAGATTTGTTTTCAGTTTTTTCCCACCAACAGGCAGCACTGCGTATATTCAATGAACCTGCGAAGTTTAATAACTGCGCTGTGTCCCTGCTTATGTGTCACAGAACGTGAGGGTAGCAGAGTTATTATAACTCTTGGAGAGCAGGTATTTTTTTTTCCCAATTAAGGAAAGCAAATGGCGAACCCAGCAGTAAAGCGTAGCTGGCTGCGTATGATTTAGCAATGTTTTTCACGCAGCTCACACGTCTACACAGGCGTAAGGACGGACACAGGCTGGACAAATAGATTTGTTTTCAGTTTTTTCCCACCAACAGGCAGCACTGCGTATATTCAATGAACCTGCGAAGTTTAATAACTGCGCTGTGTCCCTGCTTATGTGTCACAGAACGTGAGGGTAGCAGAGTTATTATAACTCTTGGAGAGCAGGTATTTTTTTTTCCCAATTAAGGAAAGCAAATGGCGAACCCAGCAGTAAAGCGTAGCTGGCTGCGTATGATTTAGCAATGTTTTTCACGCAGCTCACACGTCTACACAGGCGTAAGGACGGACACAGGCTGGACAAATAGATTTGTTTTCAGTTTTTTCCCACCAACAGGCAGCACTGCGTATATTCAATGAACCTGCGAAGTTTAATAACTGCGCTGTGTCCCTGCTTATGTGTCACAGAACGTGAGGGTAGCAGAGTTATTATAACTCTTGGAGAGCAGGTATTTTTTTTTCCCAATTAAGGAAAGCAAATGGCGAACCCAGCAGTAAAGCGTAGCTGGCTGCGTATGATTTAGCAATGTTTTTCACGCAGCTCACACGTCTACACAGGCGTAAGGACGGACACAGGCTGGACAAATAGATTTGTTTTCAGTTTTTTCCCACCAACAGGCAGCACTGCGTATATTCAATGAACCTGCGAAGTTTAATAACTGCGCTGTGTCCCTGCTTATGTGTCACAGAACGTGAGGGTAGCAGAGTTATTATAACTCTTGGAGAGCAGGTATTTTTTTTTCCCAATTAAGGAAAGCAAATGGCGAACCCAGCAGTAAAGCGTAGCTGGCTGCGTATGATTTAGCAATGTTTTTCACGCAGCTCACACGTCTACACAGGCG